>NW_025335408.1:3747471-4144450 GCF_004798865.1 Varanus komodoensis | reverse complement strand
TTTTTTTTTTTTTTTTTTTTAGCCAAGAATGCACTGACGTTTTATTGAGGTTTTATTGAGGTTTTATGGTACTGGGGGGTTTATTGCATTGGGGGTTTTAATGTATGGTTGACTTTTTTTGATGTTGTGAGCCGCCCCAAGGCTTATTGCAATGGGGCGGCATAGAAATGTTTTAAATAAATAAATAAAATAAATATTTATTTATTGTTGTGAGCCGTCTCAAGGCTTCGGCGAATGGGGCGGCATAGCAGCTTGCTAAATAAATAAATAAATAAATAAATAAATAAATAAATAAATAGAACCCATACCTTGGCAGAATATCTTTTCTATGCAATGGTAAAGATACAGTTACCTGGCCCACTTAGGATGTAAAGTAATTCAACTTTGCATCATTTGACAAATGTTCCTTTGCAAGTCAAACCATAGTTTCCTTTCTTTTTACTTTCCCATAAACATGTGCTGATCAATATTTTGCTTGAAAAATGTTTTTAAAAATGAGTGAACTTAAGACTGCTCAGTGATGTTTGTTTTTCAGTAATTATTTTTTCTTTCCATTTTTCTTCCGTGGAAGCGGATACAATACTGTTTGACCTAACCAAGCCATATCTGAAACATTGCTATGGTCCATATATGCCATCAGTATGTAGAAAACTAGTCTTGTTTAATTTATATCCTTCCCTTTCAGCAAAAATGGAATTCAAGGTGTCTAATAAAAAACAGGTTTAAACAAAATCTTGGTTAAACTGTAGCATAAAAACAAGTCAGTTCTAAACACAACAGTAAAAAACAAACAATTCCGTATAACAGGAGACCAGCTTTCATAACAAAGGCCTGCCTGAATAAAAATTGCATTGAGAGACGACAAAGAAGGCCAGCCTATCTTTCCTGAGGAGCTGGGCTGGGGACCCTAAAAGAGCCTCTCTCATGTTCCACCAAGCTTGCTTCTGATGTGGGGGACCAAGAGAAGTGCTTCCCTTGAAGAGTGTGAAACCTAACAAGGTGTTGGACAAGGTAGTTTTACAAGTAGCCTGTTCCTAAGTCATACATGGTTTGACAGGTATTAATTTGATTTAATTTGGCTTGCGAAATATCTTGCATTATAATCTCTATTTCACAGATCTTTTTAAAAAAATGTAAATCAAAAGTATAAGCAGCATCCCCTCCCTGCAAAGTTTTGTCTTACTTTGGAGAATCAGCATTTTAGGAATTAAAACCTTTTACAGAGTGCCCTCTAAACTGACTTCAGTAAGGCAATATGAATTTCAGTGGTTGCTGATTTATCCTTTGACAACACATCAAAGAAATAAAATCACAAGACATTTGTACTGATTTTCACATCTAGATTTGCATATATTCATTACAAGCAAGCAGGCAATTTCCACAAATTATTTCTAAATCGGGCTTATTGAATATTTCTCAGATCAATTACCTTATGAGTTAGGAATTAAAATAGGTTGCATCCATCATGGCTGAGCATTGGGAATGTTAAAATGTGATAATTGTGCTGATAAGGCTCTTTCCTGTAGCAATGACTCCAGAATCCACTGTTATAACTACCAGTGTATACAAGGATTAAGAGTGAAGTCTGTATGTCACTGAAGACAAGAAAAGATACTTCATTTGCTTCCATGTCATTCAAGATTTAATTTTGTATACTGAACAATATTAGCTAAGATTCTAACTTTCTCTCCATGAATGGAATTATTCATATTAATGGAATGGAATTTTCCTGCCTTCTTCCTTTGTAGTCCCTGTTTCTGGTGCTAGGGAAATGCTTCTAAATTATATGAGATATGGCAGAGAACTGCAGACAGTGAGACGAACTGGGTGAAATCATTCCCCCATTATATAAATCAAAATTTGGATCCAAACTGTTGTTATTCACCCCTCCAAAAGAGATACCTTACATTTCCATATTAAATACATGTTAATGTTTGTGAGATAAATTGTATTGGTTTTATGAACCTTTTTGCAAATAAATATTCTTATCCCTACTTAACAAAATAATCATGTAACTTTTAATTGCAATTTTAGCAACTTTTATATAGATTAGGCCCAGTAATGAAATACTACCATGAAATATTTAACAATGTATGTAGAAATTATTGTTCTTTTCCAAATCTCTTTGAAAACTCGACCATGAATAATAGTCTTGTAGAGCAAGCAGCGCTCCCATATCACCTCCATTTATTACAATGGTTTGCAAAGAAGCAGAGAGCTTGATGAATAGCTTTAATAGGTGCTCACCACTCATGTGGAGAGTCCAGCCAATTAAGAAAATAAAATGTAGATGTTAACCTAGCATTATTTTTCCCTTCCTTTTCCACCTCCTTCCCTGAATTCCATTTTCACGGAACAACTTTCCACTAGAAAACAAAGAATCTCAGAGTCTTTGGAAACATGCATAATGTTCACTATTATATATTCTCATTTCTTGTTGTAATTAGTTACTCCCTGCTACTTTAAAGTGCCTGATATGACCCATACTCTCTCTAGCCAGTTAGGACAAAGTATGACCCATACTCTCTCTAGAGAGTTAGGACAAAGGTACTCAGATTTTAAGGGAATTTAGCAGCCTAGAAACTGTAATCACACTTGCATTCATCAGGTGAACCTTTTCACTTGTTTGGGATGGTTGCATTGTTTGTGAATGTTCAGATGATCTAGTTCTGGGGCCATTGCAGTTTCTTACTGGGCGGTTCACACAGTGCACTAAACCAAGAAACCATGAGTGGGCTGTTCATTAAACAACCCATGACAGACTTCTGACAGAGTATTGTGCCAATGCATATCCTAGCCACATTTGTAGCAGGACTCATTGTCTCAATCTCAATTTGGCTATTGGGTAGTATAGAAATTGATTGATTAGCAGCTTTCTTTCTTCAATTAATCTGCAAGGTTTGCTGACAAGAGAATTTTCCTTCTGATGCATCATCAGAATTAATGTTCAGTACCCTTATAATATGAAGGAATGTATTCACCATCCCTTTTTCCCCAGGACATTTTATTTTATTTTAATTTATTTATTAGAACATTTCTATGCCGCCCCTTGCCGAAGCCTCGGGGCGGCTTACAACACAATAAAATACAATAAAATACGAAAATAACAATATAAAATTAAAATTAACAATATAAAATAAATAAAAGATATAAAAGATATACAAAATTTTGCTTTTGCACTTTGCAATATTTGGCCAAATATATGGAGATCTCCTTTTTGTCAATGCCCTGGTCAAGTTCATTCTCTATTCTGGGCTTCTTCACTTTACTCAGTAGTAAGTGCACCTGCTGGCTTTCCAGTCCCTCGCTCCATTGCTGGTTGACACATATTGATATTCATTATTTTTAGAGGTCACTGAGCAGGGACAAGGGAGGATTCTGGTGGCATGAGCAAGATTCTGAGCAGCAAGGGTTTTGCTGCTCTAGCCAGGCAGCTCTTCAGCCATTCCAGCAACCCATGATAAAATTGCCCAGGTTGGGATGGCACAGCAAGCCACGATGGGTATCAACAACCCTGAAACAAACCATTTGGCTTACTTTATATTTGGAAATAGTATAGCAAACTCTTGTTCACATCATCTCACCCCAAAACAGTGGCATCCAGTTCTACATTCATGATCTATAAATGTAGAAAAGGTGGCAATACAGCAGAGAGGATGCTATCTTTACTCTGAAAAACAGGTTAAGCAACTAAGTCCTTAGCTGCTGTTTCTTTCTTATTTCCTTTTTATTGTGAAATTGGTCATAATGGGTTAGTGACTAGGTTGACCCGAGCCTGAAATGCTGTACAGATTTAAAGTAACCAAGAAATTGAAGCAACTAAATAAGGTTAAAACATTTCTTAAGGACACAATGGGTTGATTTTGATTAAGCAGTGTATGCAATACCTATTTTTTGTATTCCTTGTCCCAAAATATTTATGTATAAAATGCTAGGAAATCTATCTATTATTGCTTGCAGAACTAAGAACTATTGGAGAACTATGTTCAGTTAACCTACATGCCCCAAATAAAATAACATAATAACATAATAAAATGTTGTATAGAATGGTTTCCCTATAGAGGCTATTAAAACCTATTATTATTATTACTTGACTCTCAAACATCCACAAGGGCTGTAATTGTATATAACACTGAAATCTGGAGAATGCTCATAACAGTACCACAAGTTCCTGGAAACCACTGGTACTGGGACTTTGAATTGGATTGAGTTATTGCGTGCAGTAAAAGTGTTTGACTCTTACGGTCATCACTTAGACCGCTACGGATGTTAAGTACAGTGGAATGGTCACTTCTGCATGGTTACATTCTTACTACACTCTGCAGTAAGCAATCTCATAGGCTGGTGGCATGAATAGTTACATCCATATGAATCTCAGTCATCTTCAGGTATCAAGCAACACTTTGTTAGAAATAACTGTATCAATATGGGGCTGAATCTCTTAAAGCTCAGGCAGGAGAAAGAATCAGCAAGCATTAAACAAAAACAACCCATGTTATTTAAGCTCTGTGTCCACTATCACTTTTGTCTTTTTTTTAAACTCTGAAGGACCCCAGTCCAGGTTTTAAAAGTGTCACTAGCCCCACACACAAATCCAACGTCTATTTTGGCCCTCTGAATAAAGATCCATTAAAAGGTTTTGTTCGCCCTAACCTAAGCGCTCTCACCTTCTACATTTTCAACATGAAAAGGCGTTTCAATCATGCTAGCCAAGTTATTTTTATTGTCAGTTATTTTTCTGCTGCAACAGACCAAATTCAAATGTTTTCATCCATAAAGTCCTGCAGCAATGGATTTCAGTCAAAAAGACAGCCAATCTGTCAAGCTTTTGACATTTTGATAAAGCCCATCTTGTTTGGATTTTTTCTCTCTCCTGAAAAACCTAAGATGAGCTGACAGTTCATGTCTTGTTTTGTCAACAGAAATGATAACAAATAGTTCAAAATCCATGGTGTTAACATCCAGTTCAGCGGTGGAGAATGCACATGGATTTGACTTAGATTATCTGCTGTTGCTCTAGTAAGCACTTTAATTTATTGCTCTCTCGAATTCTACTTGTTTTAGTTTACTATCTTTTCAGCTAGTTTGTAGCTCAGCTTAAATACAAAGAGATTCCAAGATGAAAGCTCACAAAGCATTAATATACTGCTTCCTTTTGTGAGGGTTCATTAGCTTTGGCCGCTCTCCCTAGAATATTCTAAATATTCCTTTAGAAATTAAATAAAATGTTTATTTGTGTAGGCCTTCAGTATGTTAACACTTGGAAGATTGGGGAGCCCATGGATAAATGGCATTAGTCTTGGGGACAGGCAATAGGAACTTAATGCCCTCATCTAGCATATATTCGGATGTGCAAGCAGTTTACTTCTGCACACTTAATTTTAAAAATCCCTACAACTGTAATACCAGATTCCATACAATGGTCAGTGCAACTCAACAATAACATCGTTCATCACTTCCTCAAGTACTATTGAATGGGCTGAAATTTGTTTAAGGAACTTGATAACTTATGCTGACTCTGTTATTTTTTTGGTATCAGACTAAACTCTTTCCATTTCAAGGGACAGTATCCTAATAAATTTTACTGATGTTTAAGAGGGAAGAATCTGTTACTCTGATTGTGTTATTGCTATTATTGCATTTCATTTATATCCCGACTTTTTTCCTCTTGCAAGGTGGTGTACAAGGTGCTCCTCCATTCTGTTTTGACCCTCACAACAACAGCAATCCAGTGAGCCAGATTAGACTGCCAGTCTATGACTCAAAGTCATCCCATGAGCTTCACGGCCAAGTGGGGACTCCCATGCCTCCAGTCTTAATATTCTAACCACCTTGCCACAATGGTGGTTTTCATTATTGATGCTGTTTCATGATCATGAGATCATTGTGATTCTACTTATAGACTACTCTGATATCTCACCGAGGAAGGACAATTTGCAATACATAATGCACAATTAACACAGAATGACAAAATAAATTCTTCACAGGTCAGGTCTTCTTAATACCAGAACTTGTATCTTACGGTTTAATATGGCAATTCAACAAACACACTGGTCAAAGTAACTGTTTCTTAATAGGTAACATACCAATGTATCAAGCTCTGGGAAACATGAACTTAAATATGTACTATCTAGGAAAAGTTCCGAGGAATTAATTGGAGTTCTATTTATCTGTGCAATGTCAGATGCTCTTAACATTTATCTGTTTTACGACACTGCACTTAATTTTCTAAAATCCTGAACCTCAAGGGTAAAAAGTTTGTTGAAGCTGGTAGGCTTCCTGTGCAGTGGACTGAAAAAAACTAAATGACACAATTACCTGCTGTAATTACGATTACTGACAATATATTTTTCCCTGGTGATCACTTTATGATTACTTTCTTATCTTGTCAGTAAAATCTCTAAGCTCAATGTGTATGAGATTTTACACATACTGATTTTCTGAAGTCACATTAGTTAAATAGCAATATTAATGAGTGCAGTGTAAATTCAGTTTTCAGTGTTCTTTTAAGCAAAGAACTTCCTATCATTTAACAACAGTTCACTAACTAATTAATTGTAATCTATTTTCATTTAAAATGTCATTGGGGTTATAAAAACATCAGAAAGGCTTCACATGGGAAAAAAAGACTGAAAATGCTTAGTCAAAAAAAGTTAAAAAACAAAAGCTATTTAAATTTGTTTGAAAGTTGAAGTTACTCAGTCATCTGCTCCGCAAACCTTCCCAAGTTACTAATGGCTTGAGACAAGGTATCACTAGTTTACAGTACTGCAGTTCATCGACATTTTATATACCATTTAAAATAAATACCTATAAAATATCTTACTGTAGCTTGCATGTGAACGAAAGGGACTGACAAATATATTACTGCTTTATCAGGGAAAATAGTTATTTATTTATTTAAAGCATTTTTATGCTGCCCCCATCGCAGAAAGCCTCTGGGCGACTTACAAAGAGGGTAAACAAACATAGGATAGACATTAAAAATGTGGTAGATATTTTATGGTAGGTACATTATGTTGTGCTCTCATATTTCAGACAAATCATGAGAAGGCAAAACTTACTGCAGATGGCAATAATGCTGGCAGAAGTCAAAGGCAAAACAGAACAGGAAGACCAAGATGGTTCAAGTCCATCAAGGAAGCCAAGAGTTTAGCGGGACTGTCAAGAACAGGACATCTTGGGTTGCCATATGTCAGAGATAACTTGACAGCACATTACAACATTATGATTATGTAATCTCACATCAGACAATTATTTTCCCTTGCCATTAAGCATTGCTAAACAGTGTCTGATAGCTAAATGTTATAAAATGACAAGAAACATCTTGATTTATTACTATGAATGCTGCCTCACAGTTCCTACTTTGTTTAAACATAAACATTATTTATGTTTTCAACTGTCTTGAATGTCGTACCATGAAACATAGTTTGTAGGCTACCATCTCACAGAACTCAAGTCTCTTGTGCAGTAAGTAGGTACAGTTCTCACTGAACTCTTCCCAAGAAGGAGAACATTGGATATGCAAGACTCATGTATAGTATTCATGTATAGACAGTATCCAAAGGGCTGCTGAATTTCTGCTGGTTCATCATATGCAGGATTCTAAATGGGTTTTCAAAATGGGCTTCTAAAAATAACTGAAAAATGAATGGAATTGCTTCTTTCCCAGATGGAACAGCTTAGCAGAACTCCCATTTGTGAGCTTCACAGACTTAGTCTGCTCCAGAAACAATTGTTTCCATTCCTTTTGGATTATTTATAAAATACAATGCATGTACATAATAGGATAGTACCACATGTTTGTATTTTAATATGTGTGAATCACCTCCCTACTCAATGAGTGCACAAGAAAATTCACAGCGAAACCATACAAAGAATAAACGTAACAGTTTCAAGCAACCTCAAACAACAGAAAAGAAAAAATACATAAATTGCAATCAAATAGAGAACCTTCTAAAATCAAGCAGCAGTATTAAACACTGAAACCTCCACAGAACAAAATGTTTACCTGTTGTCCAAAGGCAATGCGGGTACCAACTTAACCTCTCTGGGAAAAGAGTTCCACAGCCAGGACACTCAGAAGGTCCTGTCTCAAGTCCCAGCCTCACCTTCATAGGATGTGGGTCACATAAGAAGGTCTCAGAAGGTGAATGCAGAGTCTGAACAGATTCCTACAGAAGCTACTAGGCAGTGTCCTAAAGCAAACCAAACATCCCTGGGAAACACTTCAGCTGTAGCCATTACCTTGGCTTCTCTTCCCTTTTTCTGTGCAGTCATACAATATAGCTGTCACATATGTGCATATACATTGCATTCATTGCAAAATATGCATGTAAATGTACGTCATCTGCGGCCCCCTTATGCTTCTTCACCCATATTTTCATACTGTATAGTCTTTATTTATTCCAAAACAATAACAGAGAATAATGAGTTGGACTGTCATTTGTAATTTCCAGGTCTTCTAGTTGATTATTAATTTGAAAGAAGGTTACCTTATTCCAGAAGCTCTGGTAATATTAGAACTGATTTTGGTTCCTGTTACTGTAGCTATCAATTTTTCCACTAGACGCTTTAGTTATTCTCTGGAGGTTTCCAGGCTATACTGAGAAAAACGGTAGCAAGAGGCCACGATGGTTTTTCAGTGAAAAACTGTACTCTCCCACCATTGCAAAGGGGTGGGTCTTTTTGCAAATGGAGGAGAAATGTGATTGTCCTGTGGACACTTTGGCCTAAGTCATTCAAGACAACCTAAAATTAATGGTAGCCAAAAGGGGTTACAGTGGCAAACAATTCCTTTGTTCCAGAAATATAAGTGTTGGTTATAAACAAGAAACTTGGAAAGGACTGTCCAGTAAAGGAACCATTTCCCCACTGGAGTAGCAGTAATATCAAGTAGAAATCCCCTATAAGAAGAAGGCAGAAAACATCAAATGGGAGTAAATAGGCCAGAACTTCATGGAAGGAATGTGCATCAGCTAAGACCAGTATGGAGGGGATCCTTCCAAACCCTCCTATGAGATTGTCAGGAAGGCTGTCATGGATGGCCAGCTGCACTTTTCCCCTGGCCCCACTGAGATCAGCTGTACTGGCTGTGTGGTTACCTGCTCCTCTTTGGGGAAAGGCAGGCATTAAATGGTCAGCTGTGTTAGCTACTCACAACTTTATGTGATGTAGTAAACACTTCACAATCTTAGAAAGCAACTTCCTGCCAAGATTTTCTCCAGCTTTGGTATACCAATCATAAACAGGATCTGACCTTCTAGAGGATTCTTGCAATATTGGTGCCTGGCTGTATATTTTATGTTGTAGGATACATTTCTACATGAAATGATTACAAGGACTTTTGAGCTTCTTTGGAGGGCCTGTTAATGTCTACAGGTAGCTCAAAGTAACTTGCATTTCTCTTACAAATAAACAAAATTCCCATCTGTTGTGAAAGTTGGGAAATACTTACCTTAGCGGCAAGATCTTACCACCATAGTTTCTGGCGTTTAAATGTATGAGGATATGGCATAAAATCATAATGGAACTAATGAAAGGGCCTAATAGTGCAATGGAAAGCAGAATTTAATGTGGTAAACACATTTGCCAGAAACTCAGGATAAATTACCAAGCAACTAGTGATGTTTGTTGACTTTAAAACAGTCATTAACAGATGTTAGGGGTAATACTGCCTGGCATTAAATGGTATATTGTTTAACCTTATCTGTATGCTCAAATACCACAGCATTTAATTCTACACTTGATGTAATTTGAAGGCTATTTCTGCAATAGAAAAAGGATTACCCCACATTCCTTAAACAAAAACAGAGACAGAGGGAAACAAAAGCTTTCCCAATTTCAGACACTTTCATAGAACCATAGAACAGTAGTGTTTGAGGGAGCCAAGAAGACCATCAAGTCGAACCTCCATGTTAAAACATCCCTTATGGATGACTGTCCAGCTGCATCTTGAATATTTCCAGTGTGGGAGAGCCTACAAATTCCCTTGATAATTGGTTCCATTGTCATATTGCTCTATTAGTCAGGAATTACTGCCTTCCTGTAGTTTGAGCTCATTAGTCTGTGCCCTGCACTCTAGGATGATTGAGAAGCCAACCTAGCCCTCCTTTGTGTGACAATCTTACAAGTTCTTGAAGAGAGCTATCACATCTCTTCTCATTTTTCTCTTCTCAAGGCTAAACAGAAGGCTTCATTTCTGGTCCTCAAGTCATCTTTTTTGTCCTCCTCCAAGCCTTTCCCAGTTTGCCTACATTGTTCTTAAACTGTGGTGCCTAGAACAAGATGAGAACTCAAATGAAACCTAATCAGTGCTGGGTAGAGGGGAACTAGTACTTCACATGATTTGGAAGCTTCTATTAATGCAGCCCAAAATAGCGGTTGTCGTTTTGCAGTCATATCCCATTGCTGGCTCATATTCAGCTTGTGATCTACAGCCTTCTTGCTTTTAGTATTGCTGGGACAAGTAATTTTCACCTTGTAACTATGCACTTGGCTTTGTTGGAATTTTTCACTATTAAATGTTTGGGGTTTTTTTCTAGCACACATCAAGATCACTTTGAATTTTGTCTCTGTCTTCCAGGGTATTAGTTATCTCACCCAATTTTGTGTCATCTGAAAATCTGATAAAGGTTCTTTGCATTTCTTCAACGAAATCATTATTCATTTCTTTAAGGGCAGTGGACCCAGGACTGAATCCTGTGGTACCCCACTTTTTAGCTCTTCTCAGTCTAAGAAGATGCCATTGATAAGCATCCTTTCAGTCTGGTTCTGTAGCCAATTAGAAATCTACCCGATAGTTGTTCCATCAAGCTCACTTTCAGCTAATCTGTTAATCAGAGTATCATGGAACACTGTCCAAAGCTTTGTTGAAAGCAAGCTGTATTATGTCCAACATTCCCACAGTCCACAAGGATTTTATCCAGTCAGGCAATGGTATTAGATTTGTCTAGCAACAAATCAGTAGTAACCACTGCATTGTTTTCAAGGTGTTTTCAAAGTGACTGCATTGTAAACTGCTTGAAATTTTCCCCTCACAGGGCTTTGGCTTACAGTGCCCAAAATTCCTGACAATTGGCAATACTTCCTGGGGCTGATGGTCGCCAAAATATCTGGAGGGCACCAGGTTGAGAAATCTGCACTTTACCAAGCTCTCAACCAAGGAACTAGATGTCTTTGAAAGTAAATGTGTACTTTGCACCCTTCTCTGCAACCAAGTGGCTGCCCGGAAAAACAAACTGGGCCAAATAGGATGACTATCTGCTGAGCCAAAGTTCACATCCCAAAACAGGACTGCCACCACACATCAACTCAACAGCTTTGTTAAAGATTCTGCCTAGAGATTTAAAACAACCCTCAGATCATTACAAAAAATTCATTTGCAGGCTAACAATAACAACAGTACCCATTTTGAAATATCAGTCTAATAGTTATATACTATTTCATTCCTAAACACCATTTCATTCTGGCCATATAAATATATCACTACATTTTCCCAAAGTCTTATTTTTGCCTGTTTCATTCCTATCCCCCTCAATTTATAGCACTTCCCACATGGAAAATCTGCTTTTTAAAATGATGCTGTTTTGCCCAAAGGTGCAACTCCCACCTTTTGCCTCACTGAGGCAAAGCTGGTTTCTATGGTTCTCAGACCTTTCCTATTGTGTGCAGATTTATAGGGTGTTCCTCATTTGGAAAACACTGGACAGAAATCCTTAGAGACCTATGCTTGCATTAAAACTGGCTGTGGCAGTGAAAAGACAGCATCTGGGTTCCAGAACAGCTTGATTAATAGGTAAGGGGGCGAAGAGAGCAGGTGTGTTAACAAGAAAGAAATGGGTCCTGTTATAATTAGATAGCTAGATAAACAGCTGTGCTCAGCTGGATTTAGAGTTGAAAAGGAAAAGAAAATTAGAAATATTGGTTTAAAAATAAAAATAAAGGATTTGTTTCGTTGAAAAAATGAGAATTTGAAACAAGCCATGTTCCCTATTTTCTACTGACAACACTGATTTAATGAAGCTTGTACGTTCGGGATTTCATAAGTATAGCATGTTCACTTTTGCTTCTTTTCTGGTAACCTTGTAGCATAGCAACAAGCATAGGCTTGGGTTGCAAGGCTCCATCTGCCACTATTCCCATCTATGAAGAATTGTGGATCTAGTTTTCCATCACTCATTTTAATAGGTTGATGCTGAAAATATATATAGACATGTAACATTTTTGCAAATGTCAATTTGATGCATTCTAGGAGACATAAGGTCAAAGACCTGGAGTGCTCTCAGATGGAATCATGCTTCCTCTTCAGTAATCATTGCAAATGCAGCTTGTTATTGTACTTGTAAATGCTCTCAATCCTCATTAAGCAAATTGCAACATAATAGCTGCTTAAAAACTTCTCTCAGAAGATAATCTCCTCAGAAGATAATAACAGGCACAACAATTTTATTGTTGTTACCCAAGATTTATTGTTTATATATTTAGGAAACAACTTGTGGTTTGGAACAAAATTTATATTTTAGTATGACTTAACCAACTTGGAGTACACTGTAGGAGACTAACACTTCCAGCCGTAGTTTATTTTCATTTCAAGTCATTTATTCGGTTTAGCTTTTAATTGCCTCGAGGCAATTTATATGAAATAAATGTAAAAATCAGTTTGTTGATTGTATGGAAACCCAGTAAATGAATTATAGTTATATAGTCAGTGTATAATGAATACTTTGCTAAATTTTTGTGGGTGAACAATGAAACTACGCAAGACAGTGATGCCACAGAAAGACAAATCAACTACCTCATGGTGTCTGCCTCTCTATACGGAGCACTTGAATCTTTGAGACACAAGAATCTTTAAAACAATGACCACAGGCTACTGTAATAACTATGTGGATTTTCCATCTCATGCTCAGCAGAAGATATCCATTAAGTCAAGAAAAGATTGCTATAGAGAATTATGCACCATGGTACTGGGCTATGAGTTATCCATCTCCTATTCGTGGGCATCGCAGTAAGATAACATTTTTTCTTCCATATACTGCATCTACCATGTATGTGTAGACTTTGGATACAGGGTTCTATCCAGCAGAGACCAGTCTTTTGATGGTAGATATTTGCAAAGAGAACATGGATGGAGGCTCTTTGCAAATATCTACCATCAAAATTCCAAAAAGAGAACATGGATGGAGGCTCTTTTTGGAATTTTCCCTTTCCCCTGCAGTTCCCACAACCTCTGACTCTGTTTCTGAGGAATCCTAGCCCTTTGCAGCTGGTGTCAAATGTGGGATGCTGCAGAGAAAAACAGTGAAAATTGCCTTCCTCTCAATTCTCCGGGCATACAGCTACCCCTCCAACCCCTTCCCATCCCAGCACATTTTCATAGATAACTACTCATAAACCCTAATTATGGATCAACTCTGGCTGCATATGTTATGTTCTCTTACATATACCACATTGCAAAATACATGTATATCTTGTCAAGTCAGAAAGGTAAATACATATAAAATTTGTACTGTGGCTGAAATCCATAACCAGGAAGACCTAAGGGCTTTGCATCTATTTTAAAACGGAGTGAACAGAAATGCTGCTTAGAGGATCAATTTTGTTTTATTTGAGAACCCTGAGATCTACCACATAAGCTTGGATTTACATAACTCTGAGCCTAAGAATTTGTGCACTGGAAATTAATGGACTTCACAGCCTTCCAAATAAAAATCCACTCCTAGTTAGCCTGAGTTCTCTTCATTTCAGCAGTATAAGCAGTCATTTGGTTGTTCTTGTTCTTAAACAACTGGGCGTCAGTAGTCCCTGACAAATCACAAATCACCAGGCAACTACTGACAGGTCTTTGCCAATCCCTGTTTTAAAAGACATCTGGCTTTTTTATTTTATCCCTCCCTTTCCACCCAATGGTGCCCAACTTTCCTAAGAACAACTAAGATACAATAAGCCATAAAACAGCCCTATAAAATATAACCAATATATAAAAGAAGTTGGTAAAAACAACTTAAAGAGCCACTTAAAAATAGCAATAGCAGCAGCTTCCACTTTGATGGGAGAAATACATACTCTACACTTATTCATACTTACATACAAACTGGAAAGTCAGAATTGGCTCTAAGTGAGGGGACTGCAGTCAAGGATAGTGGCTCAACTAATATTGCCACTTGTTTTAGAATTCTAAAGAGCATCTATTTTCTGGAGTGGAAATCATCATTTCTGAAACACACTTCTGTATGAAATAGCCCAAACTAGAATGTACCATAATACCCTCAAGGACTTTTTGTTCTTATGGGCAGACAATACCCATGAAATGAAAAACGCAGTTAAGGGCCCCACTCAAGCTATAATGCTCAGCATTTATGATCTCCTGGAAAATCAATTGCCGAAAGATAATTTGATTCCAGGGCTGGGTCTCAGCAATGCTGGAAACCTTGGTGAAAGCAATGTTACCATACTTATTCAACAGATCTTTACCTCCATCTTCCCCTAAGGTCCCCTGTATCCCCACAAAATCTCCATGAGAGTTGTGGGGAGCCTGCAGATCATCATGGGCTGTGTTTTACAGGACTGTATTTTTCATGGGCTGTATTTTTTCTCTATGGAAAGAGAATCACCATAGAGAAACTGGAATTTTGCACACGCCATACAAGATTCCATCTCTCAGTTTCAGCCTGTTCTTTCCTCCCAGGGCAGACAAAAGGAAGCATTGCTACACATTTCATATGAATTATGGAAAAGAGGTTTTTCAAAGGTTGAGTACAGACATGGAATATAAATCAAACAGTGGTGATTAGCCCCAACTGCTAAATTAGCCCTTCCAGGTGTCTTCCAGATGTATTGGACTACAGTTCCCATAATTCCTCAGCTGACATGGCTATCTGGATGGTCCTGGAATGGGGAAAGATGAACTAAATGCTGAAAGACTCGGGATGCTTCTGATATGAGGTGCTGGAAACAAACAGCAGCTTGTGACCCTGTTCAGTAACTTCAAGGGGCATCTGTTTGATTGGTATTGGACATGTTTATGTTTGTTTGTTTGTTCGTTTTTAACTGCATGCATCACTAGAATGAGTACAAGCCATTCTGTACAGTAAGACAGATTCTGCTTCTGAATTAATGTCATGAATTCCTCTTTCTGAAGTATGCAGTTCAAAGTTAGATTAAAACCAATTTAGCCAAACACTGGGAGCACTACAATGCTATCACTTTAATAAAATCTTTTGGGGACACAACTACAAGTGCTGCATTGTTGTGAGCTGATCCTGGCAACAGACAATGCGCATGATCATCTGGCCACAATCTGGGGACCAAAAAGCAAAGGATATTCAAGTGATTTCCCATAAATCTGTGTACCCAAAAGTGTACAAATTAACATATAACAAGCACTGTGCCCTGTGACCTTAACTGAAGATAAATAAGCCTGTTCATTACATTTGCTGTGTAAAATAAAGTCCCAGCTTTTTTTTTCTTCAAAGCAGAAAAACCCAATGAGAAAAAGGTAACACCAAAGCATGGTTCTACACTAAGTTCTAACCAAGTGTAACTATGCTTAGTTTAACATTGAAAGGTATTGCTTCCATCTGAACTAAGTCAGAGAAGCAAATATTTCCGTATCACATTCCTGAGAGAAATCTATTATAATCTAGAAGAGGATCTATCCCACGATCCAGTTAGAGTGTGTTTTCTCACATGCCTTAGTATTCTAATTCTCCATTCCAAATGCAGAATTACAGCATATAAACAGGGCACTATTTTTATTAAATGAGGTGGCACATACATGGCCTTACAACATTTTTCTAGGAGACAAAACCACTACAAATTAGTCAACTTCCTTGTTTCCTTTTGTTGTGCTAATAGGTAAGCGGAATGCTTATGTTTAGGGCATTGAAATGCTAGGCAAATCTTATTGTTAACAAGCTGTCATCTCTTACCAGTACATGAGTAGTCATCAATCCTGATGTAACCTGTTTTGCAGATGCACATGAATGATCCTGGTGTGTTTACACACATGGTATTCTCCCGACAATAATGCCTCCCTTCAGCACATTCATCAATATCTGTGGACAGAGTGGTGAGGTTAGTTGAACAAATACTGCTGGTTTTCCAGTCTTATAGACACCTTGTAAGCAGTCTGCACACCAGAAAATTTGCCTCTGCCTTTCTGAGGCAGGTGCAAGCTTGGATTCCAGCAGCCCAAATTACCAGATGTGACAATGTGATTGTGGATCTATAGAAGAGGCTGCTTCAACTCTTGCAACGTCTTTAAAAATGTATGTCTGATATCTATGAATTTAAGGAAAGGAAGACATCTAAAGAGCTAATTATTGTTGTTAATAATAAACAATTATGTATTATTTCCTCTAGATTCAATGTTTTAGTGTCAGTGAGAGAGAGAAAGAGAGAGACAGAGACAGAGAGAGAATGAACTGTAGGTGTTAATTGTTTATTTGGTTGATTTATCAATTAACTAAAGTTTCAGTTAGGGCCAATATTAAGTGACAGGAAAGAGAATTAAGGACTATTTATCTTTTGAGTCTATTGCGCAATTGCAATGAAGGATAAAAAATGAAAATATTAAATATGCCCTTCTCTTCTAACAATGAACGCTCACTCCAGTTGACCATTCCATTGCATGCAAATTTCCCCCTCAATATGTCATTCTCACTATGCACAGTTATTGGGTGCCACTCTTACAAAGGGCTCCAGTCTGTGAATCCCCCCTCAACTGCCATTTAGTATTTAGTAAGTCCAGCCATAGCTTGTTTTCTTTTTTTTCTTTTTTTAAAAAGGAAAGGTTTTCACCTACAGTTCTCCCCCTGTACACACACTCATAAATTTCTCCTGCCCTCTCTTCAGGTCTTATGCACTTTCTGGGCGATTTCATCCACCCACATGGCACTGAGCATCCATTCTTTTTTAATGACTAAGTAAGCCCCTCACCATCTTATTAATGATTTTTCTTTTTCTCCTTAAACTGACACATATCTTCCTACATTTCCCCCTTCACTAGCTGATCTTTAAAAACAAAACTCAAGGGTGTTCTTGTTCCATCAGATGGGGTAGTTCTTTTCCCTAGCTGCATTTGCACATTAAGCCGACGTAGTTTATAAGCCATGGCAGGATAGCATGTTTTCAGGACACAGCACTCTTCCCACTGGCAGTAACTTGACTTTAATGTGTTTTCTAACATTGCAAAAGCTATGCTTAATGGAGGCTTTCCCGGCCCTGTTTTGTTTCATCCAGGAGGTGAACCCCCGAGGACTTTGAGGGGCGCCCATGATCATTCAGCATTGTTGTAAGCCGCCCCGAGGCTTCGGCGAATGGGGTGGCATAAAAATGTTATAATAAATAAATAAATAAAATAAAAAAATTATCCTCCCAAGCACTTTGGACGGCCTTTCCTGACCCGAACTACAGGAAAGGGCTGCTTTGTAGTGCATTCCCCAGATTCCTTTGGGGATTATCTGCTGCTTCAGGGGCCCCAGGTGCTAACAGTGCCTCCCTGCTGCTAGCAGTAGGAGGTGCTTCAAATCTTAGGTGTGCCCCCATGCAGGAAGGGAGGCTTGCCTCTTTAAAACACATGCATCGCTCCCTGGGCTTGCTGCTTCATGAGGTGCTATTTGCTGGGGTAAACAAAAAAACTGAGGGACCCGTTAGGTCTTCCTAGCATCCTTAGAAAAATTCTTGGTTCCAGAAAGTGGAGAGAACCGACCATGTGTGTCTCCTCCACTCCCCACAATATTTTTTGACCTGTTCTTAGGAGGTTAGGGGTCCCCTTGTGCTTTCCTGTTATTTATACTTGGAAAGGAAGGGCAGCCCAGGGCCACCCAAGCACCCCAAAAAACTCATGAGGATTCTGCTACAAAAGGGCATTTTCTACCCACCACCTTTAAAAATAGAGTTTAAAAAAATGATCAATGGGCTACAGTGTTGAAATTTGCTAAGTAAACTGTGTCCGTGCAGACAGGTGTCTGTGCCAAATTGCAACTGTGTAGCTGAGGTTTTATTTCTTCCTGCGTTTTACAGGATAGGATGTTACTCTTACATAATGCCGGTCCTCCACCAGCTCCACTGGCCTCCAGTTGAAGTCCGGGCCCAATTCTAGATGCTGGTTTTGACCTATAAAGCCCTTAATGGCTTGGGACCAGGAAACCTGAAGGAACGTCTCCTTCCTTATATGCTTTCACGCCCCTTAAGATCTATGGGAGAAGCCCTACTCTGGGAACCCTAAGAGAGGTAAAAAGATCATCAACTCGGAGTAGGGCCTTCTCTGCTGTGACGCCCAGACTCTGGAATGTACTCCTTAGAGAGCTATGCCTGGCGCCAAGTTTATACTCTTTTTGGCGTCAGGCCAAAACCTTTTTATTTAAACAGTATTTTGAACTTTAATAGTTTTTAAGTTTATTCACTCTGTTTGCTTTGTGATTTAGTTTTGTTCTATTATTTTAAATTGTTTTAATGGTCTTTTTAAATACAGTAAGCCATCTTAGATCTTGTATAATGTATACAAAGCATACAAAAGCTTTGTATATAATGTATAAAGCATACAAAAGCTTTTAATGAATGAATGAGTGGAAAGCACCCTTTGCAGCAGAATCCTTGGGTTCTGGGTAGCCCAGGGTTAGCTTCCTTTTCTCAAGAATGGATAACACAGAGGGAGTCAAAGAAAAACAAAAGTCAAAGCACAGACAGTGCTGGGCGGTTTGTCACTGCCCACAGGAGCTCTCAGTGGTCCAGCAGGATCCTCTGGGATGCTGCAGGTGGACTGATAGGGTAAGGAAGGAGGGTGGAAGAGGCATACAAGTACCACTCTGCCTGTCTGCTTGACAGGCATAGAGGAATTCTAACTACAGGGCAAGGTGCTGTGCAAATCCAGTTGTGTCTCAGCAGACCGTGTGCCTCTCAACTAGGTGCAGTGAAGGATACAGGGCTAGGATCTTGGAAGCTCTGCTCTCATGTAGTGTCCCTAAAATGCACCAAATTTCTGGCTGTGCATGGATGCATGATGAGCCCCATGGCATGAGGTCTCCATGCCATAATGCAGGAACCCTCATATCAACCAGCAGGCCCACATTGTTCTTAAATGCAAGCTCTTTAGAACTGCTTTTGTGAAGTATCACCACCCCAGCATTTTAAAAACATAATTTCATCCTTTTGTTTAGTCAATATAACTTGACCCAATTTTTAGAAGATATGGTGGGCGTGCAGCATTAATAAAAAAAAGTCCTCATTATATTTTAAGGGATAACATGCAGCATCCGGCTGTGTATGAAATGACATTTTAGAAAAAAGAACAATCTGTTTATTCAGAAATAAGTTCGAAGTCAAGATAGTAAAACAATTGCACGGTCTCTCCTTCGGGACAGGCAAAATCGTTAGGGCATTTTGCATCAAGCACAGAACAAACCGAGTTGAGATTGAAAATGGCAGCTTTAGGATTAATTCTTGTACTTAATACTGCTGTTAATGGCTTGATTTGCATGCATTTTGGTGAGTGGCTCTGTTATCATTGATGAAGTTAACAGTGCAAACATATAAAGCAAGCAGGGACTGAAAATGGTTTCTCCTGTGTATGAATCAACAGATGGTTAATGGCACTGTATTTTATTATATTTAGGACTGTCATTTCATGCAATTAATCCTAGATTCTACCATATTACAAGACATCTTTCTTATGGGTTTTAGCATGAGAAAGCAAGATACAATATCAAATTACAAAGCTGTTAAAAAGTGAAAGACCTATTTCTTAATAGTTCCTATTAGCCAAAGGGGCAGCGATTAGGAACACAGTTCTACCTTAACAAAGCCTTTCAAATACTACCTTTTCCCCTTTTTTCTAGTAAAAATGGATTCATCTTTACCCTTTCCATTAATGGCACCTATCAAGTAGTCAAGTGCACTGCTACAATGATTAAAGACATTTTCTATATAAATAAATAAATGTTCATTAAATGTCATCTGCAATGGACTCCTGTGCATGTCCACTGAGTGCAAGGAAAATGCAGCTTGTAGGCTCTTGCTTACAAGCAGTCCTTTTCAAGGTGGGAAAGTTAATAGTTAAAAACAATAATTCAAATATTGAAAAACTCAGTAATATCTGAGAATGTCACTATTTACTAAGCACTCCAGTAATAATTTAAAAAGACACTTTTTGTTCTGAAAACAAAGAAAATTATATGTTCATGCTTAAGTACTTTGAAAACACATAAAGGAATGCTTTTTAAATATGATTAATTTTTGAGCTTTATCTGACAAGGTAATTGCTCATAGGTTGGTAATCATGGAGAAGAAAACCTTTAGTTACATCCTGTTGTAGTTCACTGTTTCTTTGCAGGTGGAAATGAAGGTGAAGAAGAAAGATAATGGACATGCCTCATCTCTGAAGGGCTGTCCTCTTTATATGTCATATAATGTTTCTATATATCACAGCTGTGGTTCACTCAATTATGTGTATCGGTTTGTTATGCTTCTTTTTATAATTCTCTGCTGCCTGTGTGAACACCATTCCATCAAAAAACGTTGTGCAGTCATCAAGCAATAAACATATAATTATGTCTCCAAGCATCTAGCATCCAACCTGAGTCACAAACTGACATGAAGCTCTAAGGAAACAGTATAAGCAACTATGTCCTTCCCAGTGATCACCCTATTAAATTAGTCAAGACATTTACGGCCAGGGAACAGTCTTTGTTTACATGTTCACCTTCTTATAGAATCATAGATCATAGAACCATAGAACTGTAGGGTTGGAAGGGACAAGGAAGGCCATTGAATCCAGCCCCCTGCTGCTGCAGAATGCCTGTCACACTATCCCACTCAGGTAACCGTTTATCTTCTTCCTGAATGTCTCTAGTGTGAAAGAGCGCACAACCTCTCTTGGCAAGTGGTTCCACTGTTGTATTGCTCTTACAGTTAGGAAATTCTTCTTGTGTCTAGCCTGCACCTGGCATGCTGTAGATTAAGTTCATTGTTCTGTGTCCTACAATCTGGGAAGAGTGACAATGGGTCTTTTCCTTCTCCTTTGTGACAGCATTTCAGGTACCTTTGGACTGCTATCATGTCACCTTGTAGTTTTCTTTTCTCAAGGCTGAACAGGCCCAGTTCTTTCAATCTCTCATCATTATACTGATTTTTCAGACCCTGTATCATCTTTGTTGCCCCCCTGTGAATCCTCTCCAGATTATCAGCATCCTGTTTAACCCTGGCTGTGCAAAATTGAATGGCATATTCCAGGTGAGGTCAGACTAATGCACAGTAGAGGAGAAACTACCTCTATTTATGCATCCCATTGCAACTCATATCGGCTACATTTAGCTTAAGGATGGTGATTTTAGTGGCGCTCAGGATACACTATTAAGTCAGAAATTGTTGCATTTATTGGAATTGCATAAGCACACATCCTCATGAATGTCAATTCAGATTATTTGGGACTGGAGCCTATAGAGATAATAGCTGAATAATTTAGAACAGTTGCTATGATTGCACACACATACATATAAGTCTTGTATATTTAATGTATCCCTCATGCAAGTAAAGGGTTTTCTACTGAATTCCTCGGTCGGTAGTTATGAATGTCTCAAGATCAAGGCACACCCAAATACAAGCATCTTCAATCAAATGCTTGAGAGCAGGATTGAGGAGAACAAAGACCTGCATGAAGCCCACTTGGGCACTTCAGAGAGGCTGCCACTTGAAAATATAACAAAAGCATTTCTTTGGAAATTTGTTCTTTTCTTTAGAAAAAGAGGGGAGGGGTGGTTTAAACTGAAAAGAAGTTGCACTCAGAGCAGGGGAAAAAATCAGTTTCGGCAACCAAATCCTCTTGGATGATGGTGGAAGGAGCAATGGGGACATAGGAGGCCACAGTGAGACTGCAGTCAGGTGTACTGTGGGTTATTTCATTCTGTATGTCTGATTTGTAGGATGGGTTGTCATGTTGTATAAACATTATCATCACACACTGCACATTTTGTATGGACCATGTGTAGTGAATGCAGATATGCTTAGAGAAATATGCGCAAATGATCTTTTATATGGGAAGTTTGTTACTTAGTATTGCTTACTCTGACATTTATAATTTTTAGAAAGCAGAAAAACCTCAAGGGCTTAATTAAAAGGTATAACCAATTAGACAATATATTAAAATGCCCTAATATGAGAATTTTAGCTTCTATGAGATCTGATTAATGAAACAACACACTCTGTAGTTAATATATTGCTTCTAAATCGAGAACTCAGCTGTATAAGCTTATTACTTTGACACAGATTGTTTTTTGAAAGAGAAAAATCTTAATTCGAGAGATAATTATTTCAGTTGATTAATATGCTTTAAATTAAATTCCTGCATTTAATGAGCCCATCACTTTGACAAGTTGTGAATTAATACACATTTCTTGCAGCAATCCACACTAATTTTGATGGCTGCCATGTCCTTCTTTACCTTCACAGTATGCATTGTCCTCTCGAAGGGCTCGGAAACCATCTCGGCAGCTGCAGACAGCCCTGTCTTCAAGGTTCCTGCAGAAAGAATTCTCCAAACACTTGTGTCCCTCAGAGCAAAAGTTGTGGCCTAAAAATTATACAGAATGATAGTTAAAAGGCTCTAAACAATATGCAATTCCTATTGAAGAGAGTGACAAAGTTCCCATTGATCCTAGCACTTTATCATGCATGAGATAATGATTCTTCACCATGGTTTTCAAGCCCTGCTTACGAATCCTTTGACTACTGTGATCATGAACTGGTAGTTGCTACAATCAGAACTAAACTGAAGAACCAGGGGAAAAAAATCCTCTGTTCAACCAATTCATCATTCCCCGCTTCAGCATCATTATTATCTAGTTGTTAAGAGACATAGAATTATTCACATCTGGTTTTAACATTTAGAACTTATCACTAAGTGATGGTGCCCATACTGAAAGGAAAACAAGAGCTTGTTGGAGTAACATCTTAGAGTTTGGAAGTGCAAGTCTTTTCCAACTATAGACATTCCTGGGCCTCCATGTACAGTGTGTACATTAACATTTTTATAAGTCTGCTATCCATTACATCCTGCCAAGTGGTAAAACATTTTCCACTATCCTGCATCTTTGCATTTGTGTTCAAGTGCAAAATAAAACAGGATATATCATACATATACACACACGATATATAGGAAGAGAGTGAGAGCCAGTGTCATGTAGTGGTTAAGAGCATGGGACTGGGACTCAGGCGATCTGGGTTCTAGTCCCCACTCGGCCATGGAGCCAACTGGGTGACTTTGGGCCAGTCACAGACTCTCAGCCCAACCTACCTCACAGGGTTGTTGTTGTGGGGATAAGATGGAGGAGGAGAATAATGTAAGCTGCCTTGAGTCCTTTGTAGGAAAAAGGCAGGATATAAATTGAATAAATAAATAAATGCTGGAGTAATTGGTTAACTGGTAGAAATCACCAGCTGCTGATGTGAATGAGAATTCCCACTCTTGCCAGGAATTATTAAAAGGCAATTTGAACATGCAACTGTTTGTTGTCTAGCATTCATTTGTGTAACTATGATCTTCTTGATATAACCAGGGTAGCTATTGGACTAGTAGTTAAATTTGAAGCAAGAATGCCTACTTTTAGTAACATTATGGGTTGTTCCCCTCATTCTTCCTTTGAGTCTATGGTTTCTCTGCCTGATTGTGAATAACCGTGGTTGGTTTCATGGTAGGTTTTGTCCTGTTCTTCCTTCACCACAAAGAAGTCATGGTTAAGGACAAATCTTTGACTTTAGCTAGGATTCTTCTGGCTTGTGTCAGTTGCATCAGAACTGAGCATCACAGGAGGCAAAGGTTACATTCTCTCTATTGATCTGTATGTTCCCTTTCTTAAGTGAGCAAATATAAATGATGGTATAAGTGAGCAAATATAAATGATTTGATTCTGTACTGATTTAATTTTTCAGAAATGAGATCCATAGCTGCCTTATAACTAGTGATTATAAGCTGACCCACACAGACATATGAATGTTCTGATACCAAGTGTGAACCTGCCAGTTACACTTGTCAGACTCGTGGTCTCCATTGAATAATTAAGAAAATTTTACATTTTCTCAGGGGCCATTCTAATAATTTAAACTTATAGAAGCACATTGTCTTTGGGATTTATTTGGATAGATTGAAAGATCCTACTGAGCTTCTATTATGTTATTTTCACTGGGTTTGTTTTCATTTTTCTTTTCATATACTAATTTGACCCTGGATAACACAGGAATTGAATGCAGCTTTTATGAATGAACACAGGCGCATGATGAAACTCAGGAGGCTGAGGGCTTGTTTCATTTTAGAACCCAGTTTCTCATGATTTATCTTTTAGCAAAAACAAGACTAAACCCTTTTGTGCATATGTAATAAGCTGCAAATATGCACTTCTTGAAGAACAAAAATGATATCACCTTGAGTGAGGACAAGGAAATCCCAGACAATAATATATTTAACCCTGGCATCACAAATCAGGACACATGTTATCTGTTCGAACTGTATGTGTTAAATGTAGGAGTGTAATTTTCTCTATTAAAAGGAAAGTGTACAATACCTACAGTGGGAATGCAATTTAATGTCAAAGCATGTTACATAATATATCTGAAGTCATTATGAAGCATAGAGATGAATCAGATTCCATACTATCATTACAGTCATTTTAAAAAGAAACACTTGAGACCCAGTTCATTCATTGAAAAGACCTCACACCAATGACCCATCCTGGTCATAGCTCTTCTAATCACCCACATGGGCCACATCCTTCACACAGTCATGCAGCTATTCTTCTTTAGTAGATTTGGTTGAGCGAAGAGTTGGGACTACATTAGTATTCATGAGGATACACTTGATCCTACAACTGAAACCTCTATGCTATTCCTGCTCTGAGAAGATGATAAGAAGCTTTAAACTTCTATATATCTAGCAGAATGCCAACTGACCTTAATTAAAGATAATCAGAGGAGACCTTGATGGTCAGGCCAAATTACGAAAATTTTGCTGCATAACACCTCAGTGGTGGGCCTTCTCGGTAGCAGCACCTATTCTTTGGAATTTTTCCCTTGTGTAGTACAGAAGGCAGAAAATGTGGCATCTCTCCAGTATGTCCTGAAAATACATTCAGGGTTTTTCTGGTTTATCTCTGAAATAATCATGCATTCCATTTAACTGCTCCTGTATTGCTCTGCATTATGGTGATGATTGCAATCAGAACTGCTTCTAAAATTATATTTTAAATGTAATTTTAATATTAATTTATAAATTGATATTAAAATTACATTTAAATCTGAATTTGACATTTAAAATTACATTAAAATTACATTTACATGTGATTTTACTACTTATAAACTAGATAGGATTTTTGTTTACAACTAGCACTATATAAATTAATAAATAAATGCACTTGGATTGAGTGGCATTGGATACATTAAATACATTTATGATTTAGGTCTCATTTATAATACCTAAAGTCACAACACTTTGAAGTGAACCTTTGAAAAGTTTTTCAAAATGGTTGCTAAATCAATCTGTTACAACAAACATTTTAAAAAACACACTAAGGCATCTCAATGAATAACACGAGTATTATGGCATGAACCTCTGAAGACTAGAGGCCACTCTCTTGGCTTCTTCGTTTTTCTTTGCCTTACCTTTGCAGACTTTGCAGCAACTATTACATAAGGAGATTTGCTGAGACTCAGGACAGTTCAAGGCAGGGCAATCTGATTTCATCAAACGTTGCATTTTGTAGTCCTATTAAATCAACATTATTATTTCATTTCTTAAAGTACACTTTCAGTTAGATTTAAAGCAGCCAGTAAAAATATGTTTGGAAAGCAGAAATTACTCAATAACCAGTTTTATTCATGCATAAGCGATTGCACTACCCAGCCTTCTAACAAAAGCTACACCAGCACTTCTAGGAACTAATCAAAATATTTCATGAAAATGCTAAGAATGGCATTTTTATCCCAAATTTATAATTTTTCAAAATTGCTCCTAAAAGTAAGAAAGCGCACACTTAATTCATTTATCTATTTTAGTACCCTACCTTTCTATCAAACAAAACCACTGCCCCACCCCCAAAAAAACCCACTCAGGATGGCTACATTACTAACAGGTTTCTATAGACAGAGGCATCTCATTGCTATCTTTTAAGGGTGGCCGTTATACAGCAATTCATAATAAAAAGCTGAAAATTACTGATCTGGTCTTATTGTCAACATTTCTTTTCCTTGAAAAGAGTGTCTACTT
Organism: Varanus komodoensis; assembly: GCF_004798865.1. Lineage (NCBI taxonomy): Eukaryota > Metazoa > Chordata > Lepidosauria > Squamata > Varanidae > Varanus > Varanus komodoensis. The sequence goes on along the minus strand of NW_025335408.1, from coordinate 4,118,196 downwards.
CAGCATAAGTCCCATTGAGTTCATTCCATACACTTTCTTAGGACTTTAGTAATTGTCATTGGACTAAATGGAACTTACTTCTGATTAGAGAGCCTCAGCTACTGGGTGGTATTAAAGTGAGACAGACAGACAGACAGACAGACAGACAGACAGACGGACATGCAAAGGATTTCACTGCTAAAGAACTAGACACATGAAATCAATGGGTCATAGCTAACTTGATCCCATTGATTTTAACCATGAATGACTAAATCTGGGTTCAACACCATGTATATAAAATTTGGTCTTTAAAAAGTCCCCCAAGTGTCCAAATTGCTCAAAAATTCAAAAGTTATGATGAAAACATTTGCAAAATTAACATTAGAAAAAACTATATTCACAGCATGCCTCATATAATGCAGAGATTATAAGCAATAGCTAGTCAGGAAATGGGCTTATAATTATAAGAAGCAATGGAGGAATGTAGCACAGTATCTTCCTGATTTATTTTTCCATTTCTCTCATGCAAGGGAAATGGCAGAGAAGATGGTGTGAGCTTGAGGCTTGCTCTCAATTCCCTCCTTTTCTCCTTCCTTATAAAAGAAACACTCATGTTTAAAACCCCTATTTATTCCAATTGAGACAGAAACTAGCAAAATACAGGGCACTTGAAGATCCGACAGTGTCACTGTTAGCAATATTTTGAGCAGGTTTAATTACATTGCAAGGATGAGAAAGAGAATAAGTTAAAAGTGCTCTTACCTTGCATTCAAACAGAATGCAATCCCCTGAGTTTGCATGTACAGTTTCTCTTTCACCTTCAAAGTAGGTTTTACCTTCAAACACACATATTGCTATAGATTTAAAAATAGACCAATATGTTGGTTAAATGGGTTTCAGATTCAATGTGCTGGATATATTTCAAAATAAAGAAGTCTTTTGAGCATAACACTGAGACATCTTTTCAGCTCAAAACTATGTAATTTAACAGACAGAAAAGTTCTTGAATTTGGAATTGGGTTTACATCCAATCAGGTCTGTGGAGTCATAAGATGTCCAAGCATTTCAGGGGTGGGCTGGGAATACTAGTGAAATGTGTTGTGTGCTGTTGAATTTGTACACTGCTTTGGATATTTTTATACAAAAGCAGCATACAATATTTTAAATAAAGCAAGTTTTCAAGATACTTTGCAGGTAACAAAGTATAATGAGAAGACTACTACTAGTATCAGTAGAAAAATACGATTACCTACTTTTCCCCATGATACATACAGCAACATGATGGGTGAATTATCTGTGCATATAATTCTTTCCCCTTCAAAAGGCAAAGGGAAAGATGCTGCACACATTCGGTTTGCATGTGGTTAATATGGTGTGATGGACTATCTGAGTGTTTCAATGTGTTACCGATATAACTAGAAGGTCTATTCAGATAAGTGTATGGCTTCCCCACAGAGTTAGAAGATTCAGAGTCAGTGAAACTGATTTGGAAAATATTCTCCACTGTTGCCAATTTTACTTTTGATTTCTTAAGGGGAAAAACACAGACTAGTTTCCAGCATTTATCTTTAAGGAGTATTCCATACTCAATTAAAAACTGTTCTTCACTGCGTTGCACATGTTAATTCAACATGCTTAACTTCACAAATATGTTCTTAGGCTTTGGGATCTAAGATTTAATCAAACAGATAAGTGAATATATTTTTGCTGTTGATAACCCTGATAAACCATTGTTTCATACAGAGATGACTAAAACACTACGGTGAATGATAGAATGCCTACATGTTGCTAGAGATTTTTCCATCTCTAACCAGATAATTTGATGAGCCTAAAGGTTCAGTTTCCCATGACAGGAGCGCTTTAATGTTTATCTTGTCCTTGAGGATAAAAGACTGGCCATCTTGACCTGAAGTCTATAAATGCAACAACCAGTGAAGATTTTGTTTGTTTGTTTATTTATTTATTTATTTATTTATTTATTTAAAACATTTCTATGCCTCCCCCATTGCAACAAAGCCTCGGGGTGGCTCACAAAAAATACAAAAAAACATACATAAACAATAACAATATAACAATTTAAAAGGAAAAAAAAACATTTAAAACCCCCGGTGCATTCTCGGCTAATTTAAAATACTAATAAATGCAATAATTTAGCAATTAAAATAAGTTTTAAATAAAAATAAAATAATAAATAAAATAATATTTTTTGTTTGCTTGAATTCCTCTCAGGACTAAGAAAATGTTTATCTCGTCTCTAATAAGTCCCCAAGTGATCAATCATCTTTATTTATCTTAAATTCTGTTCCAGTGAGTTATAGAAATAACCAGACCATTGGCTTTTATGTGATGTTACTGTAGGCACCGTAAGAGAGAGAAAAGGACGCTTCATAATGAACTTTTAGTCAATACCAAATTTCTACCATTCTTGAAATGCTTCTTGAAATTTCTCCTCCTGATACCTGGCCTGCACAGGCCTGGGGAGGCAATTGCTAGCACGGTGGGAAAGGAGGCCGGCAAACCTCAAAGCATGCTTGTGCATGTGGTCTGCTGGTTGGGAGCAGGCAGGGCATACTGGAGTGATACCAATCCCTGCAGCCTTCCCTGTGGGCTCTCCGTCTTTACCTGCACTCTGTGCCTGCTTTTAATGCCCCCCACTCCTTTAACTTGCAAATAGTTTACCCAACATTCTTTGTTCTTACAGAGAGATGCAAATTACCATGTTTTTGCCAGGTACATTATTGCCATTTGTGGAGCTTCAGATCAAGGAGAGGCTTATCCAGTATAATTCAATTAACTCATATTAAGATTTATCAGTAATTTTAGTGAATAAGACAACTGCTGAAATAGCCATCCAATTCATTTTTTTTTTTACTATGATAGGCATTCAGTTTTAACTTTGACTTAACATTTGAATGAGATCGGACATGCACATGGTAGGCATGTCAGGAATGGAGCCGGCTAGAGCCAGGGGTCAGACTAGATGGCCTGGGAGACCCCTTCTGACTCCCTCTGTTTCTATGTTTCTATGTAACTGAACTTTTGTTAAGACATAGTTTTGGACTTACGACTCTTGTTTGTCTATCTGAACCTCTCATAATCATTTCCACACTGTAAGAAAGAATTGCATTTATCTTTTAAGAAATAATATAATGACCTGGATCTTCAGCAGCTTTTCCACAAGTAGAATGGTTCCTTTGATATGGTAGAAACTCCCTGTGTAGGAAAGAGTGCAGTACCACCTAGCATGGCTTGGGATAGTAGGAAAGTAGGACACAAAACCTACTACTAGCTTATAAATCACAGTGGCTTGTAATGTTATCTGAACCCACCGTTGTCATGTCAGGGTGGCTTGACTTTGACTCATAAGCCACCCTGATAACCCATGGTTTATAGTAGGTTATAGTAGGGTCAGTTTGACCCACATTGAGTTATCTGAATCTAGGCAGCATAATCCATCATGGGACTACCAAACAAACTAATAAGCTGATTGGAAACAGCAACAAAAATATTTTGCTATTCTTTCCAAGTGGCTATTGGTCAAGTGCCACTCCCAGCTGCCCTCAAAGTGCACAAACAGCACTCTGGGGGGTGACTGGCAGAAGCTTCCCCTCATCTACTGTTGCCACAAGCTATTCTGGATTCACTGCAGCTTTTGGCCCTTTGGACCTTTCTTCCTTTTTCTTTTTGGTGGGAGGAATGATTATGAATGCCTCTGGTCAGGCTGGTTTTGTGATCTGCTTTTGGACAGTTACAGGTTGGCCCTCCAAGATGCCCCAGTGGTACATTGACTGCTTATGGCTGTGCAGCATTTTTTAAATTCATATATTGCACACAGTGATGTTCAGTTCTGTTGCAGTAGTCATCTGCTTAAGTGCAAGTGCATAGATTTTAAGACTTGATTGGAGCAATGTCCAAGAAAGTGTCGGCTGATCTCCTGAATGAGGGAAGGCAACTGTGTCTAGAGACTTTAAGGGCCTGAAAAGTCAAAAAATGAATTCCATCTTTCTTTCTTTGAAAGAAACAGGGTTTGACAGTTGACTGTCAAAATTCAGCATCCATTTAAAAGGCAGATTTTGAATAGGAAGTGGATGGATCTGGACTTATCCCATTATTTTAAAAAAGAGATGAGGATTTGAAGTGTTTTTTTTTAAACAATACACTTGTCAGCAGAAGATTCTTGCAGTTTGTTTTTATGTTGAAAGCTCAACTTCAGTGAGCTGTCAAAGAAACCAAGTGTAAGAAAAATGGATTTTGAGCCTCTTCTGGAGAATGTTTGGGATGTGTGCCTGCTTCCTCTTGGCAGTAGGACCCACCTGTCATTGGCCCAGCTGAAACTGGAAATTGGAGCAGTTGTACCAAAATGATTGTTTGCTTGAGTTCAGCTGTGCTTGCATCTTTTGAAATGAGCACATGTCTTTGCATTATTTAAAAATGGCTGGGCAGCCATGTTCTGCCCCTCAAGGCATCATTGGGGCACCTGGGAGAGACAGCTCATTGTTGTCTAAATAGAATTTACCCCATCCCAAAAAGTAGTATGAAAGGGGAAAGCTGCAAGTCTGAAAAGTCTGAAAATGGTGGTGGAGAGCAAAGACAAAGATTTATTTCTCCCAAGGTATCCCCTGTGCATGATTGAAGGGGAGCAGAAATCTATACACTTCTTTATATTTTCACATTTTTAATGTTAAATATTCTCTAGTAGTGTAAAACCAGGACAAAAATCAAGGTAATATTTCTAGTCTAGCAAAATATTTTTAGACATTTTAGTTCTTTATATTTTTTATCATTCCGACAGTCAATGAGTATTCAAGGTACAATAAAAACAGATTTTAATATAAACAAATTAATTTCTAAAACACTGTGGTTCTACAAGAGATAAAATTATTAAGTGTATATACTCAAATGCCTAGCATCTTATACTTGTGAAGAACAATTTATTTATTTCCTTACTTTATTGGATATCATAGGGCAATTCCAAGTTCCATTGTAGAGCATTGTAATATTTCTGTTCTCTGCATCTCCCTACCTTAGATCAGCTCTAACTGCAAAGTACCTGTTTTATACTAACTACCTAGTCCTTACCTAGTAGACACAATGTGTGTATGGCCATTCTGTATCTCCCATCTATCCGCATGACAGATAGAAATTCTTAGGCTGTTTATCATCCTCCATATGGAGGACTGAAGCAATGTTGGTTGGAACACAGTGGTGGGGTGGAGAAGCATTCCAACCATTTGTCCTTGACTATTTCAAGTGAACAGAATTGGCTATTTTCTACCAGCAAGTTGATTTTCTTATATTTTATAAGTGACCTTGACTTGATTTGAATCACCAAACCACCACATTAGATCAATTTTATATTGTTAATTTGTTGTATGTATTATATTTTAATCTTATGTTGTGAGCCGCCCCGAGGCTTCGGCGAATGGGGCGGCATAGAAATGTTTTAATAAATAATAACTAAATAAATAAACTCAGATTCTCTTCGGTGGCACTAGGCCCTGCTCTAGTGCTTTGAGGCCTAAGCTATGACTGACAGCTACTTGCTGCAGGGATGCTTCCAGAAATTTCACTTCCAAAATATCCCAACAGGTATTTGCTGAAGGCAAATTGTTGAAGGCTCTTCCCAGGAGAATGCATTGGACAGTGAAATGCAAGGAAAATGAAAACAATTTGACATCTAAGCACCTTACATAGTTTATTAACTTTCACTTCCTTAACTAGATAAGCACATGCAAGTCTTTCAATAATGACCGGAACTGGATAAACAGGTGAGGTCTGTCTAAGCAGATGTACTTCCGTGAACTTCACTAATGGAATATACTGTCTCTAGTCTAGTTACTTCTCTTTAGCTGACTTGTGGTTTATGAACTTAGGATATTGCTTTACACCAGGGCTGTGGTGTAAGTGCAGCTCATCTGTTTTAAGGTTAGAGCTCTTTTCCAACATTGTAGTTGGACTTCAAATAGTCCCATGGCTCTCTCAGTGCTGTCTAGGATTGCTCTGTTACTCAGTCTATCTCACTCTTGTCTACACTGCAGACTAGCAGTACACTCTACACTTTTCAGTAAGGTGGTTTCATGGTCCTGCCTTGATATACTGTACATGACCTTCTGTATGTAAAGCAGGGCTGTACTCCTTTCAACCCCATGCTGAAAATTATCAATCATTCAGTGGTTCTTTTGTTTTTGTTCCAGTTTTCCCCATTTCCTGTTCCAATGCATCTGCTAAGACTCACTTACTGGCTGAAAATGCTTTGTGCTACAATATCTGGATATTGTTTAATATTATTTGGCCAATCCTTTTTGTCTTTGCTCCCTTTGCCTTCAGCCCACACAGCCCTGGAATGCAAGAGCTTCTCTAAAGTTTATTGTGTGCTCCACCACTGATAGAAGCAACTTATTTTACTTCTGAAATAGACCCTAATGTCCAAATACTCTTTACGTACTATGCCATTTTTCAGGTGATTCAGGTTAAATTCAGTCTTATGGTACATATGAGGGCCATTTTGCACATTCATAAATCAGATTTCATCACTTAAATGGACTATGGTGCTAGTATAACTTTTACAGCTCTCAGAAGGTAATGATATGTGTACCCTGCATTCTACATCATGGGGTAACTGGCATCCTCTTTTGGGAATGTTCACAAGACCCAAGTGTCCCCATCATTTTGCCCTTGTCCCCAAGTTGCTAGCACCTCAGGGGGTGGCAAAAAAGAAGGCCTGCATAATTATATGTCTCTGTTAATCCAAAGAACAATTCAAGGGATGACAGGCAGACTAACCAATTGCAATATTGATCCAGGATAAATGCAAATTTTTCTTTCTCTGCCTCTAGCATAGACATCCTTTAATCTGGCATGTATAAAAGAGTGATATAATATCTGCAAACTAACTTCTATTCAGATTTAATACATCAATTTTATAGTTGGAAGAAGGTAGCATTACTCTTCTACTGGATAATTATTTCTGGAAAACATGAAATATGAAAATCAACTAATTCCAATTTAACTAAATATGAACCATTTTTATGAAAAGTTATGAAAAAATAAACCTGAAAAATGAAATAAATAAATTTTCATTGTAGATTCCAGTCAATTGCCATAAAAAGTGCACTCTTTTTTGTTCATTTTTAAACTACTGGTAAAGTGGAAGGTGGTGATTTTATATTTTTTCAATGTTTTATTTGTGTGCTTTTCTTCTTATAATCAACATGCAGTGAGATTATCTTTTACTGTATTTAAAATATGTTTTTCCATCTCATATTCCAAAGAAACATCATTGAGGGTAAGCACTTCTGTGGCAAAGTCAAAAAGAAAGCACAGCGGCTCTTTTTCAGCAGCCAACATTTTAAAAAGTACACAGAAACATCAATACCAGTTTAGCACACATTTAGGGCAATTCCTTATCCATACAATACTTCCATGATTATACCCCTTGCAGCAAGCTCATCCTATCTGCCAGTGTAAAATGCTTTTAACCAGGAAGATGTGCTTTCTTCATTCCTTTCTCCAGACTGGAATGTACAACCTAAGTCTAAAATGTTTTAAAGGAGGCAGAAAAGAAAAAGAAAAAAGAAAACTTTTTCATTAATTGGTGAGGCACTCAAACATGAGAGAGGGAATATAGCACATATTCACCAATTCTCCCCTCCTGTATTTCAAAAGGCCACATGAGCAACCCATCACTAGTATATCAGGAACACCCAGCATTTGCCATGTAAAGCCATGTGATTCCCTGTCAAGTGGGGAAGTTCAATGATGCCTTCAGTTAGTCATCCCTGTACTAGCCTCTAAACATACACTGCCAGCATGAGCCATGTCCCTCTTCTGTAGTTTAGCCTGGTCTCGAACCACACAGAACTTGCTCCAAGTGTTCTTAATTTGGCCATAATTATTCCACATTGATTTGGTATCATTGATTTGGTATCATTGCTTACTGCGATGTTGATTTCGTTAGCCACATTGAGCATGCCTATAGAAAAGCAGATTGTGCACAAAGAAATCATTTTAAAAGTTCAGAAACAGCATGAGTGAGAGATGGGCACAGGTTGTTGCTGTGATGGCTTGTCAGAGCCATCAGCAGCCAGACATGTCACAGCACTCTGTACCACAATAGAAGTGCTCCGGCAGGAAAAGGCTTTTACTTTCCAGTGCTGAATGGTAAGAGTTGGTTACTGGGGAAAGAAAAACTCTGCTATGTTGAGAGATTACATTAAATCTCCAACAGTGATAGAATGACCATTTTGCATTCGTTTCACACTGAAACTTATATTTCAATAGATCCATTGATGAATAACATCTCCTTAGAGGTTACAAATCCAAATCCTCTAAGCAAAACCTAGTATCAATGCCAAAGAAAAAAACGATGCACTTAACAGAAACACAAGTGTTTGCTGAAAGAGAAAGAACAGGCTACAGCTCAAAATTGGAATTTCTTACTGTAGAAGATACTGACTAGAGGTATCATCCATAAAACAGAACTTTGGAGATAAATAAGAATCCACATCCTTATAAACAAAACAGCTTGAGAATTACCAACATTTACTGATGTATTTTTAAAGGCGGAGATTATATAGAATGAATTTCTTCCATTTATCTTTGCCTACCTACAGGGAATCCAGCATTGCACTTATGCTAATATGAAAACAGATCCTGCACAAAACACACCAGGAAAGGCGTTTTTCTTAGATTATAAGAGCCCTTTTACAGCAACAGCAGAAAACAATTTTATCTGAAAAGCTCATTCATTTCATTAATGCTACCATTTTATGTAGGCTTAAAAACAGAAAACCTATTGTTCCTCTGAAAGGTTTGAGCTAAGACTCTCTATTCACAAAAGCATGTTGTGAGCTTATATAGAAAATACTAGCAATAACCTATGCAAATATTTACTCTTCATCATACTTTTTAAAGTATGTGGAAAGATTTCCCTTTATGTAGCCTACTCCTTTCTCAGCTGTTCCTAATGGAAAGTTGAGAGTCAATTGTGTCGTTCCAGATTTCCTCCAAATTAGTGGGATGACAGCTTACAGCAAAGAGTAATCACATGATTACTGACTTATGGTTTTCAGCATTATGATGTTTAGGGCTGCTGTTGTCTTATACATTTTGTAACAGCTATACCACTTTCATGAAAATTTAACCAGATGAGATAGAATCAAAAGTGGAAACATCCCTGCCCTTCTACAGAGCACCTACTACACTGGTCCTAAGTTTGTCTGGGTGTTTCAATGTTGCCTTTTCTGTTATGCTATTTAAAATATTTTTATACTGCCTTTACAGATTAAAAAAAATTCACGATATACAAATTAAAGCACAAAACAGTGATGTACACACTTAACCAAAACAGCAGCATTAAAATACCATTATAATAACAATAATTCAAATAACACATTAGCAAAAATGAAACCCATTCAATAGGAAAGATGTAGTCAATGAAGAGTGAACTGAAACTTTAAGAATGACCAAGTCTTAAAGGCTCACTTAAAACAGTCAGAAATAATGCCAGGTATATCTTCCAAGAAAGGAGAGTCCATCAGGATGGGGCCAGCACAGAAAAGATGCCATGTCCTTGGCACCTGCCAACCTGGTAATTCTTACTGGTAAGCAAATGAGTAGGTCCTCTGCAGCCGATATGAGTGCCCAAATGAAGGTGGTCCTTCAAATAACCTGGTCCAAAGTCACTTAAGCCTCTAAAGGGACTCTCAGGCACTTTAAATTGGGCCTCAAAATGCATGTGTAACTAGTACAGCTGCCACTGAACTATTTTGATTGGCTTGTGACTAGACAGAAGCATTATGCACCAGCAGAAGCTTTTATTGATAAACTGTGTTCAAAGGATTTGTCTGCACCTTTAAAGGCAGGAGACAAATCAGTATAATAAATAAAGGATCAAAGAGATCATTGGGAAGTGGCAGCCCAAATTTTTCTACGCTTTGACATGCACTTTAAGGCTGCTTCCTTAAGCAGTGAGGGATTAAGCCTCACTGATAACAATTGGAATATTGACATAAAATGTATAGGATTATATTGTACAGCTGGTGTTCAAACACTGTTTTTAAGCATCTCCTAATAGTGCTTGGGTTGCATATTCAGTGATGTTATGTGTTCAACAAAACACACTGATCTAGCAGAGGTTTCTTCTTCTGGACAGGGGCAATGCTACCTTTCACAATTCTAAGAGTCTCCCATCTCTTTGAAGCAGATCTCGGTGGGTTGCAAAAATCATCTCCCATTCCAACCCCCCCCCTAGAATTCTGCTGCCAGAATCTGGGTTCCAGTTCCCAGTCATCCAGGGATCTCCCTGTGTGATTTTGGACCAGTCACAGACTCTCAGCCCAACTCACCACTCACCTGTTGTTGTGGGAATAAGATTGAGAGGAGGAAGAAAATTGTGCAACTTGCCTTGAGTTCCTCAAAAGGAAAAAAAAATGCAGGATATGACTATGATAAATAAATAAATAAATAAATAAATGGCCATCTGTCAACGGAGGGAAATCATCAGATATAAGCTTTTGTAAATGTAATTGTTTTGTTAGTTTGCACAAAACATAGCAGTGGCAAGCATAAAGACATGGCTGACTAATGTTCAAGTGACTCACTGGATCTGAAAATTAACTACTACCTAAGCAAGTTGATTATAGCTGTAATTTTAAATATCTATAGCATGCATTCTAGTGCTTGTATTGTAAAATCTGCAGAGAGAGAGAGAGAGAGAGAGACAGAGATTGAGAGAAGAAATCAATTATTTATTTTTTATTTTATTTATTAAAACATTTTTATGCCGCCCCATTCGCCAAAGCCTCGGGGTGGCTTACAACAATAAATTAAATTCACATAAATAAAAATTAAAATATATACATTAGAATAAAATAAGCTGCCCTGGCCAGATAAAATTCAGTAATATTAACATTTAAAATGCTGCTTAAATAAAAAGGTCTTCACCTGGCACTGAAAAACAAATAACGACGGCGCCAGGCGGGCCTCTCTGGGGAGCGCGTTCCATAACTTAGGCGCCACCGCTGAGAAAGCCCTCCTCCAAGTAACCACCCTCCTAATTTCTTTCATGGAGGGCTCCCGGAGAAGGGCCTCTCCCGCCAATCTCAGGGGGCAGCTGGGCATATATGGATGTAAGCGCTCCTTCAGGTAACCAGGACCCAAGCCATTTAGGGCTTTATAGGTCATCACCAACACCTTGAATTGGGCCCAGACTTCAATGGGGAGCCAGTGAAGCTGACGGAGAACTGGAGTCATGTGAACATAACATCCAGTCCCCGTCAGCAGCCTGGCAGCTCTATTTTGAACCAATTGAAGTATCTGGACCATCTTCAAGGGTAGCCCCACGTAGAGCGCGTTGCAGAAGTCAAGACGGGAAGTCACCAGCACATGGGTCACTGTTGCAAGGCAGTTGTACTCCAGGTAGGGGTGCAGCTGATGAATCAGCCGAAGCTGGAGGAAAGCGCTCCTCGCCGCTGCTGTTACCTGAGCTTCGAGTGAAAGCTCCGGATCGAGGAGCACTCCCAAGCTGCGGACCTTGTCCCTAGGAGGGAGTGCAACCTTCAAATCACCTTCTCCGAAGCCCGAACCGCCAACCAACAGGACCTCTGTCTTGTCTGGATTGAGCTTCAGTTTATTGGCTCTCATCCAGCCCATTACCTCGGCCAGGCACCAGTTCAGTACAGCCACTGCCTCACCTGGATTGGTGGAAAACGAGAGGTAGAGCTGGGTATCATCAGTGTACTGATGGTTCCACAGCCCACACCTCCTGATGACCTCTCCCAGCGGTTTCATGTAGATGTTGAACAGCAAAGGGGACAAAATGGACCCCTTTGGTACTCCATGGCATAGCTGCCATGGCGCAGAGCCATAGTCCCCCAGCACCACCTTCTGGAATTGGCCGTTGAGATAGGAGTGGAACCACTGCAAAGCAGTGCCTCCAACCCCCAATCCCGCAAGCCTATCCAGAAGGATACCATGGTCGATGGTATCGAAAGCCACTGAGAGGTCCAGGAGAACCAACAGGGACGCACTCCCCCTGTCCTTCTCCCTGCACAGGTCATTGTACAGGGCGACCAAGGCCGATTCAGTACCGTACCCGGGTCTGAAGCCGGACTGAAATGGGTCCAGATAATCAGTTTCATCCAAGATAATCAGTTTCATCCAAGATAATCAGTTTCATCCATTATTAACTAATACTGGCTGGAAACTTCAGTAGGTGTCACATGATACTTCTCAATCATAAACGTATCAAACTCTGATATAAGATATAATAATTCATCATTATTCTTTTGTGACCTTTAATGTAGTCTTCTGCTTTGGTATATTGAGGCATAACTGGCATTTTCAAACCAGGTTCAGCGTTTCTGGGTTAGGACTATGCAGTAATTTTTATTATATGGGATTTTAAGCAGAAATCAAGAAAAGCTTGTTAAGGGTTAGGGTTGAAATGGCAGGATGGTAGTGTGGTGTCTGTGGATGGCTGGGTACAAAGAAACGAAGGGTGAGAGAGAGAGAATAATAGCTTGGCTACAATGGTCATTTCTCTGATAATATCCAGGTTGAGTTATTATAATGAATTCAATATACATGGGCTGTCCATGAAGATGGTCCAAAAGCATTGGAGTTGACAGAATTCTAAATGTGCGGGTGAAGCCAAATCTTATCAGTTCTGAAAGAATCGGTAGAAGCTGCCTATTTGTTTCTAAGTCCAATTCAAGGGACAGTGGGTAGTAACTTTGAATCTCTAAATGGCTCAGGATCCAAATACATTAAGGAGCAGCTCATCCCATACCAATCTGCATTAAAACCATCAGATCAGATCCTCCTCCAAGTACCTACATGAAGTATTAGTACCTTTTCCATGTTGGCACTCCTACCCTGCCATGCCCTCCTGAATGAGATTCAACTGCCCACAGCACTGTGTTCTTTTAGGTGCAAGATTAAAAACTTTTGTATGCCTGGGAATTCTAACCTGTGTACATTTCTTTGATGAACTGCTGTTTTATCTCTCTAAGTTTTATGGTAAGATTACAAGTAGTTTTAAAGATCTTTATATTTTGTTTGTTCTCTACACTGGAGCACATTTTTCTGGGTGAAGGGTGATTGAGAAATGTTAAAATAATAAGTAATATTAGTCCTAAATAATACTTACTTCCTATTAGCCAGAAAGGACATCCCAAAACCCATCAACATATAGTATATATGGTACAAAATTTGCTAGTTTTTTCTCCCTCCAGAATGTATATGTTATGTTCACATGGTGTTATGTTCACATGACTCCAGTCCTCCGTCAGCTTCACTGGCTTCCTATTGAAGTCCGGGCCCAATTCAAGGTGTTGGTGATGACCTATAAGGCTCTAAGCGGCTTGGGTCCTGGTTACCTGAAGGAGCACTTACGTCCATATATGCCCGCCCGCCCCCTGAAATCAGCGGGAGAGGCCCTTCTCCGGGAACCCTCCATGAAGGAAATTAGGAGGGTAGGTACTCGGAGGAGGGCTTTCTCTGTGGTGGCACCCAATCTATGGAATGCGCTCCCCAGAGAGGTCCGCCTGGTGCCGTCATTATTTGTTTTTCTACGCCAGGCGAAGGCCTTTTTATTCAAATGTCATTTTAACTGTTAATACTATTTATTTATTTTATTCTTCGGCCAGGGTGGCTTATTTTATTTTATATTGTTAATTTGTTTTATATTTTATTGTATTATATTTTAATTGATATCTTTGTGAGCTGCCCTGAGGCTTCGGCGAATGGGGCGGCATAGAAATTTTCTAAATAAATAAAATAAATAAATATATTTCCAATATACAGATAAAAGTCAACCTATACTGACCTGTGAGTTTAAAACACTAGAACACTTGGAGTGAATGCTAGAACAGCCTCCCTAAAACTATCTTAAATTTTGTATGCAGTGAAAATAAAATGATGGTAATAATTTGCTGAAGGGATTTTTGTATTCTCCAAACTCCCTGGTGAGGGTGTAATGAAAAGGAAAGGAAAATGCTAAACTTCTAGATATAAATAAATCATACATTCATAATAAAGAAGTGGGGAAGAAAAACCCTGAAGCGTATTTTCAGTATGATGATATTTTTAATTCTCTCCTGGCAAATATTACAAATATTTTGATCCTTTAACTCCTTAAAGAAAGCAAATTTCAAACATGTAGGCTATATTATTTTAATGAATACAGATTTCCTTAAACATTCTATTTTATTATTCATTCCTTGGGCAGACAAAAAGGATAAATCTAAGTTAACAGAAACTGTTCTTTTCTTTAATGTACACTGATACAGTTTCCCAAACTTACAACATCATGTTCTGTAGATACCAGAACCATTCAAATGCAAGTATGTTAGGAACATTCTGACTACTTTCCTGCATTCGAGGAGAGATAAAAGGGCAATGTACCAGTTTCTTCAAACTCTGCAGGTTTTCTAAGACTTTGGTGGAATTATGAAATTGAGCAAGACTTTGCAGTAAACATTCTTGCAAGCAATTAATTTTTTACTTGACATTTTTGCAGCAGCACAAATGAAGCCTAGAATGTATTGAGGTTTCATCTTCCTAAGAAGGTAGTAGGAAAAGCAATGCAAGCTTGCATTCAGGTTCTTTGACTTTTCTTATACATCCAAAGACTAGTTACAGGTATAGCCAAAATCCCCAAGTGATTTTTGTGCTAGTATTATGTGTTTATGTCATTTCATTCACAGTGCAATTCTAGGCTTGTCTGGTCAGACATAGAGTTCTACTGAGTTGAGTGAGATTTAATCCCTGGTCTGTACGTAGAGTATTGCAGCCTCTTTATTAACCAAGTGAGGGGATGTTAATTGAATGTCAATCTCACTGGACAGATCTTAAAGTCTAAATAGGATGGCTGCTTATAGGTCACTTTTGTCTACAGCTTAGAAGTGTTTCTGAATTCTCTTCCAGGCAGTAGCAAGTATGAATAATGCTTTAACCAATTGTATCTAATAAAGATGTTGGGCACAATTATGTCCAATCTGTACCTAACTTCTGGCATTCATGTTATCTTGGAACTGTAGAAATGCCCGTGAAATGTGTTAGAAGCGAGATCAGTCATCTATCATGCAGCTGACTAACAGGAATGTTAGGAATCTGCCTTGATTATTAGTGTATTTCCAAGCCTACTGAATTTTCTGTATAGATCTGTGAAGTATCATCCACTCCTACATGTTCCAGATGTGAGGTCCTTATTCAGGGCAAATAATACCCTAATGCCTGCCTTTTTTTCCACCCAGGACAGGGAACCGTATGAATCACCAACATGAATGTTTGACATACTGTTAAATTTATGCCTGCATTTAATGCTATTCTGAAACTTCAAGTTAGAACCAGCTTCAGTTTACGAAAAGGCTTTTAGAGATATGCTCCGGAAAGGATTTTGAACTAACAGACGCTTCTAACACATTTCATAGACGTCTGCACACAGACCATATTGTAATAGGCTGTGCCCAAGATAACAAGAATGACAGTGTCCAGCCTCATTACTGGATGCAGCTAGCTGAGCCATTTCTGATTCTGGTTATAGCCAAGTAAGGATTAAGCAATATTCCTAAATGGAAGCCCATGCTGCTTTCTAGTGGGAATATAAGAATAGTGAAGAAAGTGGGATGGTGCACCTAAGTGCTTGTTCCTTATTTAAAAGATGAAACTAAACTGTGCAATTTGTTCTCTCACCTTTTGAAATATAAATTGGAGTGGGGAGAACAAACAGGGCTGTGACTGGCTTGAAGATCTTAAATAAGGAGATCTCTGGCTGATTTTTCCTTTGAAATGAGTGAAAACTGGAAAATGATTGCACAGCTTGAGGAAGACAATAAGGGGGAAAGTTAGAAATGGTAGAAACAAGATTTTTTCCAAATTGTGGAGAATTTCGGTGGGTGAGACAAACAAAGGACAAAATTAAATAAGAAAGGAATCTGAAGGAATGTTGAAATTTTGGAGAAATTAAGTTAAATCTGGTAGTTAAATGAAAATTAGATATTTTAATAGTTTGGTATCTGGAACTCATTTTGTGCTCCAGGACAAATAATTCATCTCCATTTTGCCCAACATTCTACTTCCAACTGTGGCCAGAAAAATGCTTCCAGGAACTTAAAAAGAGGGCATAAAAGAACCCATCTTTTTCTTGTACGAGTATCTCTTATTCATCTGTATTATTCCAAGGTACCATTTAGCTTCATTGTGGAGACAAAATTGACAAAGGATTTATTGAATGGTTTTAGAAGGAGTAATTTCAATTTGGTAAAAGCCATGACAGTAGATTGGCAGAGGGGTGAAGCTTGTAACAGTCCCTAAATTTTCAGGGCATCCATTGCCCCTACCATGGTCAGCAAGACACTCTGAGGGTTCACACAACATGATAAGCAAGGGTGGTTATTTAGCTTTTTCGGTCTATCGGAATTTTCTTGTGGTATTTCCGCAAAGTACATTTGGTTTTGAGAAACCACAAAGAGAAACAACAGTCTGTTCTATAATTTCTCAATACCATTTTTGCTTGTTATGTCACTGAAACCAGGAAACACAACTTGGCATGATACCGAGGCCAGGCCAATGGAGTCACTTGGGAAGAATGGCTGATTGCTGCTCTTGCCAAGTGGCTAACTAGAGAGCACCACTGACAGCTGCCATTTGGCACCACTATCAAAAGCATCCCCACTCTTCCTGCCTCTGGTCCTAAAGATCTCTAGAGCAGGAGCACGTGTGTGGGAGAAGTGAGAATACGCTATGTGATGGTACACCTCTGGGCCTGCATGCCACAGCAGATTCCACACTGCCACCCCTTTCACATACAGAGCAGGTAAGAAGTAACTGGTCAGCAGCAGTAGCAGTCTGGGGCCAAGAAGGAATCAGTGCAGCAGGGCTGCTCCTTTCCACAGTGAGGCCTGGCAGAATCCCCTCCATACTTGTTCCCGCGTGTGGACTTGGCAGCCCCTCCTGCTTGAGCTGTCCCCTCTGGAGGGTGCCTGACCAGCTCCTTGTCCTCTCTGCTGTGCTTCAGGGCAGGAATCTGGTTTTGGCAGCAGAAGAGCTTGTTTGACAGCTGCCATGAGCTAAACTCTGCTCACAATCACAATTGTCAAAGCAAGAAGCCTATTTCTCCCTACAGCACTGCCTGGGATACTGCCTGGAGGACCAAGAAGGAAGAAAATGGTGGATGGAAAGAGAGTTACCATGGTAAGCCTGATTGTCATTCAGGCACATCCACAAATACTATGCGCTGTGGAAACCATGGTGGTACTGCTTGGTGTGATTGATTGATTGATTGATTGATTTATTTGATGTACATCCCGCCTTTTTCTTCCAAGAACTCAAAGCAGCTTACATCATTTCCTCTTCCTGCTCTCAATCTTATCTGCACAACAACAACAACAACCCTGTGAGGTAGGTTGGGCTGAGAGCCTGTGACTGGCCCAAAGTCACCCAGTTGGTTGCACAGCTGTGTAGAGACTGGAACCTAGGTCTCCTGAGTCCCAGTCCCATGCCACACCACACTGCCACACCACACTGACTCTGATGTGTGAACCTGGTCCGACAATGGGCTCCTAGGAGTACAGTCTGTGGGCTGCCAGAAAACAGGACATCTTATTGGGGATCTTGCTTCTTGGGCAGCCCCCAAGTTACGGAAAACCGGTCTGAACCAAAGCTTTATTGCTGAGATCATGCAAGACTTTTTTGTTTGTTTGTACATTAATTTGTGTGGATATGCTTTTGTTGCCAAAGAGAAGAAGAAGATTTTGATTATCTCATCTTTGGTTAGTTATATACTTGTTTTATTATGGAATTATTCTTATATTTTATTGCAAGTTTCATTTATTGACTTATTGATCTGTTTCTTGTGAACCACTTGATAAATGGAGGCCACAAATATAATAAAAACTTTGATCAATCAGTCCTCCACAGGCATTGGATGTTTATGCACAAGGGAAGCACATGGGTAGGGAAGAAAGAGCCTGCCTTCTCCATATCATATCCTGGCTGCAAACAGCCCAATTGCCTGTACGATCAGGATGTTTCTCATATGAGTCAAGCTGTGAATAGCCAGGGTTACATTTAACATTTCCCTGCCATGCACTAACAACCTATCATGGTGCAAATTATTTTCTGAGGACAGAAATGGTGACACATACATTATAACTAATACTTTGAACAGAATAATTATATCACACTGGAAAATTTCACTGGTACCAAAGCAACTTAAATCCATGTACCCTGGCTTCAGTCGATATAAGAAATGTATAAGTTACTTCTGTTCATTTTTCATTTTCAGTCTATATTCAAGCCATACTCACTTCGCAGCTCACTTTGCAGTTACTATTTGTACTTATGCTTACAAGAGGATTGAAACCCTTTGTCTATTTTATCTCCACAATGAAGGAATGTCCCAAGATGAATCTCACTGTTATTCTTTCTGGCCTTTGCATAATTTCCCAAAGTGTCAGTTTCTTCCCTGAATATGTAAACCTTCCTAAAAATTAGATTCATGCTCATCTTTGTGCACTTTGCACAGCAATTAAGCAGTGTACAACTAGCACTGAGTATTCATGAACCAATAGTAGGATGTGCAAAGGAGAAACTGCATGCCTGTGTGGGTATCTGATGACTCTGAACAAGGAGCTGTGGATATCAGACAATATGCAGTGAAGATGAGAAGAATCCACAGAGAAAATACTCCATGTCTCCCTGTTATGGTCTTCAAAGTGTGCCTCAAGAGAGCTGCTTAATTATCTTGTAGAGCAGAAACGTGGCTTAGCATGACTTATTTATTTACCATCCCACCTTTTCCTGCAAAGAATCCAAGATGACCCACAATAATCCTCTTTCCACTTTCCCTCTGTTCCCCCAAACCACTGTTTAAGATTGGTTAGGCTGATTGTCCATGACTACCCAGTGAAATAATGTAAGCCATCCCAAAATGCTAGTGGTGGACAGGTTGGAAAAGCTTTTAATAAATTCTGTAAATCCATGGCTGAAGAGGGACTAGAACCTGGATCTCCTGAAGCCAATCCAGCACTCTCACCGCTACACCTCACCAGCTCTTCACATTTTTGAAAGATCTTGTGACAGACATACCATCTGCTGATCTAATCTGTTCTTATAAATTGTTCTAATTCATATGGACATTTCCTTGAGTACTTAATTCTACCACTCTATTGTTTTCTTGGAAATTTCATGATTTGTTGCTGAGTATTGACCGAAACACCACAACCGTGTCTAAAGTTTTGATTGGCAAGCTGATGAATAGTGAATATTTCATTACAAGGAAGACAGAAGAGTTATGTCAATGGCGTTGTTGCACTGCAAAACAAAATGTCTCACTACAGACCTCAACAGATTGTTACTCCCACTGACTAGTGACAGTGACAACAGATGGGAGCCCAAAAGACCATAAACAGGAATGGCATTCAGAGAGATGAAAAATCTAGCAACCTCAAAACAGCCTTACATGCACATCCATAGCACTTTCTGCTTTTCTCTTCAAAGAACCAACAAAAATACGTTTGTTTGTTTGTTTGTTTGTTTGTGGAACTTGAGTGCCACCAAATAGTCCAAGGCCTCTCTGGGTGACTCACAAAAACAATGGCGTATGGAATAAAATCAGAAAATTTAAAAACAAACAGTCCAGCATCATAAAAACAATAAAAACATGGGAACAGGAGACAATACACACAGCAAATGCAAACAAACAGTGATAAAAACATAGTCAAATCACTAAAAACAGGTACAAAATAAAAATGTGGTGGGTACCAGTTGTGCTTCCTTAGGAAGGACATTCCAAGGTGAAGCTAAGTAACTGAAGAACCCCGTTCCTTGTTATTTCCCCCTTTATTTCAGTTAGTGGGAGCTCAAATGATAGGGCATCCATAGAAGAGCTTAGGGCTTTGGTAGGGATATATGGAATTAGGAATTCCTTCAATAGATGCATATATTTTTGTTCTATGCAAATCATTTCATTTTAACTAGTAATAAATTCCTTTACCTTCTCCTCCATCATTTTATATGATGAGGGAATAAAATGTTCATTTCCTTTACTAACCTAATTGCTTGGCAGCTCACCAATACTGTCAATATTTAAAACCATGATTTCCACTGGCTACTTGTATCTCTACACAGATTTTTTTAACTGAATGCCTATGTTATAAGTACTTCATGCAAAATATAATTAAGCAAGATCATTTAGATTTGTTCCAGTTTAGCCCCCTTAAGTCTTTGGGATTACATGAAAGGACCCAATTCAAAGTGAAGTCTCACAGGTGTACGTGAGGTGTAAGTGTGTCTTAGGGTGTAATCCTATGCATATTTAGACAGCAAAAGTTACTGCAACTTCCTGCATTCCCAAGCAAACATGACCTTTTTCTGCTTTAAGCATGCCCTTAAACAATATGATACCCAATGTGTTTTCTTCTATGTCCAGTGCAGAACAGAAGGGGCTCTGGCTATAAAATTATAACAGTTATGTCAATTTTTAATAACCATCATTCTTACACTCCCCTTTTACTCCCCTTTTACTCCCATTTTACAGGATACAGTTTTGCAAACTAATTCTCAAAACTATTTATGTGGGAAGCGATGAAATTTGGCAACAAAGCATCTTTAAAGTCTGGCTGTCATAATGCGCACACCGATCACATCTTTCATATGTAATTTACACCACAAAATACCAGACCTTACTTTGTGGTATGATAAACATCATTGTACAACTAATGCCTTCTTATCTTTCTTTTCTTATGTTTAAATTATTTTGACATACATGGCAAGCCATATGCCATGTAATGTAATAATAATATTTTCAATTATGGCATTTTTATAATACAAAAGCACCAGTCATTAGACCCCCAAATAAGATCCTTCAACTACTCCTATTTCTCCTGGTCTGAAGACTTCACAAATCTATGTCTAAGAGAAGATGCCCTTCTTTTAGTACTTTACTTTGAATGATAACATATAAGACTTTTCAAGCACAATTTGTGAAGGATTATGTATGTCCAACAATTTTGTAACCTAGAGTTTTATTCCTTAAAATAAGATTCCAGCTAGATATCAGGGGAAAATTCCTGACTGTTATAGAAGTACAACAGTATAACAGTGTGGGTTGTGTCCCACACAAGAGGCATTCAAGATGCGACTGGACAGTGATCTGAGAGGGATGACATAACTTGGTGTCCTGTACCGAGCAGGGGTTTGGACCTGATGGCCCCTTCCAACTCTACTATTCTGTGACGATGCTATGATTTCTCTAGTGGTTTGAAACCTGTTATTTAAAATGTTTCTTTGGAAGTAATGGAGCTAAATAAGTTTGCTTTGTACATGTTGCTTCCAGAAGCAAGGTTCTATTCTAGGCCAATGAAGATTTAATTTCATTCACATCTTTCCAATTATTCTGTCATTTAACTTTTGTTTGGAGCACACACATACATGCAGAATTAGATGGCACGGTGCATAATTCTGTTTGGCCAAATTGGTCAATCTCAAAGCTGGCTCTCCTACTAATACAGAAGTTCGGATTCAGTGCCCTGATATGTTCTTGTCCAGTTGCTTAAAAGAATAGGAAGTATAACAACAACAACAACAACAACAACAACAACAACAACAACAACAATAGTTGAGGTCAAGTGTTCAAGATTGCTACTGGATTTTCTTAATAAGAAACCCTCTAGAGATGGAGGTCCTCATATAAAACAGTTATGAAATTCTACTTTGAAAACTATGTATTGTAGAACAAGAGTAGTTTGGAAAGAGAATTAAAACTATTATAGTACAATTCTCTGTAAGTGTAGACATGTTGGTGTAGAAAAAGAAAGCCTGCAACTCCCAGCATGCCCTAGCCAGCCATGTTGGCTAGGGCATGCTGGAACTATAGGCTTTTTTCTGTCTAAAACTCCACAGGATTGAAGCCTCAAGGATTTACCATTGATACAGGTTTTATTGAGAGTTTGGAAGCTTAGGATCAAAACAATTGCATTTAGTTAGACATTCAGTACATGATGGCAAGTTATTCTCGCTGATCCAGTAAATGGAACTATTCTAGTGCTTTTAAGCCTAGGGAAGATCCAGCTATCATGAAATAATGTGCTTACTTATCCAGAAGTAAGCTCACATTGTTGTATGGCTCTAACTCCCTGGTAAATATGGATAGAATTTCAGCCTAAGTGTGATGTTCTTTGCTTTTCCACCACCACCTTACTAGTAGTTTGCAGTCATCAGTTGCCTTATGGTCATCCATACATAATGATCAGAAACAATTCACAGATTCATCTCATAGTATGAGAGTAACCACTGAGCCACAATTCTGAACAAACACATTTCTTAATATTTGATTTATACAAATCACTGTCAATTCATTAGGTCATTATATGAAGAAGGTACATTATCAATAGTATGCAAGAAAGTGTATCTCAGAAATGCTCAGAAATTCATGTACCACAATTGTTATAAGAACGATTAGTAGCCTGTTTGTTGACCTTTTATCTATAAATTCCCCCTTTCCTCTAGAACATCATTACAGATGATCTACCTGGTAGCTCCTCAGGAACTTAACAGGAATAAGGTACAGCCCATAGTAATTTAAAACAGTGAGTATCTGTAGGGCATAGACTGCATTCTAGAACACTTAATGATGAATATATAATATGTGCACCTTTTAACATATGGAAATATTAAAGAAAAGTTATGTATATTTATAACTATAAAAGTAAGTCAATTTTTACTAAACAGTTCTGAAGCTAAGTACAAGTCTGTTTAAGTAAATGAGCCTGCAAAGTCTTGAATACAATCATATGCATATATATTCACAAGTCCAACTGACTTCAGTGGGGTTACTCCTGTGCATTTGGGTACCAGATCGCAGCCAATGAACTCAATGAGACTAAACTCTTTCACTGCAATTCATACTACACAATGTATAGCATAAGTTAACAATTCAACTTCTACTAAATAAATGCCAGCATTAACTATTTTGTGTTGACTGTCAGGAAACCTCCTGACATTCTTTGGCCTTATGACTCCAACAGCCAAGCCCCTTTCCCACCCTCCTCTCAGCTGCCACAGAACGAACTGCACCAGCTTCCTCCTTGAAGTCCAGCTAGGCCTTAGATTGGAAAGAAGGGGCTGGGCAGGGGACAAGGATGGGAGGGGGCTGGGTCAATGGCTTATGCCAATTCCTGTTGGCGCCCCAACCTTCTTCTCCAAATCTAGAGGTCCAGACACGACCAGTCAGAGAAAACGCATGCCACAATGCATAGGAACAGTAAAACCTGCCCTTGCGACACCTTACCCTGTGCAATACATGCACATAAGCCTTTTTGTCCAGAGGGTTACAAGTATATGGAAGGCAGGGCACTGGACTTCATCCTTAAATACATAAAACATAATAGCCAGACAAGTAACAATGTTCTGTGCTATCAGTTGCTTCTGGGCAACTTCCTTTGAGATAGCGTCAGCATTCAATACATCTCTTCACATGTCTACTAGCCATAGCAAGGCATTTAATGGAAAAGCCAGATGACAAAAAGTATTTATTGTTGTGAACACATGTCTGAGTTCAGCAGTGCTGTAATCTCTATCAATGAACAAAATACCTAGGGAGAAGGAATTACTAACAGATCTCCCACCTGAATACCCAATTTTATTACCCACAATGGCAGTTTTAATTCCAAGTGCTTTGAAGGCATATTTCCCCATAATCCATACATGTTGCCATGGTGATTTCATATAAAAAAGCTCCAGTTGTTTTGTTTATCAATACATAGTAATGTTGATGATCCAGCCAAAATTAAGCACAATTCCAAATTATTTTGATATGGGCAGTTGAGCACATGTGTCAATTACTACACAGAAGCAACTGCTTAAACAGCTTTGGAAGTTTACCTTTGGGTGGATCATTTCCTCTAAACTGGAGACAGATGCACACTCATCTGAAGCACAGAGCACACATTTTATAAGTATCATTATGCTGGATAAAAAGGTCTACAGAAAGTGCACTTACGTTGGCATTCCTTGCAGCACTTTCCATCAACATATGCAGGAGCAGAATTATGAAGACAGTCAAAATGTGGGCATATCAGTGCTTCACACTGGATAGTGCCATTCTAGAAAGAACAAATGCTTCTTTTAAAAATAATTGAGAGTATATGCTAATTGAAGTAACTATTTTCAAGTCATGGGTTTCTTTAAAAATGTAACATCTCATACCAAAGTAAGACACGATCCATTTTCCTTTTCTTGATTATGAAAAAACCTTTATACTAAAAACAAAGCAAACCAACCAAATGAGAACAAATTGATTTTTGGAAGGCACATCCAAGTCACCCATTCAGATTTCAACCAGCCTTGTCCCTTCAAAGGCCAACTTCGGCTTGCCAGGCCAATCCATCCAGACCTGTTTTGCAGCCTGTTCTTTACTTTCTCTGTTGCTCTTGAAGCAACAGAGCAATGGAGAAAGCAATGGAGAAGCAAAGCTGGCACAATAGTGAGTTTTGCTCCCCTTGGATTTTCTCCACTGAGGCTTTTCCCAGATGCTGAAAGACCAAAAGCGGGGGAAGGGGGAAGCAAACTCTCAGACTGAGGCACAGGTTGAAAGAACTCTATCGAAACTTAATGTTTTAGAGCCTGGACCCAAACTAAGTTGACTTTCAAAGGTGTTACAGATACAATAATAATACAGTAATACAATATTGCTTTAAAACTTATATTTTGCTACTCCATTCTGCCTTTTGTTCAAATTAGAGTATCACTATAAGTATAAAACCCCTGCTGAATCCACACTCTGCCATGATTTCTGCAAGCCACCTATTACTATACTTAGAAACAAAATCATGATCCTGTGAAACTCTAACTCTGCAATGGACCATTCCTCTTAGTGCCAGCCTGAGGTTTTTAATGACTCTTGGGGAAAAGACCCTCAGTGGCCCCTTCCTCAGGGAAACGACTTCATGGCCATTCTCACCAGCTGCTCCTGCTCCCCGTCCTCCTTTTGATCATTGCTACCGTGCGCATGACTGGCAGGCAGAGAGCCAATGAGCAAGTAGGCAGTGGCACCAACTGATCCTCCATCTCACTGTCTCCACTATCCGGACCAGAACAAGAAGCAGGTCAACTTGCAGGCTGCCATGATAAAAAGGAGCATCACTCCCAGGTACCCCCTGCTGGGATGTGGACTCTCAGCAGATGGCTGACTATGCCCATGCTTGATGCTTACAGGATCTTGGTCCTCCTAATCCAGTTACTCTGATACTCTGAACAGCTGCCTTGTACTTTACAAAGCTGAGAAGCCTCTGTAACATAGGGTAGAGCATTCCCAGGGGCTGACTCCCAGAATTTCAAATCATGGTTAACATAGTGCATACTAATTTTCACTCAAAACTATATTTGTATGGCTAAATTTACTGCAGTTCAATTGCCTCTTTTTCTTCTTACCTTTGTTTTTGCTAGCTCCCACTACATTAATTGTCTAGGACTGGAAGAGAAGTTTTTCCCCCTGAAATTAGTTTTTAAAAGTCCTTTACACACATACACACACTTAGAAATTAACACGCACTTTACAGATAATCCTGAAGCTACCTTCTATTAATGGATGTTTTTCTCTTATTCTGTTATCAATTCATTTTGTCATTCACAACCTTAAACCCTTCTGAGTCCTTTCCTCCTTACATCATGTAGAGGAACACTGAAGAAATGCAGTCTCCTCCTTCCAACCTGCTCAACCTGGTCAAATCCTGACTCTGAGACCATCGCAAGCTGTAACCTCATCCAGAGTGATGGCATTCAAGAAGAATATGACTAGGCATGCCGACGTTGCCCCATAAGCCTTCTTCATATTCTCCTTCCAATACTTAGTAGAACAGTCATACAAGCGATAAGAAGAAGAGAGACTTTTCTAGAAGAAATGTGGCATAAGGAGCAAGTAAACGCCTTCCTTCACACATGTGCAAGTTTCATATCAAAATGGATACTTTTAAACAAAGCATACCATGGAACTATGTCTCTGAACTTATACTCATTTTCAGTCTTACCATGCACGTGCAGTTCTTACAGCCATCTGTCCACGAATCAAATTCTCTGTAGGTGGCACCCTTCACAGTACAGGTTCTTTCGCAATAGCACTGGTCCAGTCTATTCATCCTCTGCTCCGCTCGGGACAGCTAGGTATACATGTCACAGAGAAGGACTTGTTAACTGTAGAAGGGTTTGCCTAAAACTACAGTAACAGTTTGAGCTACTCTGTATGCTCATACCACTGAAGAAGCTGAAAAAAGAGTATCCAGACAGGAAAGGAAGAGACATGCCAGGGTGAAATATAATTGATCTCACCTTAACAATTCATGCAAGGTGTTTTGGGGAAGTATGCAAAATTGTTGTGAGAACCACTGGGTGGGTTTATATTGCTATGCCTCTGTCCAGAGAAATGGGTACTAAGGACATCCCCATGTTCATGGGCTGCTCCATTCATTCCAATGGAAGCAAATAAGGATTGTGTGTACAGTTCTGTTCTCTTCAATGAACTGAATGGGAGAACTGTTCTAGATGGAAGCTCCAGGCACACTTCAGATACTTTGGTTGTGTAAAATGTCTTGAGATTTTATAATAATCAGATGGTATATAAGATATTTTAAGTAAGTAAGTAAGTAAGTTAATGTTCATAGCAGACTGATAGGTCAAACTACAAGTATTTTATCTTACAAGTGTTTACTTTCATATCAGTAATTAACAGTGCAATCCAATCTGTGCTTGCTTGGAAGTAGGTCATATGTATTCAGTGGTGCTTATTCTCAGGGAAGTACATGTAGGACTGCAGAATTAATCTTCGATACAAGCTTATCTGGAAGTAAATTGGTCTCAAATATGGGTGATTTCCTCTGAAAAATATGATTGGTTTTTTCAACAACACGTATTATGTGCTGTAATTCCCTTACACTGGACAAGGAAAATATGTCCATATGTTCTCTGGATATTTTATTGATAAAATTACATGAATAAATTGTACTGTTTGCTCTTTCTAGGGAAACGCAATTTTAAAAATCATGATCACTAGAACAGTGAAAAAATCCACATATGCATGGATATCTGACAGAGATGTGTTTGCACTCATTCATTTTGAACCTTTACTGGGTTTCATCCAATGGTAAGCCGACCTAGTGTAGACCAATTGAAATTAATAAAGGTCAAGGTAAGCAAAGAGAATGATATGACACTTCCACAATGAAACATATTGATGTCGTTTTTATGATATGTTTAAGTAGTTGTAGGTAACCAATAAATATTAAATTATTAAATAACTAACAGTGATAGAATGTCTAATCATGCTTTATGCTATGCTTAAGGGTACAATCCGAGGGATTATTTGGAGTCCCAGTGGCTGGTGGTTTATGCCAATTCCTGTTGGCACCCCAGTCTCCATCCCTCCCTAGGAAATGGCCATCTCGATAGAATACATGGCCCAGAGCATGCCAGCAGTGGCTGATCACTGCCACACCTGAGTGCACACAGGGCTCTGATGATGGATGTTTACGTGCGGCAAGGGCACAGGGCATTCGATTGTGCCCAAACAATCTAAGAAGACAAAGGATTGAAAACATTTTTTGTTATCTTCTATCGTTAGGATACTTGAAAACAAAGCAAATCGCACAGCTCACATCTTCAAAACATTTTACGATGAAAGGACAATTTGTTCTATTGACAGCAATGAACAACGCTTTTCTCTTAGCAATACTAGCACTGGTTATACAAGAAAGGAATCATGTCAGCCTTGTAATTTTATTAACCTGTAACTCCAAACAAAATCAGTACAACAATATCCCTACATCTATTAAACCAGTGCCTAAAATTAATTTGAAAGACATGTGTGCTGTTCACACTAAATGTCATTACACAGTTTTACACAGCAAAGTTGGCAAAACTTTTGACATACAATAATATTGGGTGGTTTGGATCCTTGTTGACACCTCTTTCTTGTTCCATGCTTAGAAAAATCACCAACCACTAATCTCAATAAATATTCTAAATTTATGCATACTTACCTGGGAGTAAAACTCACTGAACTCTATGCAGTTTACATCTGAGTAAATATGTATAGATCATGATCTACATTTTTTTCCTATTTAAATTCATCAAATTACTGATCATGAATATTTATAGACTATTCTTTTCTCAAGAACTTTGATTTAGCATTCTGTTCAAAGAAAAAATAAAAGCTAGGCGAATGTTAAACAAAAGCCAATTAAAATATATGTAATGTACATTCACACCCCCCATTAGTACTTCTATGTCTCTATAACATACACATAACCCATCTATTCACCCCATTCCCCTGCAAAAGAAAGTTCTGAGAAGCTTGTTACCTTTGCAGAAGTTTTGGCTAAAATATCTTGCAGCTCCATAATTTTCTGTACGAGTCCATGGAAGTCATTACATGTTGGGCATGCTGAAATTGCAAAACACCACATTTGTCAAATTATTCTTCAGCTGGGCTAAGCTTGCAATTACAGCCATACTTACCTGAGAGTAAGCTTCACTGAACATAATAGGACTAACATCTGAATTGAAAGACATTAGACTGTGCTATAAGTCTTACCACATTTTAGTTGATAATCGATACATTTAAGAGATATCTTACTAGACAAAAATTCAACAAATGCACCACATTGTATTTTATGGTATAAGAACTAGCAGACTTACTGCGATTAAGATCTGGGCACTGAGAGATAAATCCTTGAGGCATGACAAGTAATTGCACATCTTGCATTACACCCTGTGTGCAGGTAGGGGAAAAGGTTATATTATTTTTATCCTGTCCGGATAATATTCCAAAGCAAGTATTTTCATGTAAAAGCTTCTGTTCTAGCTATATCTCCCCACACAAAGCAGTTTGTATGAAATCACTGCCTCTTACTTTCATGCACTGTAGCATCAATAAAGTAGTAAAGTACAGAAGAAAGGAAACAGTCATACATGTATACATTGATACATACACTCATTCAACTATATTTGGAGACTTAACTTAAATGTCAAGGTGTAATTAAGCAGCAAAAAAATGGTTGCTGGGCATTCACTCTTATTTTTATTTAGTCACCCAAGAAAGGGTTTCAAGTGACCTTTAAAAGCCATTTTACAATAATTTGCAGTTCCACTGAGCTTGGAGATACTCATTTAAATAGAACAAGAGAATAGCTATAGCTATAGGGCTACACAGCGAATTGTCCATTCAGTTGAATGTGATTTAGGAAGCAGCTTTCCATGGTGTATTGCACACCAAATCACCAAGTGCAATTTGTATATCAAATTGCACCAATTGCATAAAAAGCTGTGGAATGAATGCTGTACACATGCTCCGAGGCTGTTTCCCAGAGGGTCTTGTTTTGAGGAGGGTGGAATTCATGAAAGCTTTTTCCTCATTAGTTAGGCATGAGATTTTATCGTGGCACTGAAGAGTAGTCTTACTCTATTTTCGTCATGTTGTCCCTCTACTTGAATTGTTGTTAAGTGATGAATTTCAGCATGCATTAATTCACCTATATGCGTTGCCACCTATTTCTTTTAATGGTAGCTAAAACTGGCTGGATCATTTCTTCTTAAAGTTGTTACAACCAAGATAATTTCTGAATCAGTATCCATCTGTAATCTGTGTCCCAACCTTACAACTCCTTGAGATCTTTTGCTGAAATTATGCTGTGCATTTGCATTGACTGGGTGTACTCTTTAATTCTCTCCACTAATACCAGCCTGGACACATTTAGAATTCAAAGGATACTTTCATTACATAAAATACTGAACAGATACTGATTCCTTAACTGCAGTTAAGTGTTACCAATTTACAAGTTTAGGTGGCAAGACAGCAAATATAAATCACTGAAATTTATATGTCTTAATTTCCTAAGAGAGCAGAGGACTCCACATCTCATACAGCCTATAAAAAGGATAGCATAGAGACAAGAAACCAGTTCTATAGAAGAATTGTAATCCTTTCTTTGTCCATTAAGCCTGAATAACCATTGTTTCATTATAGGAAAAGGTGTGTTGTAGTTGTACTGTGAGCTGATTTTCATGTTAGACATAATCTTCATATTTTTGGTTCATTAGTTTCTTCTTAAGAAAAAAACAGAGGTTATACCGATTAATAAATAACACTACCTACATATGCTTAACCAATCATATTGCTCTATATTGTTCAATCCTCTATTTAGATATTTTAGTTGGAATTGGAAGTTGTTAGACTATTTTTAATGTATGTATTTCTTTTACCTATCTTTTCCTGGTGTGTTTTGTTAATCCCATTACTTTTTGACTATTTACTAGGATTGCAGTCTTATCTTGCCTGTGAATATTTGCTTAATCCCTTTTGGACAGGAATGACTTTGCTAGTTTTCCATTATACTTCTTTTTTGCTGCAACCCAGTCACTGGGTTTGAGATCAGTGCAATCTTGCTGTTTACTCCAAGTCCAAGTGTCAACTGATTCTCTTTTATTCATTCTCCCAGCATGCTTTAGCAACTTACAAGTCCTTCTCAAATGCTAACTCCTTCTTTCCCATTTTTAAATGCTTATAGGTATATCTGTGAAATTCAGTGTTTCATTAAGAACCAATAAATATAAACTTTCATTTTTCATTTAGGAGGAAATGGATTAAAATTGACAAAAATGGTTGTACTGACAGTCAAGTATATGCAGGTGCAATTAAAAGGGCCAGTTCATTCAATTCTGTTTGGCATTTTTAAAATATACAACTATGTTTGTTACCACGGAGGTAACAGAAGTGAATATAATGTTGCCTGATCTAGCAATTTGTCCCTGCGGGAACGAACTCAGTACTGAAGGGAATAACCTTCCCTATGGATACTAGAAAGACATGAGGTATTGACATGCCTCTGTATCTCACAATAAAGTACACTTTCCATCTCCTCTGCTAGGCCAACAATTTGATTTCTTGGCATTTTCTATGCATATTTTTACTTATTCATTTATTTATTTTTATACTCTATTATTTTCATAGAAAATCTTGAGACAGTTTACAATTTTAAGAACACAGAAACAATTTGCAACACTTTTGATACTTCTGTCCATAAACAAACAAGCGAACAAATAAATACATTCATAAGTATGCCAAGGAGTTAAATCAGTACTACAGAGTAACTTTCTCTGAGGTTTCTGGAAATAGCAAGCTCAGAGAAAGGGAAATCACTTTCATGACAGTTTCTTTTCCCGGTCTCTGTTTACCAGCTTTCAGAAAGCTGAGTTCAGCTCCATATCCTCTATGCTCTACATATACCCTCATAGCTCTATCTTCCACTGTCTTATCTTAAGCTTAACATATGAAGAAAGAAAAGGATTTTCTGTCTTCAGCCTTCCTATCTCTAAACCTCCAAAAAGTGGTCAACTTCTCTAATGTAATATTTTTATCTTTTTTCTGTGGCCACTAGAGTGTGCTAGAAAATTGAAAACAAATGAAAGGAAACAGAAAGAAACAATAAAGCCAACCTAAATGAAGCCACTCCACAAGATAGTAACTCACCCTATTCAACCTTCCTCTCCATGTTTTTCCTGTCCATCATAGTGACTAGGGCTAATAGCAGCTGGAAATTCACTATATGGAGGGACACACATTGGGGAAAGCATTCTTCAAACAGGAATATGATCCAAGAAATGGAAAGTTCACTTTTATTTGTAACTGCCTACTATCCATTATTGGAGACCAGCACACTGGTTCTGAATTCATCAAATGAAAGGGTGAAATAAGTAAGTGTACAGGCAATACACAATTCTATTGTGAATTTTGATGAGTATGCCCAGTTCTTATTAACTCAGAGAAGAACAGTGCAGTGTTTGCTACAGCAAATGACCTACTAAGAAGAGATGCAAGTACACCAAATGGAAATGATCCATTTTACTAACTATAGATTTACTCTGGAAGCAGAATGTACTTATTTTCCTTAATAATATATAAGCAGGGTTCCTGTTGCAAGAAGTGCTCTCCAAAATCCCAGGCCACAAAGGGCCTTAATGACCAGAAGCAAGATATTGAACTGGGCCTAGTAGCTTATCAGGAATTATGTATAAACGCAGCACTTTACACATACATACACATCACCCTACACCTATTAAAAGGCAGCATACTGTACATTCAGAATTTATTTATGGGTTATATTTCCATATCAGGCAAAAGCTGAAGCTGTCCAAACCATTTACAAGGGGAGGCCAATATAGTCCTTTCTATAGTTTGTAAAGTCATGGATTATTATGACAAGGTCACAGTCTCCACGTAAAGGGTTCCATCAGCCCCTTCCAACCCCCTCTTCAATATCTTCTTGCATTCATAGTCAACCCGTTGATGCCTAACAGGATCATAGATAAACAGCTTTAAATCAAGGAGATCTTATTTCTATCCAATGCCATTTTGGGTAGAAAGGTGAGGCAGAAATCAAATAAACAAACAAACAAACAAACAAACAACCACAACAGGCATTTCATGAAGACTATGCTATCCATCCAAACCAATGTATAACCAACAACAAGAAAGTTGGTACAGAAAGTTGCAAGTTCAAAAGTTACAAGTTGTAAGCTTCTTTCCATGGCAGCCCATCTCATTTATTAACTCCTTGATATATGAATTCTCTGTGCAGTGGAGAAAAGTATTTCTGTTTACAGATATTGGGTTTTTCCTAAATGGGTTTCCAAATTGCTCTGTTTCTTCTGTCTTTCATCATCTCTTTCCATTCTAGCTTGGGCACCTTGCCAAATCCAAAATTCTGGATTAGATAGCCATGTAGTATATCATCTTCCCTTATGTCTAGTCAGATGCATAACTTTCATAAGTGTTGAAATGAATCAACATGGTATGTATACTGCTACACATCCCAGGTACTTTCCCTGGTCCAAAAAATGCCTTCCAGTTGGGCACTATTAAATTTATTGTTTTATCGCACGTGCAGAGTGTAAAATAAAAGTTTAAAAGCATTACAAGTGCACAAAATGTAGCAGCAAAATGTGCAATCAGTTGAAGTAGCATTCTGAGCTATAAAATACAAAATATCTAAGGCACACCAGGGATTCTCTTTGTCCTCACTTAGGGTCCTGAAAGTGTAACTGAACAATCCGCCCCATGACAGAACATGTATTACAAGCCTTGCCACCAGAATCAACAATATTCCAAACTCATTTGTATTCTACAATAAATACATCACTTTGGCAAAAATAACATTTCTACTTATTTTTTTCTTTAGTGTTTTTGTCTTTTTCTTGAGAAAAACATACCTTAAAATAGCCATGGGCACTATTCCTTTGTCCAAGCCAAAATGTAGTGCCAACAGGTAAATCCATAAAGGGCTTTTCCACCACTCTCTCATAAATTCTGGTTTTGAAACAGAAAGTAGGAGCAAACAATTTAAAATAGAATTCATGTTAATTACATTTACGGATGATCTAGAATATTGCACATCTAAATTATGGATACAGCATTCAAGGCTTCACTTACTTATTGCAGTCTACATGCAAAATCAAGTGCGATGCACTGATTGCTAAAGACAGCCTGTGCCATTTGTCATCTGCCAAAATGTAAGGAAACACTTCCGTATGTGAGCGATGGCTTCCTGAACGATAGTGCAATCTAATTTCATTTCTATGGCCGCTGCTCTCTAGTTCCAAGTACCTGCACCAGAAATGGAGCATTAGGTCGTGAAGCAATGTGAACAATGAGGACACAGAATTCATCCCTGTTTGTAAATAACTGACAAAAAGTTGAGCATATAAACTTTTAGCATATCATGGTAAGCAAATGCTGCCTGTGCAGATTGACAATGCTTAGTGAAAGGTTCTTTCCTCAAAGCTGGTTTTAGTATTGTTTAGAATAATAATGACACAAAAAAATCTAGGTATCAGGAAAGGTGCAAACAATGCAAATTGTGCTACCTGAAATAAATAGGTCTGATTTGTAAAGGAAATGCTGGTTGTGTACCTTTCTTTTCTTTCTGCATTTCCTTTCGAGGAAGAATATTTGAAATAACAATTAGGAATGATGAAACTTTGTTGTGGTTTATTCCTCTTAATTTTTGCAAACCTGATACACTTCTGTGGTCAAGATTTTTTTTTTTTTTGGTTGCATTGACAAGGAACATAAGTTGAAGATAGGGATTAAAACAAAACAGCACAGATTTGAAAGTACATATGCCACATCATTGTCTCTCATCTCAAGATCTTAAAAGGAAAGTTTTCAAATAACCACTTCGAAAACAAGAGAAGGTAGACATCATACAGACCACAGCGCTTTTCACAATTCTACATTTTTCTTTGTTTAAAATGATAGGTAAAAAACCAAAATGCGACAGAACAAAGTGAAGAGCAGAAGAAGAGGAAAGCCATCTATGAGATGGGTCTGTTCCATACAGAAAGCCACAGCCTTGAGTTTACAAGAGCTGAGTGGGGCTGTCAAGGACAGGGTATTTTGCAGGGCATTCATTCAGAGGGGTGCCATTTGCTTTTCGGCGCCAGACCTTTTTATTTTATTTATTTAAGCAGCATTTTAAATGTTAATACCATGGAAATTTAATTTGGCCAGGGCGGCTTATTTTATTCTAATATATATATTTTAATTTTAATTGTTATTGTTTTAATTTATTGTGCATTTTATTGTATGTTGTGAGCCGCCCCGAGGCTTCGGCAAGGGGCGGCATAGAAATGTTTTAATAAATAAAATAAATAAAATAAAATAGTCAGAGATGACTTGATGGCACATAGCAACAAAAACTGTTTATGCTAATACTGCTTCAATAGTACAGGCAGAGTGATGGTGCTTTTTAGAGACTGTTTTGCCTGATGAACACAAATTAGACAGGGAAGATTAAATTGCAATGCTGTGTAGATTACACTGCAATGCTGTGCAGATTACATTGCAATGCTCTGTAGATTACATTTTTTAAAAGTGTGGTGGTAAAGGGTTAAAACACTTAACTACAATCCTGATATGGAGTAATACATACACATACAGTACATAGCGCTACAAGAAAGTAATAAGCAAATATTCTTAGATGGTCTTCTTAAAGTCCATGTATATATGCCATAAATAATGCATGTAAAAGTAAACAAAAGCTCTTCGTTAAACAAAAGTCCTCCTTTAAGAATTCTAAAAAGAAATACATTCAGAAATAAGGATTATAGATGGATAATAGTATCACCTATCTCTTATGAGAATTGGAAACTCTATGCAAAGTTTGCTGTACTATGAGAGTACTATTAATGTCTGTTAGAAATTAATATTAAAGGGTTTCTATGAATGGAACATACCCATCCAAAAGAAAGCTGCTCATTCCAACTACATGATTCAGTGCTCTGGCCTTGCCCCCTTTTAATTAGCCTCCACTGATAGCAAGTACTTCTGCTAATGTCTTTTCATCAGACATGTAGCAAAACTACCAATTCTGTTGCTGCATGAATCACTGAACTGATATGAGAATGAAGTTTCCTCCAATTTATATTCAGAAAACAAGGTTAGGAAACACTGTTCTGCTGAAACAATTGAAGTTCAGTACTATTAGAACTTCATGAATTGATTCTGTTATTTAAAGCATCAGATGAAACCACACAAAGATGATAATTCTGTACATGAATACTTATTTTGGTTTTATTCAATGTGATCAGGTTTTCACATCTTCCTGATCTGTTTATTCACATTGTTTTTCTCTAATACATTTTAAAAATTTAATACAGAATATATATTCACTCAAAGTTTTTAGTGCAGAGATGAAATTTCATAAAAATTAAAATTCAGTAAAATTCTGTAATTTGGAATTTACATTCAGTTTCAGTCATTTTCAAGCTTAATTTCTGAAGTTCAGTTTTCAAAAACTTAAGTATTTCATTCAATTTTTCCAAACATGTTTTCCTCCAACTTCCTGTACTATACTTTTTCCCCAAGGTTGAAAGAAGACAAAATGATTCAGTTGGTACAGTTTGTGTAACTGTGGTGATGCAAAATAACATGAAGCTGATATTATTAAAAAGTGTTTAGGTGAAGATGGTTTCAAGAAATCATTATTGGATTCCTTAAAAACTGAAAGGGTTAAAAAAAATCATTTTTATTCCTGTGAGACAGTCTCCTGAATTTCAGGAAGGTGATAGTTTGTGCTTTTAGACAAGAGGTGTACATCCTTCCTTCCAGCAAAGCTACTGTGTGATGGTTGTTATCAGAGTAATCAAGTGTGCATGTGAACAAATAAAAACTTTTCACAGATGTCTTGTATCCTAACTCCATCACATTGTAAATTTTTTGAATCAAGAAGCAAACAAATAAATACATGTTTTCAATTGGTGCAAGAACATAGAATAAAATCTTCATATTCCAGACACAGAAGGAACTTTGTTATTTATATTAAGTATATAACATAATGTTAAGATAGTAGAAATGTTTCTTTGTTCTTACACATAAATAATAAAATATTTTCATTTGCTATTCGGGATGTTGATATACAATTTTGGTAGTACAAGCCATCTATTTCAACCCCCTAAAGAAAGGGGTTATTCACGTTAGATAAACATACCATTCATTTGGTGCAATTCCTCTGAACAACATTACATGAAGCTCAGATGTTGTCTCCTTTTTGTGAAATGAACTGAGCCTTTCTTCTAGTTCCTAAATAAAGGCTGTCATTACTCGAAGCGGTTTCTGTTTATGAAATGGACATTTTTTGTATGTAATGGACAATTCTACTTAAGAATGCTTTAACATATACAACTCTTCACACAAGCATGGAACTACAGTAGGCAGAACTTTTTTTACTTAGTTACTTATCCTGATTCTAAACTTTTGTTTAGACTTGTGTGTAAACAGAGATTGCCATGTAGATATATATTGAGATATAGATATAGATATCCATTTATTATCAATCATTCTATCTGTCTATATCTATTTATCTGGCTAGCCATACACTGTTTTGTTAAACAATATTTTTCATCTTCTTTTCAAATTCATAGGAAGTATATTTTCATAATACAATGCAGCCATGATACCTAAAATTACTTCTAAATGAAATTTGGACAATTGTATTTCCAATTGTTACATCTGCACTGGCAGATTATTTACTTCTGAAATTTTATGCATTTGGTGGGCCACTAAATGTTACTCATTCACAACAAAATTGTTTGCTTGTGTGAACTTTTGTAATGTAGATTTTACATCTTATTGTCAAAATTACATTTTTGCATTCCCACAGATTTAAAATTAATGAAGCTTAACTTCCAATACAGGTGAAAAGGAAACAAATGTAGCAGGACATTAGTCAATGTAATGCCCTCCTTTATAAAGCATGCTTGAAGTTGTTCCAGCTTAAGAAAGTTGTTACTCAGAATACAAATTCAGTATCTTTTAAGCTTTAAATGCTTAAAAACATTTCCACTAACCATGATTTCAACAGTGACCAAACACTTTAAAATGGCAACATTTTCCCAAATGAATAAAAGGAATTAAAAATGGCAAGCATTTTCCCAAATGAGTTAAAGCAATTTAAAAAATGGATTGATTGCCATTGTCTTTTCAAAATGAAGCATTAAGAAACCAGCCTGAATACAAGAAAATATTGTAGAAAACCTTCTTTCACACAAAAATAAGTGCTGGCAGAGTGGGGAGAGAAACATGCAAGGATGTAATGGAAACTTGAAAGGGCAGCAAAGAAGGAACTGAAAAAGATGTTTTACTAGAGACTTATGCCAAGATCATCCAAACTATTATATTCCAAATCACAATGCATGATGCTGTCCAGCTGTGAAGAAAGCTGTTGTGTTCAAAACATGGTGCTGGAGGAGAACTTAGAGAATGCAGAAAGAAAGTAAAACATGTGGGTCCTAGATCAAATCAACTCAGAGCTTTCCCTGGAAGCAAAAGTTAGGCTGTCATTCTTTGGACACATTATGAGAAGGCGAGACTTACTGGAGAAGGCAATCGTGGTTGGGAAAGTCAAAGGCCAAAGAGGGAAAGGAAGACCAAATAATAGATGGACTGGCTGCATAAAGAAAGCCACAGACTTGAATTAAGAACAGTTAAGCAGGGATATCATGGATAGGAGAGGCAGGCTCAAAGGCAGGCTGTCATTTATAAGGTTAACTTGGAGACAATCTGACGGCATGTAATAACAACAACAAACTTTAAACACTGTGGTCCCAACCTGGTTTTGTTCCTCTTTGTTCACTTTGAGTAGGAAAAAGAACAGACATAACTGCCTGCTTCATATTAAAGGCAATGTGCAGTTTGCATCTAACTGCATTCATGGAATGTTTATGTGTTGAACAGCCCAGAAATGACAGAAATGAAATGGCAGAAATGACTTGCTAACTCACCCCATGCTTAAGTAAACACGTGCAAAAACGGCCCTAGACTATTCTACCAATTTACAACCGTTAGAACTCTTACAAGAGCAATTTCTTTAAAAGTCTTATTTCTGTATCTCTTGGTTTTCATTCCTGATTGCCTCTTGGATTTTCACTGTCAGTCTAATAGTTTCAAGCACTTAAATACAATATTCTCCTTAAAACAAGCATCTTAACAAACACAATAACCTTTGCAGAATAATCTATGACATTTTTACCAGTAGTACCATGAAGACGTATTCACCCTACCATTATAGAAGGGCTAGGAGACAGGAAACAAAGCCGTAGACTACACGGGAAAGAACTAAAAAGTGTTGTTATTGCAGTATGATCTTTCAATTGCAACTCTTCAGTCTTCATAGCTGCAAAACCCAGTTTATTCAGTGAGCCATGCTACAGGACTTGGAGGTTTGAGTTGTCATTCATATCATTTTAGGATCACGGTTGACAATTCTTCGCTATGACCATATGTTGGCTGTTTGAGCAGCTGTGGCAGATGTATAACAGTCTTAATAACACCTCTTTTACCTGTGACAACAATTGTCTTGTCATATCATGAAGAAGAAATCATTCTCAAATGTCCCTAGGCCTTATAGTTTAACAGTCCTTTAAACGGAAAGGCACTTTTGCTACACTACTGTGCTGTTTGTTATTATACATACATTTCCATAACCCTGAGGAATATTCACTGTTGCAAAGTAAGAAACCACATGGTTAGGGAGCACACAGAGAAGCCAACAGGTGCTGTGAAATGGTATCGTTCTGTTGGAGGCAATGAAGCTAGGCTGATTTACACTAGATAAGGATGAGGCCCACAGTTATATGACAGGCAAATGGTGGAATGTCTTTTATGCCTTTAGCAGTGGGAGACATTTAGATAGTGACAGCTGTGCCACTTTCTGTCGATAGATCTTAGCTCATGAATGTCTCTCCTTTTACATCATTATTCACAGACACATGCACCATAACAATTGCCAAATAATGTTGCGTATGTCATGTCTTCACTAATGTGTCAATGCTAAATATATTTAGTGGGAAATAAGTACTATCTGTCTCTGCATAAATATGCTCAGTATAAATTAATCTCAGATTGCAGCTTATGATTTATTTTAAACATTGTTCATATTTCAGTATGCCAGAAAACAAGAAAAGTAGCATCGTCACCTACCTGTGATCTAAATGGTGAACAGAAAAAATAACACCTGAATTTAAGCGTGTTTGTTTGAGTGACACCAAAATTGTGAATTCATGTTTATTTCTTAGCTTCTGGAAAAATTGTTCAGCTTTTTCTGGAGTTGCTTTTACACTTCTTGAAGTACCTAAAATAAAGCAAAATAAAGCAAAACTCCTGCTTTAGCAAAAGTATTCTATATATCAGAATTACACCAGCCACAGAGACATATCTGTGCTGATCAAGCTTAAAAATAAATTAATGCTCAACTGATAATAGAGTCCTACAATGCTCTCAGTAATCTTCCATACCCATTACATGCTCTAGTGCATAAGCACAGAATCAAGTATCTATACCTAACAATGAAATACTATTCCTTATTTTAATATCTCTAAACTCTAATGGAGAGGTATGCTGTTAAAATGACGCTACTTATGGGAATGAAACCTTTCTAAAGATTTTACCTAACGATTGATTTTGTTCAGTTTAATATATGTAGACATTTCATTTTTGAAATCATATTACATTAAAATAGATCATTTAAAAGACTGTTTATACTTTAAATTTCCTTACTGCTTTCGTTCATAATGTTTCTTGTATGTAGACAACCTTGCTATTTAATGGAAGTTTTAATAAATTATGAAGCTACTCAAATGAAATTATTTCACATTGTTCAAACTTTCATCCATGGCACACTAACAGAACAGAGTAATTCATATTTGTATTCTGTAAGTTAGTTCAGACATGCACTAACATTTTCTGACAATATAAACAACTTTTTCCCTAAAGGTAGCAAGGGAGAAGAAAAGCACACAAAATGTCTGGCCCTTCAAGGCCTTAACTCACTTCTACCAAACATAAGGGCACACATGATTCATTAGGAATAGGGCATAAAATTCACAAGACTAATCAAAAACTTTATATTTTAAAGAGCACATTTTTAATAAGAACTGGGAGGTACAGTATGAGAAGCTGTGTATGATTGTACAGTTTTAATTGAAAGAACTTCTGAGCTTTTTAAAATTATGCCAAACAGCATACACTTCCTTAAGCACATGGGAAAGGCAGGACAGAAATACTGTACATGAGAAAATGTAGCATCTCTATGGGAAATTGAAATTCTGAATTTCTAACTCCAAGCGCATATCTTATACAATAACTCAGAGCCTAGTTATCCTATAACGTTGTATGTTTAGGTGACTGTCACCAGCACCAAGGACTGGTGAGAGAACCTAGCATCTTTGAGCTGATTACTCCAAGACCTAGCAATCTCGTGATGCCAAGACCCTTCGTATAGCTTTGCTCTGGAGCACAGAGAAAGATTCAAATGGCAGGTAGGTCCATGCTGATGGTCTCCTTTACCAGATAAAACCACCAGAGCCCACTGATAGCAAGTCTGGTCCAACAGAGGGCATTTCACTCAAGAATCTTCAAAACTAGCCCTATTGGAATGTTAAGATATTGTATCTCACAAATCCAGCCAATTTCCCCAAGGTTTGCTTTCCATGGAAGGAATACTGCTGAGGATATCATGTTACCCCAGATGTACATGTGTTGGTTCCTACCTCAAATCCATTGCTATTCTAATGAAATTTCTGCTTACATGACATATCTATGTTTGCACAGTGTCTGGTGAAGGAAGTTAAAATGTTCAGGCTTCATTCAAGGTTTGTTAGCCTGACCTTTGATTGAAAAGACCGATGATCAATTATATATCTTGACCAGATATCTTTAAATATCTTTTAGGAAACATTGTTGTCTTTAGACTTCAAAATCAATCCATCATTGCTTTACCCTGTGTGAAGAAATCTAAAATTTCACATGCCTTGGCTGTAAACTACACTGACCCTGCACAAAAATGCATGTATTTATTTTCCTTCCAGCATACTTCCCCCTTAACAAAAGTTTTAAAAGCAGAAAAAGACCAGAAGGTTACACTTTGGAGTACGCTGAAAGAGTAAGGTTTTTATTAACCCATTACCTACTTTCAGTATTCCCAGTTTGAGTGGGTTTTGTGTCACATGGCTTCACGGACAGAATGGAGTGCTACACTAATGGGTGACTTTACTTGCCATCATAATGATTGGTTAAATTTACATTCTAGCCATGATAAAGAGGTTAATTTTCTTAATAGCATAAGAAACTGTACCCTAGAAGAGGATATGAGGGGGGGAAACCTAGTTATAATTCTAGGTGGCGTCACCGAGTTTGAGACATAAATGCTGTTGAACCAATTGGAAACAGTGATACTATCAGGTGTGACATATATTTAAGTGTGAAACTGCCAACAGAGTAACAGATATGAATGCTTGCAGTAGTTTCCTTGTATCTTGGTAGATATTATCAAAAATAATAAAATCTGTCCCACTAATCTTTTGGAGTTACTGGGTGTCAGAACCAACCAGGGAGACAGAAGTGATCTAGAAGACACTGTGTACTTGGACTTTCAAAAAGCTTTTGACAGAAGCTTTCACCAAGGACTGTGCACAAATTTAGCAGTCTGAAAATGATAGGCCCTCTCATAATGCAGTCTCCAGTTAGAGCATGAAAAGCTATGGGCAGAAAGAAACATGAAGTTCTCACAATGGGAGGAAGTATGGAATGGAGATGCCTAGGGATTTGTATAGGTACTTTTCATTTAGTCTCTAAATGATATGAAAATAAAAGGTTTAAAGATGGCACCAATTTATTCAAAGTGATAAAAAGGATTCCAAAAGGTCCTCTTTGAAATGGGAGAATGAGTAATAAAATGGCATTGAAACAGAATAGGTTAGAAATATTTTCATGTAAACAAGTAAAAAACCCCCATTCAGATTGGAGAGCATGTCTCCTGGGCTAAATGTGGACATATAATTATGGGTTGTGAGCTCATGGTAACTGACTAGAAAAGAGATCTTGGGATCATGGTGCACAGCTCAATGAATATGTTCACTCAGGCTGCAACAGCTGTGAAAGTAATGAATTCCATGTTAGGAAAGTGACTAAAAATAAAACTGTCAATATTGTGATGCTTTTATTCTATGGTTACAGAAAGCCACACCTGGAATTAAGTTTACAGTTCTGGTCAGCATATCCCAAAATCAACATCAAAGAGTTGTGAAGTATGCTGGATAAAATAACCAAAATAATGAAGGTTTGGAGTTGAGTATCAAGGATTTCCTTATAGGGAAAAGTTACAACATTTGAGATGTGTATATGTATGTGTGTGTTGAAAATATGTAAACATTTGCATTGATAGATATCTATAAAATTATGAATTTTAACTATGAAAATTTTTCTCCCTCTCTTCTAATACTAAAACCTGGGGCCATCAATGAAGTTGAATGTTGAGAGATCTGGCACAGATAAAAAGAAGTATTTATTGACCCAGTGCGTAGGAAATGTGTATCCATGATATATGGTAATGGATACTAACTCTGAAGGTGTTGAAAGGGTATTAGAAAATCATAGAGGATAAATTATCAAAGGCAACTAGTCTTGACAGCTGTATATAACCTCCAAGTTCAGAGGCAGCATACCTCTGAATGTCAATTGCTGAGGAACTACTGTCTTAATATTCTGCTTGTAATCTTCCTGTGTGCATCTAGTTAACTACTATGGGTATGTTGGACTGATCTTCTTATGTTTATAATTATTTGGCAGCCTTGCAAATAGCATGTTTAAGATGCCATCCAGTGTGGCTGTCCAGAATGCTCTGAACTTGGACTACTACAGGCATTTGCTGACGCATGGAAACTTTGGAACTCGAGCAAGCATAGAAAGAATTATACTGGCTATGCCAAACTCCAATCTTATGATTATTTTCCCAGTAGTTTACGTTTTGAGTGTGATGTTAATGTGGGGATTTTTATTGTATAGCAATTAATTTGGATGCTGTGCTCTACCCTATTTATTGTAAGACCGTCCTGAGACCTCAGTAGCGAATGAAGATAGAAAGATAGATAGATAGATAGATAGATAGATAGATAGATAGATAGATAGATAGATAGATGGATGGATGGATGGATGGATGGATGGATGGATGGATGGATAGATACTAATTCAGTGCTTTTCTGTTAAACTTTATTCTATCATTTATTTTTCCAACTCAAAAGCCAGGTTTAATCTTGAGAAAGGCAGTCATGTTCCATGATGGGAAAGAAGTAGATATAAAGCATTTCTCTGTGAGGAAAAACTATGTTTTTTATGACAATGACTGTTCTTTATTTTAGAAAGTGGTAGTTTAAATACTAACTTTTCCTACTGATAACATGACCTCATGCATCCACTACCAGCCCGTCCTAAAACATTTTACCATCAATGATCACTGACTGTCTGAGAAACTTCATGGACCTAAGCATGCTGTTAGTTGACCCAGCTGACATGTTATTTCCTTGCACAAAACTTCTATATCCCAATCTAACTTTTGCACCCCTGAGTAGTGCTCTAAAATGATCAAAGCAGATTTTAGATAGTTGCCATTGAATAAGCAGTAGTAAAAGAGTTGGAGGGAAAGCTGCTGTACCTATAAATGAGATGCATAACTTATTCTTTATTCTGTCTGTTCTTGAACTGTCTAAATAATTTTTACAATGTTCCATTTACTATGTTCATCAAATTGTCAGTACGAGTCTAAATGTGACACCTGCTTTCTAAAGTAATATTTCATAAATCAACAAAAGTTCTTCCAGACTTCAGATGAGCACTTTTAATAATATTTAAGACATGCATTCTGGAATACTAATGTCCAAAT
Organism: Varanus komodoensis; assembly: GCF_004798865.1. Taxonomy (NCBI): domain Eukaryota; kingdom Metazoa; phylum Chordata; class Lepidosauria; order Squamata; family Varanidae; genus Varanus; species Varanus komodoensis. Next base: position 4,073,953 of record NW_025335408.1, on the reverse strand, counting down.
GATTGCTTATTTATTTGAGATACATGATCGCATGTAGCAAAACAATTTATATTATACAAAGTTGCATTTTATCCCAAACAAGAAAACTGATCCAACACAAAAGAACACCCAAGAAGAAGTTCAGCTTATTAACTTTTTACAGCTAACTTCTTAAAGCTAATCAGCCTGACGATATAGGCCCCATCCTTTTGATGCCTAATTTGCTTATCAGCTTTCAAAGAATAACAACTAAACACTTTAGAAATCATAAGAAATGGTGATAGAAGCTAACTTTCTAGGGAAAGGAAAAGAGCAGCCATTGCGTTGCATGACCCAAGGCCCAGTCACTGATTCAGAGCTTCTCCATAGGTGGACACTGATCACACAACCCTTAAAAAGCTTGACTCCCTACTATTCCAAATATCAAGTCACACTGCAACAGATTTCTCCACTGAGGAAGAAAAATCAACACAGTCTCCACCACAACCACCTCATCAAATCCTGGGATTTCTTCTGTTCCAGCTGCCTTACAGAAGAAAAGAATATTCTTCAGAACCTAAACATCTTCTGGCACCGTGAAGAATAAAACTACATAGTATCCTGCTTCTGTTGACAAACCACACTTAGAAATGGCAACTGGTATACATTACCAGCTCTGCAAGAATGTACTGCACAGGGCAAGAATCAGACTCTCTGTGAACCAATATTTCTTAAAGATGCCCAGCTACAACCATAAACCTCTGGGCAAAACATACTGCTGCAAGTTGCAGCAATGCAGGCTCAACCTCCTGTCCTCTGTCCATGGTGCTGATATATCCGGCATCCAGGATTCTGATGAGAATGGTTAACTTGCCTGTTTCTTGCCTGCTGCTACTTCAATTCACTTGTTTATGGAACTGAAAGGGCTTCCTGTAGCCATACCCCATCAGTAGGAGGCAATCCCCTGTAGGACAGCCACTATAACCCTATCCATAACTGCTTCCATAAATTATATGGCCTTTCAATAAATTAGATATCAAAGTTTAATACAACCTTCTGCTGGACATCAGAAATAGTACCTAGTCCTATGAACTTTGTTTTAAATATATGTGAATAGAATTTGAAATATTTTTTAAAAAAAGACAGAATTAATCTTCTTTTAAAATGTTGCTTATATTCTACTATGGGTTGGGCCATGGTGCACAGCATAACAACATGTCCAAACATTCAGCACACAGGCCCACAGTATCACAGAACATAATACACATTTATTAAGGAGCCCATGAATACAAAGTTCCTTGAGACCAATCCCCATTCAGCTCAATGGGGATTACTTCTGCCTGCATAGCTTCTACTTCTAAATCACATTAAGCTTTAACCACAGATCTTCTGCCAACCTAAATACAATCTTTAGTGTAAAATTCAAATGATATTGAAAAGAAGAGTTGCCAGTTAAAATGCTAGTAGGAAGTAAGAACCCCAGTCCAACATCTGCTTTATTCTTCTGTACTCACACGCACACACCCACACATGAGCAGCATTCTCTGACCTCTAATATATTAATCTGTCACAACCAAAATGGAGACTTGAATGCTACATATCAGTTTGTTCACTTGCCAGAGCAAGGAAAATACATCAATTACGCTGGCATTCCAGATAGTTATGTCAACATTTCTGCTCTAGAAGACATTCTGGAGCTGTACCTCCTCACTTTTCTCATCCATGATGCCACTGGGAATAAAACCTAATCAAATTGATGACTATCACTCTAATTCTCACAACTCCCACCTGGTCCAGTTAGCTTAATGGCAAATCCTTGCATTGCTTCAAAGAGATATGGTTTTCCAATAGGTAAGAGCTATTTTGTCATTGTTCCTGCAGTGCCAAACAAATAACTCAGGGCCTTCTACAGCAACCTGTGACAACTTTTCCAAGCACACTGCCCCACAGAGAGAAAGTGTGTCATCGCCTTGTTCCCTTTATTATTTGGAACCACCTAACTAAAGAACAAAGGCTTTTCTGGTCCATTATTCCTTCCTATTGCTTAGGCAGTGCCAGGATTTATCAAGGCTCGGCACTAGAATGGCAACATGCCTCTTACAATCTCACAAATGAACACAATCTCACAACAACCTGTTCCTACATTATTCTGTGTTCTAAGGAAGAAAATGGCTTCCAAAGAGACTTAGGTAAACATCTAATAGAAACTAGAATGCCATAGGAACCTTTACAATGTCAAGGAGCATACAGACTTTAACAATGGGCTAACATTCAATATTTAGATGAAAAAATGGCAATCTTAAACCCAGGCTATTTTAAAAGACTTGAAGTGTCCTCTTGCAAGGAATTTCATGCACACTGCATTATTTAAGAAGCTGCGATAAAGCTGTGATATTGATAACTTTATGGCTAAGGTTTACTGCAAAATAGAAAACAAAAGAAACTCCCAAGAAAATTTGTGAGAAAATATTTTACAGGTCTGAACCTAATCCTCAATTAATACATGAAAATACATGTTTTGCCTTTCAAAGGAACTTTCTTCAGTCAAATTATCCATAATGTGAAACCCAGCCAATGAAACTTTCAAGCAATTCACTGGGGGAAAATCTAATATTGACACCCTTGCCCTCAAATCAGGTATTTTGTTCCAATTTATTTCAGTGGAAATATGCATGCTTAGGATCTTTTTCAGAGCAGAAAATGGATTCTTTGAGAACACCGCCTCAGCCAAATGGGGTGTGTAGTCATGCAGTCATCTTCTAAGTGTTTTGACTATAAATCAATGCTAACCATACATTTGTTAAACAGTATGAATTTAATTTCAGCTACTTGTGAACAGTTGACTTGAGACCACAATCTTGGAATGTTTTAATAAAACAAACTTTAATGTCTACAAGAGCACCAAAACTTTAAGAAACATAATGCAGCAATAAATTAATGATGTTTCACGGAACCATCAGAATCATCAGCAGGGAAGAAGACTTTGTTCTTCTCAACCACTGAGCAAAATATGTCTGGAAATGCTATTTATTGTCAGTATTATCCATTTGATTTTTAGCTTCAGTTGCTTTTCAGTAAATGAAATAGAAGAGAAAGCCAATCAAAATTTAGAATCTCTGTAAGTATGTTCCTCAAGCTAACAATGTTCATCTTCTCTGATAATGACTATGATAAGAAAAAGGCATCTAATGAAGCACAATACAAAGACAAAATACATTATTCTGTTTCTGCTGAAGCCCAGCTTTGTTTTTGATCATGTGTTATCAATCAGATTAGTAAAAAATTCACTAGATTATAGCAAGACAGGCTAGACACTGACTGGGTTCACACAATATGGCAACCCATCATGGGCAACTACCCTAGGTGGTCACCCTGTCCGAATGTAGACTGCTTCCTTCCAGATAGCTTATTGCTCAGCACATGCCACCCTCCCAACCCATGGCTTGTTCCAGGGGTTCTTTAATCCACAATGTCCTGTCATGTCTTCAGAACCCTCGAGAGTAATTTCATTGCAGGTTGTGGGGGTCAACTAACACGCTGGTTTGGAAAAAAAGAAAAAAACCCTTTGTGATTACTGTTTGTGATCTTGTCCTTGCTGCACCAGTGACAGGGCCTCTGCTGAGGCCCAAGCAGGACTTTGGTATGACCAGCACTTTGGTTTTCCATGTTTTGTTTTGTTTTGTTTTAATGTGGAACTGCAATAGAAAAAACTCTGAGCAGGTAGCTGAATGGGACAGCAGGAATGGAATCCTGTAGGGTCAGGGAAGCATGTAAACCCCACTGGCACTGGCAATCCATTTGCTCCATTCTCTAACCCTAACCCTTTATAAGGATTCTTTTAAAAATTGGTTCATATTTACACAGCTTTTGGACTGGGAAATATATGTAAATTTAATGTCTGCAAAATAAATGGATGGGAAATGTGTGCCAATTTAAGGGCAAAGTAATAAAAAGCTGGCAGGGGGTGGGGGGAATTTGTCCATTTGTAGGTGAGCAAATTTACCCACCATTTAGCCACAGCCATTAAAATTGCCTGTATTTCTACATTTTTGTTTTAGAACTTCCTGGGTACTACAGTAACTGCAGCAGAAAACACTCTGACAAGGGATGGCAAAAGCAAGGAAACCAATATCTCCCCCGGAGTAGCTAGAAACTCAGGGAAGCAGAGGCGGAGGGAACTGAGAAGTGTCAGTTCTGCACCTAAAATCAAGAGAATTACATTGTTGAGTGAGAACTATGGCCCTCCTTTTTGGTGAACCTACTTTTGCTTCTCCCCCTTGCTCCCCTCCTCTTTTCTTCCCCTTTTGGCGCTCTTCAATTGTCAGCTCAGCAATTGGTCCTTGACAACTGTGCACAAACGAGGCTATATGCAGCCTCACCTTGTCAACTTCTATGTATGTTACCTGGTCCAATTTGCTGCTCCCTTTGACAGCTGAAACATACAAAAAATTGTCCGAGCAAGACTACACATTTCAGACAGCTGTAAGAGCACATTTATGAAAGACCGACAAAAATAATCATAATTCAAAAATTGTGAACATAGTTGCACACATTTCTAGAGCTGAAAAATGTAACCCCACTGAGCATTTTCCAAGCTTCGCCCTCAGAAAAAAAGTGCCACAACCAAAAAGGGTTAGTAATGGAAGAAGGAACGGGGAGATCAGGTAGGTTCTGTTCTGAAGGAGACTGGGATACTGGCTGGATGACTCGGGAGGAGGAAGTGGGAGAGCAAGTCATGGCAAACTGGAGCATTTCTCCAGTGGGTTGTTCTGTGAGCAGCCCATACTCCATATCTGATTTACAGGATGGCTTTGCACAATGTGCAAATGAGGCCACTACGAGAGAACAGAAATTGAGTTAAATCAAAGGCCTATCTAGTCTGGTGATCTTCCACTCAGGGTCCAGTCAGAGGGCTACACGAAGATCACAAGCAGAACACAAAGGCATCAGCACTCGCTTCTCATATCTTCCAGCAACAGGTGTTGAGACCTCTCACTGCTGCTATAGGAGCTGCTATCAGCTGCTGAAATCTTGTCAGCTGAGCGGGTTCCTTTACCCTTAGTTGTTGTAGAAGGAGGAATATTGGTATAAGTAAGCCACACTTCTTGTAATGAAAAAAGAATCATATAACAGTGTGACTTCTAGTGTTGGATTCAGCTGGTAGACAGTGAGACTAAGCAACACAAACTAACTTATGCTGCCCGTATTTAAAGAAAAAGAAACCTTTGCTGCTTAATGTCAGGGACGTAAAGAAGACATAAACTTATGTCTATTGATTTTATTCATATTCCACCTTTTTTTTTCCTTCCAAGGACTTCAGAGTGACTTACATAACTCTTCCCCCTCAGTCTTATCCCCATGACAACAGTGTGGTGAGGTAGGTCTGAGCTGAGAGTCAGTGATGGGCCCAGAGTAATCCAGTGAGCGCCATGGCTGAGTGGGCACTAGAATCCAGATCACCCGATTCCTGGTCCCACACCCTTAGCCACTGCACCACACTGGCTCCCTCAAATGAATGCTGCTGATAGATTCTTCTACAGTATCCTACCAGCTGATGGTAAGCCCATCAGCATCTCTTAGTGAAATAGAAATTCTGGTTATGATGGTAGATACATTTTCCGAAGTAATGTGTATGCTTTATAGCTTTAGTCATCAACTCATGTCATGGGAGACTTCCAATACATCTTTTACAGTAAACCAAAGGTGAGCAGTCCTCCAACTTCATCTTTTTAGGAGACTAACACTGGCACCCAGGACTGGAGTCAGCACCTAGTAAAGACTGTCTTCACCTAGCAACTCTGAAGAGCTAGTGCTCTGCTGATGCCTCCCTTGGAACACCAGCTTAAAATTACCAGCCATTCAAATTTCCCACCATGCCTTGGCATAGTTTTGCCCTGGAGCACAGTGCAGGATTAAAATGGCAGGTAGATCCAAACACCAAGCACTCCTCTTAATGCTGATTGTTCCCTCACCAGATAAAGCCACAAAACTCCGTGGATAGAGAGGGAGGCCCAGCAGAAGACTTTGCCTAAGGCATAGTCAGAGATTATATTGCAAGGAATGAAGCCACAGCATGTACCATCTTCCAGACCATCCTTTTCACCTGCTTGCCACCACTTTTGCAATGGCTGAAGAGCCACTAAAGAGATAAGCTATGCCTTATAAAATCATGGAGCACAGGATACAGTATATACATTCATACTTTAAACATCAACTGCCCTTTTGGCACCATGGGATACTATATTTTACCAATGCAGCCAATTACCACAAGGTTTGCTCTTCCTGTCTGGAAGATTTCCCAGGGCAACACAACAGAGCAGGTGTTTTATTTAGTTTTACCCCAAATCAATTGCTATCTCAGGGCAATTTCTACTTACATTACATGTTTGGGTATGTTTGGCCAGCTTCTTGTGATAGGCTTAAGGTTCGTTCCATACCTGTTCAATGTTCTTTGGTAACAGACTGATGGCCAACTATACATCTTGGTCTTTGAAAACCATCCCCACCTTGCTATGTGGTCCTAATGTCTGAATAAGGCTGCATAAAAATATTTTCAATCTAATTATTTAAATCTTTGGATATTTATCCAGTTTGAGTGAGGACTTACAGGTGTTCAGTAGGCTGGAACGTTTGTTTAATATGACTTTTACAGAGATCATTATAGGAAGTCTTACTGTTTACATTGCAGCCTATGGTGTCAAGGCTTCTATAGGCATACTTGATTGCAGTGTATTCTGTATATATTCATATATACAAATTCATAATTTGTTTTCCAGACTAAGCTGCTATTGTGTAATCAAAGTGTATATTACACTTTGTATTTTTTGGCTCTAATTACTTATTTGGGAACACCGCTATCTTTCATTGCCAATATTCTTACTGTCTTAAATATGTGCTAAATCAGTATTTGGAGAATCATGTCCTCCTCAGGTGTTGAAACGTTGCTATATCTGTCAGACCTTCCAGTGCAGAGTTTATCTTTTTCATATTTCATGAATGGTTGGTTCACAGGCCAAAGGAAAATGCATACAGTGCTCAATAAAGAAGATATTTCCAATTAGAAAACTGTCAAGCAGAGTTTAATCATGTCACATTTTCCACAAAGGCCTAAACTGTAGGTGTATAGTCCTATGAATGAAGACTTTGAGTAGGTTCAATGGAAATCAGTGGAACTTACTTCTAGAATAGAGGACTTAGATAAAATCCAGACTGTATTTCCAAATGGCTAACAGAGTGATTGCAGATAACTTCCAAATGAAAGCAAGGCTTAAAATCTGATAATGTAATTTTTTAAATTGAAGTATTTTATAACTTAGGTTTATACTAAAATTTGCATTAGGGCAATACCTTCTTGTAATATTTCCTGGGATCCTTTCCTACATTTGTAATATGTCAATATTTAAACTCTTATAATAGCTAAACAATGTACTCTCAAGCAGAGCAGTTTAAGCTAATTGTCGTATTGGCCAGAAAAACATGTTCTGGAAAAGGTGAAATGCAATAAAAAGAACTTTGTATTGTGTACCAAAATTCAAGCACCAATTCTGTGATATGTAAACACATTGGTATTATTTGCATAGCAGAATGGTATTTACATTCATTTCTGTAATTTGTATTTTTCTGAAAGCTTCTGAAATAAAGTGGAAAGGAAGCAGCATTGGAAATGTCGCCAATCAAAAAGGGGGGAAACCAGCTACAAATGCCAGTGGAAAGTGTCAGTCATGAAGAGAAGAGAAAATAATCTACAAATTTTTCATGGTCTCTCATCTAAGAAAGTGGCTATACCTCTGAACAGCCAGAATGGTTCAAAGATGAGTTTCAGCTTTTGGTTAGCCATATGCTGGGCCTGAAGATAAACATGGGAGACCACAGAATATTGCTCAGCAGATGGCCTTTATGTGCAGCCGTTAACGCCTGTGGCTCTAATTCAACCAAGGTTAGTTGTGTTAGGTTACAGTGCAATCCTAGATCTTCAGAGGACTAATAAATGTGTAGTTTTGAAGATGTGACAAACCGTGTTGTTGCTTTTGGTAGGCATGTCATGAGTGGAGCTGGCTGGAGCCAGGGTTCAGACTAGATGGTCCAGGATGCCCCTTCTGACTCACTCTGTTTCCATGTTGCTATGTTTTGCTAATGGAGACTAGCATGGTTACTCCTTTGGAAACCTCCCAAGGCTATGATTTCTGTCTATAGAAAATGTTAGAGCAAGTGTGGTGTAGTGGTTACGAGGGTGGGACTAGTTAGAATCCATCCCCACTCTTTCATGGAATGCACTGGGTGATTTTAGACCTGTCAGAGACTCTCACCGCAACCAACCTCACAGGGTTGTTGTTGTAAGGATGAGATTATATCGAGAATAGGAATTCTTCTGCTGAATACCTTAAAAGGAAAAAGGTGGGCTATAAATATAATAAATAAATAGTAAATTGAAGTAGACACTTCTGTGAAGCACCTAGGTGGATAAATTTTATGAGGTGTTTAAATAAATAAATGGTCTATCTCTCCCTCACCTCTCTAGCTCAAAAGAAACATTCCTTTGCATCTGTGGCTACTACATCTTTTCCCATAGTCTTAATCTAGAATAGACACAGAGCAACCAGTCAGGATCTTAAAATTTCCATTGTTTTCCTTTATAAAACCCTGGCTATAGAAACTCATGACTCTAATAGTAAAAGTTAAAAATTAACTGAGGAAGGATCTTTTAAAGCAATAGCCTATTTTGCCATGAATAATTCCTGGGTCAACTCTGGGTGATTGCATGTCACAAATCAGCCTAGGAACAGGACATTCCTGGGCTGTTGATTTAAAGCAGGAATGATAAACATGTAACTCACGTAATCCACTCATCCCCAGAATTCCTGGGTTAAACCATCTAGTAATTTTCTTCATGACATGTGAACCACATCTATGTCCTCAAGCCAGCCCTTAAACACTTCTACTTATTCAGGATCAGTAAAAGTTCCCTGTGTTTGGCACTGTGAGAAAATAAACTTACAATCAATTCACAACACAAAAAATTCCTTCCAAAGGGAAAAACAGGGCAAGCATAAAATGAATATGGAAACCTAGCACTGTAACATGGTGCTTATTTGTATAAATTAGTCTATTTTAGTGGTATTTTCTGGCAGCAGTTTATGCCACAAAGAATCATCTGGGAAGCGACTAACTCATGCATCATGCCAGCAGATTAAATTCTCGCTTTTGTGACCTGTCACAACCACATAATTCCACTCAGGCTGTTTTTGTATATGCATGTTAGTTTTTGCTTGCTGAAAAAATTGACTGTTGCTTATACACCAAAATACTAAATATTCTAACAAGATAGAATGATTCCTATTTTCTGTCTCTATATATGCCACATACATGGCACAGAAATTAAACATTTATATTTGTTCTTATATTTATATAAGAAGAATTGAATTATTCAGGTAGAAACATGGCCAACAAGTTCTACAAACATTCTCCAAAATCCACGCATTGCATTTAACCAGTGCAATGCCAACAAAAATGATGATGGACATTAGAACGCAGCAACATATTGCAATTCACACACAGCCATTCACAAAGTTTCTCAAGCATTCTCAGTCTTGCTCACTGTCTTGCCTTCACACAGACAGTTATTCATGTATTCTCAGTGTCTCATACACACCCAATTCCTACACAGCCAAATCATTCACACGGAAAACAACCCCCAGACCTACCTCTTAGACTTAATATGCTCTCTCTTTCTCTGTGTATGTTTGACAGGGGAAATGTCTATCCTATACCTTATTTTGTTGCCTTCTGAGCAAGTCAGGCAGAATGCTGGTAGAGCTGTCTCTGAGGGCATGTGATATTTTCTTCAGGGCAATCTAGCAGCCAGCCACATCTTAAAGCAAATTTGGGATCCTGCACTTGTGCGAGAGACCAAAAGCCTCTGCACCTAGCTAATGTTATGCTTGGTAATGGAAGATGCAATGGGAAAACAAAGCAAGAATGTCTGCATGCTATGGCAGTTATTTCTCTTTTAAAATTAAGCTTTGGAAGTGGTGGAGATGGGAGAGGAGCAGCCGGTCACAATTATTTTTTCTTTCAATATTGGATGTTGGTGGAGATTGCCCAAAAGCAGTCACTCCCAACTTGGAGATGCTCCCAACATGAGGATGCTGTAATATTACACATCTGGACAACACCAGGCTGGAAACAGTCAGAAACCCATATTGCTGACAGAGAAAGCTGAGGCACAAAATAGACAACTGCTTGGGAAAATCGCACAGCCACAGAAGGAATCATAGGCCTACTCAGAAGGAAGAAAGTACAAAATTCCATATATCTTGTACTATCTTGTAAAAAGCAATGATTATGCATATCTTGTAAAAAGCAAGAAACATATTGTTCAGGAGGAACTATGGGCATCCTTTCACATATGCATATACATTTGTATAAGTATATGATAAGCATATTCTTCAAGAAGCCAGCAGGACCACTTTGCAAAAACATGCAGACCCAAACCTTTCACGCACATGCTTATGCAAACCACAAACCATAACAATGATGATAATTATAATAATTAAAATAAGAGGAGATATTTTCAGAAGCACACAGAAAAGCCTTGAAGGTAAAGTCTTGAGGGTACAGTAGCACTGCCTGGTGCTAGGTACCTAGCAGGTTACCCCTGAGCAGGAATTCACACAAGCTTCATGCATAAATGAAGCTGCTTAATCACCAGGAGCTCTAATCTTGTTTGCTCATCCAAGAAGACTCTTCTCAGAGCTCAGGGCACCCTCTAACTTAAGCCACCTCTGGTTAAGATTATTCCAAAGAAGTCTACACCTGGGATTATGTCTTCATCCATGCACTTCTATAGGTCACAGCTAAAATAGATGCACACTTAACATAAGTGACCTAAGAGATACCTTCCTACTGTACATCATTCTTGAAAAGATTCACTTGACAGTGAAGATACACGTACACACCAAATCAGGAACTATTTCTCCATGGGGTGGCCTCATATTCCTAGGGCTTTTGTGGGAATATCACAACCCCTTAGGCAGAGCTGATTTGTGCAAAAGACTCATGCCATCCTCGTGCAGCCTCCCAATGAGACCTCTGAGACATACCCCAACAGCCATCTCCATGTGGTTCCAATATTCACACAGTGATCCAGTAGGTTGGGATTACCCCACAAGAAATCCCTAACCCTAATCCAGCCATGAAATCCATGAACAGTGGCCAAGTCACTTGTGCCTGGGTAATTCTAAAGATATAAGGAATGGAAGGATTTCTAAGAGAAATTGATCATATAGAAGGTCCAAGGACTATTGCTTTGTGATTTCTCCAGTTTCTATACTCTATTATTATTTCATTTTTATAATACCACTTCTTTCACAAATGGAAACATGATAATATTCTTGACTAGATAAAATTAATCTATCTGCTATTTTGTCTTCTATACAGGTCTTCTCTCTTCTATGGGAGGAACAAAGAAATTATTCCAAAATTAGGCAAAACAATTTTATACATGCATGCTTATTTATTCCTTTAATAGCCACTGCATCTCTTTGTATGGGAAGGTCCTATTTTCATAGAGCTGAAAATACTGTTATCCTACATAGATCTCTAAGTAACTATGTAGGTTTGACAATCAGTTAAAATGGAACCTTAAAGGAAAGCAAACGTATTTTTCCATATGTAAGGAATACTTCTGACAAGCTGCAATGGTACATTAATGAACATCCTACATACCGGACAGAAGAACAGGAGGAAATTTCATCTTAAAGGTAAGAAAGCAATGTAGCATTCTCTGTTTATTCTCAAGTATGAGAAAACTCTCAAGAAACCACAAGAGGAGGCACGGAGGCAATATATACAGTCCTGTTGTATTTGTTTAGGTTTCCTCCAAGGTGAATTGTATCAATTTACAAGCCGTATATTAGTTCATAGAAAATGAAAAGATTTGTAATGGAAAATGTATTCTTAAATTGAGTATCCTATTTTTTCTGAAAAGAAAGAGGTTTGTGTTCAGTCTAAGCCTCCAGATTTAGTACAAATGAGAGTAGAGTGGAAAAAAAACAGTTCAAACTTTAAATTTCCAAAGCAGCTACTTTTCCAGAATAGACCTCTTTGCAGTGGGGAGGGACTATCTATTGCACATCGTGTAGTTCTGAACTGTTCCAAAATTGGCATTTCAGATGTTCTTTCTGTCAAGTGCCCATTCATGTAGATGTCTACATCCCGTGGTAATGAGGCCTTTTCCGTTTAAAAATAGTATGTGTCAATTTCTCTATTTAAATACCCAGAGTTTTCTGTGGTAAAGATCATACTGACACACTGTGGCTGGACCATAGAATAACACTTTTCAACAGAAACCTTCAATGTCTATGTCTTGAAACATGGCTTTGGAAACATTATCCTACTGATTCAGAACTTAAAACTAGCACCTTTGAAAAATAAACAACTAAACAACATTTAAATTTCAGCTCCTTTTCAAGGTCATGCTCTTTTCCTCTTGAATTAGAAAAGAAAATATTCAATCATATCCAAAACTCCTAACACAGCAGGCAAATCAGGGCTCAAGCAAATCCCCTGTCGGAACTCTCTTAATGTATTTACATTTGGCACTTACACATAAAGTGAGAATTCTTCAACTTTAAAATGCTTTCAAGCCTTCTTGAAATGTCAATATGAGACACACACCTCTTTTAAAATCTCTCTTTGATAATATTAATAATAAACAACCAGCTGAAAAGATTTCATCTGTATATATAAAAGAGATGTTACTGTTTCATACCTAACACCTTATGAATAAAAAATTACTTAGAATGTAGAAAAAATGCTTGTTTCATTTTGAAAAAGCAGGAATTTATTTAATGAAGATGAAGAAGGCAATTCACAAATCTATTTGCACTGACTTCTGTTTCATTTCTGGAAACACTCCCGTATGTGTATGTGTTTGAAATGCTGTATTTTATCCCCATTTCCACTTCCTTTGAGCTCTTAATTTCAGAGTTTCCTCTAGTCCATTTCCTCCTCTAAGCAATAGCTTGAAGAAGAGCTCATTCTGTCCAGACGGCTGTTTATTATTCTGGGCTCCCCTAGTCTGACAAAATAAGCCATCTGCCACCAGCTTTCCCGCTGACCATTAATTAAGGTCCTATCCATCAAAGGAAGGGCCAGAAAAGTGAATGGAGAGATAAAGGGGGGGGGGGGAGAGTCAGTGATGCTTAAAAGAGTGGGAGAAGACTTGCTGAGCAAATGGACCGTCTCGCATCATGAACCCAGAGGAATCATGCCTGCCATCAAGCTAATGCAAAAAGTTCCATCAAACGTGCTTGCCCAGCGAGCTCAGAAATTATTCAGGTGCACTCGGCTGACCCTCCCCAGCGACCCAGCCTTTCCTGCGCACAAGCGCAAGAACGCACGGAAGGATGCACATTCCGTACCTTGGAAGAAGAAGGCTTTGCTCCCGTTGTGCAGTCCGGGGACTTGCAGCACTCCGGCCACGGAACCCCCCAGCTGCAACTCGCTCAGCACGTCGATTTGCAAGGATGGGTCCACTCCAAAGCCGAAAACTTGACCCAAAAAAGAAGTGGGAGAGGGGAGAAGCAGAATGAGCACGGACCGGAGGGAACTTCCCCCTCGCCCCACCGCTCTTTTGCCCCCTCCCCGTCTCTTCTTCCCCTCCAGCTGCCCCCGGCGCAGGTGCCTCCTGCGATCCGCCGCGCCCGCGCCAGCCCGATGGACGTGACCCACTTCCAGCCCCTTCGCAAAGTTCTCGTTTCCCGGCGCTGCGCTTCTCCCGTCCCCGGAGCGACCCATGGTTTCGAGGTGCCATCCCTGGCTCGGGACTCCCTTGGAAGGAAAGGCAGGGCTGGGAAGGGGTTGGGGACATGCTGCGGGGGCGCCGAAGGCGGCTTCCGCGTCCCAGATTCTTACCTGAGCTCAGGCAGCAGAGTAAGCAGAGGGTTCTCAGAGAGACCGGCGGGGACTCCATAGCGCAGAAGGGGACGCCCGGGAATCAGTCCATCGTCCTCCTTGGCGTCAAATTCCGAGTCAAAGCGGGGCTCTCCAAAACCACCCAAGCCCGCCTTTGCCTCTGTTTCTGCCTCTTCTTGTTGTCCTTGCTCTTTTTTCCCGTCAACAAAAAGCCAGGCTCCCCAGGGCGAGGATCCTGTGGAAAGAAGCTGGCTCCGCGAAAGCCCGCAGCATCCTCCCCGACGCCTCACAGCGAGTCCGCAGCCGCCTGGAGCGCACAGCCCCGAAGCTTCCCCGCTCCTGCGGACGGCCCGGAATGGTACCAAAATTAGCAGGGGAGCCGGGAGCTCCCTCGGCCAGAACCTGTTGGAGACAATGGCGAGGCGAGAGCTGGAATTGCTCCCGTGGCGGGGAAGGGAAGCGAAAGAGGCGCGCCCGTCTCGCTCTCGCTCTTCCCTCCCTCCACTTCAGGCTCGATCTCCAAGCCTCGACGCCGTCACCAGGAGCAGCAGCTGCTGGTGGCTGCTGCTGCCGGCGCCGCGGAAGCTTCAGGCAGGCTCCTCCTCACAACCAGCCTCAAAAGAGGCCGAGAAGGCGACAGGTTGGAGGAGGAGGCGGGCTGGGGCCAATGATGGCAGCCTGGTGGGCGGCTGGGAGGAGGCGCCTGCAGACACCTCCTTTTCTCGCCCTCCCTCCGGCGCGCGCTTCAGGTTCCGCCGCGCCACAAGCGACGCCCCGAGGAGGACCGAGAACGCCGCTCGGCATCGAGGCCCGTCCCGGGCTCAGATTCTGCCCGGAAGGGCAGGGGAAGACGCGGGGCCCGGTCCGTGGGGCTCCTTATCCATTTCTGTCTCGATTCTGCGCTCCTTGGGAGCTCTCCAGGGTGCTGAATTGCATTCTCCACGTGGGCTCCTCTATGGAAGATCATGGATAGCTCCTACGGAACAGAATAAAAACTGCAGTGGATAAGGAGCCCACTGCCACAGGAATCGCACCCCCCTCCCCTGCAAAGAGGTGGTCGTGGTAGGAGGGGGAAACACGTGTGAGAAAGCCACTCTCAGAGAGTGGCTTTCTCACATGCATCTTCCCCTTCCAGCATGTCTAGAAAGCTGACCTCCCCATCACCGCAGTGGATCCCAAGACTTGGAAACAGGGACCTTTACACTCTTTAGGGCATATGTAAATTAACACATTTCAGCTTTTTTTTTTTTTTAACCCTCTGTGGACCTGAGCCCTGAATCACCAGCATCTAGTACTGCTCCTGCCCAGAAATACTTGAAGGTATGGAGGATTGAACTTGGGGCCCTCTGCCCTCAAAGCATGTGCTTTAAGGCTGAACTGGGGATGTTCCACTGAAACCTGGTCATGTGGGTCCTCCCATCACAGTTGAGGGAGAAATACGCATGTATACGGCATAGCTGTATGTATGTCCTTGAGGTCCTTCTGGAAAGAAGGACAGGATAGAAATCAAACAGTTAAACACCAAGTGATGACTTGAAAGTATGAATGGCAGAAATTTCCTGTCAGCCACCCACCTGCTATAATCTCAAATGCAATCTCTTCCCAGTGGGATTCAATTCACACGTCTGTCTCCTATTCACCAAAACCAGTTGGGGACTTTCACCTTTTCATGATGCAGGCAGGGAAAGCAGCTGTGTAAAAGGGAATACACCTTTGCCCAAGCACTGGTTTGAACTTGTGTATAGTGTCCTGGGTACATAAACCTTGACCTTCTCAGAGACATCCTTGCAGTACAGCAAAGACCAAGTGGATCTTCCCTGTGCGCCAGAATGAGAACCCAAACACCTAACCTCTGTTTCTCATGAGGGATGCAAACCAGCCCTGCACCCTGCAGGACATGAGGAGGTGAAAGATAAAGGTACACGATCAGATGCCCTTGCTTTCCAGCTGCTTGTAACGACAGATGAGTTCTGGCTGACACGTGATGGCTGCCTCGCTCACAGGAATAATGGAACTCCAAACAGCATGGAGACATGGTGACCCATGGCTGGGGAGGCCCAGCTATGCCACCACGCCGAAAAAAAGACAAGCCTCAACCTTGCTTGCATGTGCTGTTTTCAGAATGTGCCCTATTTCCCTCACGGCCCTTGGGGGCAGGGGGTGGGGGGCTGCAGCACAGGGCTGGTGCCTTGAAGAGCTGGCCTCTCCTCCTCTCTGTGCCTTCATGATAGATAAGGGCCAGGAACTGATTTGCTTTCTCAGCAGTGCCTTGGATTGGGAAGGCAAGGGGGCAGGGAGAGCCTCTTGAGGGAGAGCAAGAGGACTAGGAGAGAAGGAGACCCAAGGGCACTTGGGAAATTCTTTCTCTGCAAGAATACATGGGCCCTGTTGTAGGGGAAAGACTCCTACATCCACCAATCTTTACCACTCAGTTGATTTTGCTGCTGTTTTTCACTCCTATAGCTCAGTTTCAGTACATGCAAATAACTTGAGTGCTAAGTGGTGGCCCAGATTATTTCTTGGCAAGGAATTGTGCCCAGAAGCATAAAAATTAAGCCCTTATTTGCATTTCCTTTAAAATTAACCCCACAAGGTGCAATTTGTATCTGAACTCTGACCTACAATGGACCAGTGTTCAGTGACAGGCCATGGAAAGGGAACAAGAGCATTTTTGAACATGTGCAGTATGATTTTCCTATGAAGTGGTCATCAGCATGTGCCCCTGTGCATTACTTGCACATTGCCAAGATTCCTCCCAGGGTCATTAGCCAAAGGGGAAGGGTGGGTTCAATTTCAGGATCAACACAGCAGGAAAAATTGATTATTTTTTCCTTACCAGAACACCATGGATTCTGATCTGGATTCCTCTCTCTCTCTCTCTCTCTCTCTCTCTCTCTCTCCCTCCCCCTCCCTCCCCCTCTCTCTCTCTCTCTCTCTCTCTCTCTCACACACACACACACACACACACACACACACACATATGCCATGACTGCCCTTTAATCAATGAAATCCAAGCACATGTGGGCTGGTAGCATGCTTACTTTTACACTTGTTTTGGCCCTAGAACAAGTCTGAGCTTTGGTTCCAAATCAAATTAGCCACTGAAAAAAATGCAACGTAAAACACAGACTATTTTCTATTTCAAAAAGAAACAGAGAACCCTTTGCTCTGTGAGGTTGTTGATTGTCAAGTATCTGAAAACAAGTTAATGGGCAATTTTCTCCCACTGCACTGAAGGATTTGTTGTTTTCAAGAAATTTTTCTTTTAATCTAGTGTTGGACAGTATTGCATATTTTGTTTCTTAATTTGCTTTGCTTTTTGTGAACTCATGTCATAATATTGAAATAAGAGGCAACATAAAATTTAATATGGGCTCCGGTGAAATCTCAAGTTGAGCACAATTAAATAGGAACATGAAAAAAAATATAAAGGCAGTGTAAGATTGGAGCATTATCAATGAAAGCAGCAAGTATTTTGGTGCATCTAACCTCATGGCTACAACCTAAGTTAAGACAAGCTATATCCACTGTGGCGTACATGATTCCAAACTCAGTTTAAGTGCTGGGCTGGGCCTAATCTATAAAGATCTGCATGTTTTAGGACTACAATTCTTGGCAGAATACCTTCTCCAACTGCACCCAGACACTCTGCTCAAGATCTGAAGAAAATACCTCTGAGAACCACCTCCAAGAGAAGCTCAGCTAGTGGTGAAAAGGAGAACTCCTCTGTGGTAGCCCCCAAATTATGCAATGAACTCCCCACCAAGGCCCACCTGTCACCAGTTTTACTATAAAAGTCTTTTCTGTGCCAGCTGAAGACTGCCCACTTCACCAAGGCATTCCCAGCTCCAAATAGCACATAGGGATGAGAAGAGATGGTTTTTAGCAGGTTCAGCAGTATAGGCTTGTCTTGGTTGTTTAAATGTAAAAAATCTGTTTTTATTTTAGTGCAATTTTATGAATTTAACTGTTATTTATATTTTATATTTCATTTATAATATAGAGATTTGGCTATTAGGTTGTATAAAAATAAAAGTGATAATAATATGCACAGGATTAGATTTCACTGGTAGGCGTTCCATAAATGCAGCATACTTACACTAATTGTTATAACCTCCAGATTTACCAGGAAGTTTCACCGACCTTGCCCAACCTTGTGCCCCCCAGATGCTATCAGACCACAGTTTCCAACAACAATAACCAACATGCTAATGGTTAAGAGTGAGGGAAAGTGTATTATAAAATACTTGGAAGCCACCATGGGGAAGTGTGACAAATGGAAGTGTGAAAATGACAAAATGGAAGTGTGAAAAAATAAACACAATGGTACGTATTTTAGAGTAGGACCATTGTTTCAAATTGCAATACTAGGCTGCTGCCACTGAACTTAATAGGGCTTTCTTCTGTGCAGACATTTAGAGGATTACACTGCTGTTAAAGTGGTTATATAATGTTATGAACACCTTTATTACTATCATTAGTAAAATAAAAGAAAAAAAAACATAGTATTCCCTATGGAGGGAAAGTAGTCTGATAAGTTATGCCATGGAGTTCCGCAGGGGTCCATTTTGTCCCCTTTGCTATTTAACATCTACATGAAACTGCTGGGAGAGGTCATCAGGAGGTGTGGGTTGCGAATCATGCTGATGATACCCAGCATTACCTCTCATTTTCCACCAATCCAGGTGAGGCAGTGGCTGTGCTGAACTGGTGCCTGGCTGAGGTAATGGGCTGGATGAGGGCCAATGAACTGAAGCTCAATCCAGACAAGATGGAGGTCCTGTTGGTGGGTGGCTTGGGCCTCGGGATGGGGGACTTGGGCCTTGTCCTAAATGGGGTTGCACTCCCTCTAAGGGACAGGGTTCACAGCTTGGGAGTGCTCCTCGACCCTGAGCTGTCTCTAGAAGCTCAGGTGACGGCGGTGGCGAGAAGCGCCTTCCTTCAGCTTTGGCTGATACATCAGCTGCATCCCTTCCTGGAGAACGACTGCCTGGCGACAGTGACACATACGCTGGTAACTTCCCGATTAGATTTCTGTAACACGTTCTACGTGGGGCTACCCTTGAAGACGGTCCGGATACTTCAGTTGGTGCAGAATAGAGCTGCCAGGTTGCTGACGGGGACTGGGTGTTGTTCTCATATAACCTCAGTTCTCCATCAGCTCCACTGGCTCCCGATTGAAGTCTGGGCCCAATTCAAGGTGTTGGTTATGACCGATAAGGCCCTAAACAGCTTGGGACCTGGATATCTAAAGGAATGCTTGCGCCCATATATGCCCTCCCGCCCCTTGAGATCAGCAACGGATGCCCTTCTCCGGGAACCTTCTGTGAATGTTATTAGGAGGGTGAGTACCTGGAGGAGGGCTTTCTCTGCAGTGGTGCCCCATCTATGGAATGAGCTCCCCAGAGAGGTCCGCCTGGCACCGTCATTATTTGTTTTTCGGTGCCAGGCTAAGACCTTTTTATTTAAAACTTACTTTAATTGGTAAATTATTGTATTTATTAGGATTTTTAAATTAGCCGAGAATGCACCGGGGGTTTTACATGTTTTTTTCTTTTAAATTGTTATATTGTTATTGTTTATGTATTTTTTTTGTATTTTTTGTGAGCCGCCCTGAGGCTTTGTTGCGATGGGGGTGGTATAGAAATGTTTTTAATAAATAAATAAATAAATATGACCAATTAAAGCATGCATCAGACCTCAAGGGTTCTTAATTTGATGTTGTGCTTCTGTTAATTTTTTTCAATAGCTACCAAGATGTTTGTACAGGTTGTATGGGCTGTGGCCATCTGGTTCGCACGGTGTCTGTGCCCACTGCCCAAATTGCCCTCCTGAATGTGGTAGAGATCCAACACTTGCTCCAAGCAGCAGAGGCAAATAAGATGAATCGGCAGGAGTGGCAGAGCAAACCCTTCTATCTTGTGTAGATCAGTCAACAGTCCGTGTTGTATTTAAGTATATATCAGTTTTACTTCTTCTTTTGAATAAGGGACAAGAAGGTTTCCTGCCCACATACCGATTGCCCTTGAACATAGACAGTGCTGAAGTGCCAGGCAAAGGATCAAATAGGATGTGATCAAGCCAGGGATGCCTTGAAAATGCAAGCAAGAACATCAACTCTTAACTGAGATTGCATAATATTCACAATATTTATTTTACATATGCTGAATTTGGGGCCTGGAAACTGGCTTCCAAGGCAGATTACATTTTCAAAATAATACAAAGTGCCACCTAAAACTACACAAAATGACAATTGGGTCAGAAATTGGAAGCAGGGCACCTTACATAATAGATGCTGTTTCACCATGTATGTGCAAGACAGGAGTAAGGAAACTCTTTGGTGTTCCAGAGGACAAATGTTTGTTGTTACTAGTCGCAAAGTCATGTCTGACCCATTGCAACCCCATGGACAACTTTCCTCCAGGCCTTCCTGTCCTCCACCATCCTCTGGAGTCCACTTAAGTTCACGGCGACTGCTTCAGTGACTCCATCTAGCCACCTCATCCTCTACCGGCCCCAAATACCACCACTGAAAAAGTCCTGCTTCAGGGAGTGGGGGCTATCCTAACATCTGGTGGCCTTCATGAAAAGATTAATTGTTATTTATTTGCAACATTTAGCAGTTGCCCAATAACCAGCATATTCTGGTTGATGTACAGAAATATATAGTAAAAATTAAAATTACAATATCCACAAAACTTCAATAAACTGGTACAAAAATGAAACAATATGAAACAGAAATAAAAATCATACACAGCAGCTAATACAAAACTTTTTAAATTCAGAAAACAAACAGTACAATATGCCTTTAAGTATCAGATTTTCAGTTTAAATTCTGAAACCTTAAAAAAATATTTGCCTGATGCTGAGGAAACATTAAGAGAGATGCCAGGCAAGCCTCTCTAGGGAGCTAATTCAATAAGCAAGGGGATCAAAGATAAGGTCCTTTTTCTCATGGTCACTTGTCATATCTCAGCTTGTAGGACTCAGAGAGGGAACTATTTCCTTAGTGCATGAAATAAATGGCATCCCAGAAGGATCACAGGATGTATCCCAGAGCAGTACTGTGTACACTTCAAAATAACTTCTCTGGGATGCAATCCTATTGGTATGCTTGTAACCACCAAACTTGGAGGATCACAGACATACTATGCATAGCTGAAGCAGTGCAGAGAAAAGGGCGGTCTCTGCATTCTTCACATTATTCAAAACAGTTAGATGGCTGATTTGATTGTCTAATTGCAGAAATTCAAAAGGGGATGAAAGTGAGACACCATTGGGATCCACTGGATCTTGGTGCAGAGGTTTCCTCCCAAACCCACCACCAGAATATGCCCACCAAGCCCCTTCTCCGAGGTCACAAAAGAAGTAGCTGGTACAATTCCTTCTGTGGCAGCTGTCAGACTGAGAAGTGCATCAGATTGTGGATTCCCAGCTCCAAGGTAAGAACAACGTTCCAGCCTCAGTGTTGTGAAACCAAACCTTCCCAATCGACATCTAGATGCTCTCCAGAGACAATAGAAATGTTCTCTTCATGAATACTATTTCTCAAGTTCTGTTACACCTTCATTTTGGAATTGCTCCTGGCCACTAGTTCTCCACAGAAATTGTGTTTTAATAATACCATTATAAAGGCTAGTATGCTTGATTTATTTATCCAATAGCCCATCTTCTGCCAAATGTATGCTACAGTTATGCATGGGTATTTTCAGTAGCACGGATTATGGCAAACTAATATCTAAATGGCCCTACTTGAGTCCTGGGAGCTTAATGTCTCTGCTTTAGACAGTGAAGACAGCTGTGTTTTGAAAGAGGCAGGCTGCAGAGAATTGTGGGCTTTGCTGACAGATTATTCCATTTCAAGCTTCATGTGCTTGGCCTTTCTTTCATCATTAGGATACAATACACCAGCCATTGATCTCTTTCTACTTTGTGAACATTACTAAGACCTCTCATTTGCTAATCATGCTCCCATTTTGATTGCTGTCCTTTGCTAGAGATACCAGTTTGCAAAACAGTTCTGCCTGGTATTCTTAGTAGCACAGATGAATTCACGGCATTGAAACAGCTTCATTGTGTTTTTAGGTCCTGCCACCAGGGGTAGTGGAAGCCGGCTAGTCTGAAAAGGGCTTCACACAAACATACCTCAACTGTGACAGGCATACTTGATTCTAATCCAAGTCAAACAAGACTGCTATGATGGGCACTTAGGTCTGCTTCACTGACAGGTTCACATGTCATGCAGCCCATCATGAGTGACAACTCATGGCGGTCATCATGTGCAAACCCAGGCGGTTTTCCACCAAGTAGCTTGTCTGAGGCCACAAGCCAAAGTAATAATGTGGAGCTTATTCGAGGGGTTGTACCCCCCAGTGGATCGTCATATCATGTCATGTACCTGGACCATTGTGGAAACCAGGAAGTGGCTAGCAAGCCACCTGGCAAAGGTTGCAAACGCCCCTTGCTGATCTTGCCAAGCTCACCCAGGCTACTGCCAGTGTCGGTCATTCCATAAGTGCCCGAGCAGCAGCACCTATGGAAAACTGATATTGTCACCATGCTTCCTGCCACAACTGTGAACCCTTTTGTGCTTGCTTTTTTTTTTACTTTCAGTCCCTTTTATCTTCTTGTTTTTCCTTTATTCAGAGATTGGAAAAAATGATATCTGATTTGATAGCAAGTGACAGCTCCCTCAAAGTACCCGGTGGTACATTGGCAGGACTGCCAGTGGTTCATTACACCTTTAAAAGCAAGCATGCCACAAATGTTGCTGTACTTAAAAAATAATAGTTGGACTTCCACAAGTGTGCATTTGCACACTTTTGTGAGTCTCAAATGGCCTGCCTCACCTTGGCAATGTCCAGTGCAGTGTCTGTAGCATCCCACTGTCCATTGACCCAGATAGGCTACCAGAAGGTTGAGGTTTGCCTTTGGTTTATTTTGGTAGCTTGAGGTCAAAAGTGGATCATGAAAACCAAAACAGCAAGTGATCTTTGCCTGTGAAATGAGAGTGGACAATTGACTACTCCCTTCACAATGAAAAAAAAATCAAGGACTACTTTTTGTTTGGGGAGCTGGTTCTTTCTAGGGTCTTCTCATTTTTCTACACTTTCCTAAAATTCTAGGTGCTCAGGAAAGTAGACAAGTGCAAGCCACCCCCTTTTTACAGGAGCTCTCAATTTGTGTTTTGTTTCTTTTTTACATGTGGTTTTTTCCAGGGGAGTGGGGTTGTATGAAGGCAAGAATTTGTACACATTTCAAGTGCTTTACATTTAAAGGGTGACAAATCAGTGGCAGCTGCTCCAATGCTACCTGGACAATTTTCAGGAGTTGTCACCAGCTGTCAAATCAGAGATTGCTTTTAGCAGTCCCAAGGGAAGGGAAGGGAAGGGATAAAAGAGACAAAATTCCTGACAATTAAAAAGCTTCACTAATGGGGTAGAAGCAAGGCAGACAAATCAGTCCTGTTTGAGAGTCCTCTGGGATACTGCAAAAGGTCCAGGGATGATAGACAGAGCAAACAACCCATGGTGATTCCAATCATGTTGGGATCCCAATCATGTTTTAATGTTAGAACATAAAGCAATCTACAATGGCTTTGTTGTCAGGGTGGGGTGTCATAACATGTGCAAGCTCCCATTGTTTTTGAATCACATGGAAGTAATCACTAAAATCAGCAGGACATTTTCCTAACAAGTGAACAGGTTCAAGTAGAAAGACTATCTGAAGCTGAATATATTTCAGTACAAGAAAATATGACCTCCACTTTTCAAGAAGCCACACTGTCCAGGTTCAGATGCCATAACCAGCTGTACTTGACTGAGTGGCTAGGCACAGCACATGCTGTGACTTGGAGTAGCCAACATAGCTTTATCAGCCCGTGATGATCATGCAAACCGGGTCACTTTAGCTTATTGCCTAGTCTCCCTCATATGAGGATAAAATTGGATGCAAGCCATGTATATTGCTCTGAGGTAGTTGGAGGAAAAGCTTAGGGTCTAAACATTACCAACAAACCATAGCTTTTCTTTCTGGAAAAAAAAATCAGGATGATCTTGATGCAAAATAAGTTGCTTCCAAATGTGGAATTCACATTTGTTTTTTAATTATAAATTTTTTACCGAATATTCATTTTAAAAAGTGAGGCCACTTCAAGGCCACCATCTTCTTTAAGGTAAAACTGAAAAAGTATTCTTAAAACAAAGATCTGATGGCATCCATTGCATTACGGTGAAGACTGCATCCCTTTCTGCATTTTAACTCAAGCCTATTTATTTTTAAAGAAAGCCATGAATATTTTATTTGCTGTAGTTCTAGACATGTATTGCTTATCCTGAACCCAGATACTCTCAGTAACTTTTAAGTAATACAAATCACTGACCTACTTACAAAACAAAAACACCGATGCTTTTTTATCTGTGTTTAGAGTTTTATGTGCATCTTGCAAAGCATACCCCTGTTGTTTCGATAGCACTGCTCTGAAGCGAATGTAAGAAACAGCAGTATAGGATGAGACTGTTTTCAAATGAAGCACAAGAAATGTTCTCTTGTCACATAAAAAGGAGAAAAAGAAAAAGAAATTGGTTTCTCAGCTTTTGTTTCAGTCTGATAATTTATTGCAGCGGGATAACAAAATCCATGGCTCTGGCCTTGTAAAGTGTTTTCTGTGTTCAAATGTCCCCGTGGAAAAGAAACAAAAAAAGGAAAAATGCAAGTGAAAATGATGTGATCCTTTTACAATGCAAACATCAGTCTCCAATGAGAGTAGAGACACCAAACCTATTTTCACCTGCTCCAAAAGTCACACCTAGAAAAGAGCAAATCCCAGGCAGGACTGTGTCTTGATAAGTATTGAAACATTTATCCTCTAATCCTGAATAGGACCATTTGGAAGCAAATCCTGCTGAGTTAAATGTCTCTTTGGTCTTTAATGTGGTTTTCTAATTCTTTGATCTCCCAACATGTGTGACCTCCCAATCAATTCTTCCTTTCTAGTACCATCTCCACATACCTAGGGTTTCTTCTGCTTAAGCTCTAGTTTGCAAACATCATTTAATTACCTTCAAAAAAAAGAGAAAAGAAAAAAAGTTATTCTCTAATTCCTTTCTCACCCGGAATTATTCTGAATCTTTTTCTTTCTTTCTTTTCCCCAAAACTACAGTGTGGATGTATAGCTTTGAACCTAGAGAGACGGTTCCTTTAAACTCAGTGGGATTTTTTTTCTGAGTAAGCATGGTGAAAACTGTGCTTTAAACATCAAATGATAGACTCTATAGCAGGGGTGGGAACCTGGAGCCTGAAGGGCAAATGCAGCTGTCTGGGGTCCCAAATATTGCCCTATGGGATTCTCCAATTTGCCAAGTTCCTTTTCCCTAGCCCTACCCATTTCCCCCTGAAACCCCAATTGATTGGTAGTTTCCCAGCTTTGGAATAGTCTTTTCCCATTCTAGAAATGCCTGTCCTGAGACTCAGCTTCTCAAAGTAAGAGCTTTAAACTAAAATATGCCTGTACTGGGGCTCAAAACACATTGCCTTCAGTCCCACTCACCACTGGAATGTGACTCCCAGAAGCTTACCCAAAATGGAACTTGGTCCTTGTGTTGAAATGGGTTCTTTCAGAAATGTAGGTATGGTAATAGAATAGAATCTTGACATATAGTGCATCAAACAAGTAGCATAATAACATTATCCTGCAAACCTAGGATCTAATTCTAATGAAGAGCAAGTGATGAGATCTGGATTGCTTCAATTCAAATTTCAGATAGAGACTTACACAGCTGAATATCTATCATCAAAAAATTTTCTTAACATTGAAAATAAAATAAAGCACCTTGATGCTGGAGATTAGGTTTTAGCTTAGCTTTCAACCAATATGCCAGTTTTCTATGTGCAATTATTTTGGAGCGGGAGGGGATATGGAGGTGCATTCCGATGTGTGAGTGATCTGAAATGGTACAGCTTCTTATGTTAGGATGTATGTTGTAAGTGAGAACACTGGGCCTACCTTCAAGCGTGGAAGAGGTGATGCAAACAGGCTGCACAGTGGTACATGGCTTGCATGTCACATGAGACTTAACAACCAATCTGTGGCCAATAGCAATTCCACTATGCCGGATACATGTGGTAGTTTTTTTAGAAGACATATGATGGTGTTATGACAGGATCAGAACAGTCACCAGCTCCAATGTACACACTCATTTCTTTTGACTCCTCTTCCCCCACCTCTCTCATCACAGCTTTTCCAGGTTTTTGAAGCACTTCAAAATCCAGAGAATTTAGATTGTATGGACTGGTGATGGGATGAGAAAATCTGAAAAATAAGTAGGACTCCTTAAATAAATCAAATGCAGTGAATTGTTTCAAGTTCAGATCTGGTTCTACCATTAGGTTCATTCAGGGCCAGTCTGATCATTAGGCAAAGTGAAGGAGCTATTCCAGGTAGTGGATGCTGGAGACTGCAAGCTGTGACAAGGTGAAATGTCCTGCTGTCTCTATGTCCCATCAGGATCAACATCAAAGGTAGGCATGGTTGAGCACCTGCAGATGGTCCACATCCCATCAGGGCCCCATGGACAAGATCTCTGGTATAACTTCTCCTCTGTACCATTGTAATGTGTGTGTTCATCTGCCTTTGCTCTGGTCCACACCATACTGGTGTTGAGATGGATGAACAAAAGATGGTACTGCTCACTCCCTCACTAGCTCTCTGTCGGTCAAACATGCAAGAGGGATAAATGAGGAGCAATAGCATCTGGTGACAAAGGCAATGAGACAGTAGAGTCTGTGAAGAAGGAAGCCCATTGAGGGTATCTTGCTCATGGTCCCTCAAAAACCTGGATCCAGCACTGGCTGCCCATGCAATGACTTGGCT
Source organism: Varanus komodoensis (assembly GCF_004798865.1). NCBI lineage: Eukaryota > Metazoa > Chordata > Lepidosauria > Squamata > Varanidae > Varanus > Varanus komodoensis. The sequence goes on along the minus strand of NW_025335408.1, from coordinate 4,047,210 downwards.
TAGTGTGTAAAGTAGAATGGACTTAAATGATTTATTTGAATTGTTCAACAACATTAAAGCTGGTAGAGAAAATCTACATTAGGTATAGGCTGGGGAAGGGAGCTAAAACTATTCATAAAGCCACATCAAACAGATTAGTGATGAAACAATTCAAGCTGTCAAATTTAAAAGCTCACAAAGCCATGCTACACCTAAATAATGGAGTACAATGCATTGCCTGCCACTATATCCCATTGAAGAGATGCAATTTATCATTTAGACTTATTCTTCTGAATGAGAAAAGGATGACAAGCTTTCTACCGATGTTTTAAAATATTTCTTAAGGTTAACCAGGGAAGCTAAAAGACCACAGAGCCTTCAGGGGGTGGGGAGGGGGGAGCTGCTGGTTTTGAGGGAAAGAAAGCCATATAACACTCACGGTACACAAGTATACCAGACAGTGGAAAATCGGTGTGAATAAATTGCAAGTCAGCACAGATAAACCGATACTGTTATCAGTGATGATAAATTGTGCCTTCCTAACTTCTCAGGATGACATCGCAGGGTTAGGAAATTCTTACATGAAAGAAAATGCAAGCCTCTGTCATTACAGAGAGTCTTAAAGGGCTTTCATTATATTGTTTGTATGATGCATTATGGAAACTTTGCAGCCGTAACAGAGACTTTCTGTGCTAAAAGCAAAGAAGAGGAGGAGTGACAAAAAGTGTCAGGAAATGTGCGGCTGTAAGAGAGGAGCATTGTCGGGACTCCTCTTCCCACCCTTTCCATGTATATTAATTAATGGCTAGAAGAGGCAGCGTATAATGAGATGGCAAAAGTGCTGACAGCTGAAGATGTTTAAATTAGACAAAGCCTTAGAGGATTGTAAATACTCATGGTGCAACTAGGGGGAAACTGGCAAGAGAGTGGCAAATTAAATTTAGTGTGGACAAATTCTCTACAATAGACTAAACTGAATTTAAAACCCAGCAAACAACGCTAATGAGTTGTGAATTAATGACTGTAGAATTTTATTAATCCACAATTGATGGCTTGGAGGCACTGATAGTTAACCCCATCCCCCCCAAAAAAGGAGTATTACTGAAAGAGGGAAAGGGTTTATTTTAATTAAAAATATGCACAGTATAACTCAGCCACTTTCTGATTATTTATTTTAAAACCTGGAAGTTATCTAATATTGGTTCTACTGAATGTTCCATTTCTGAGGAATGAGGTGTGGGCCATTGCATATTTTCTCAGTTTTGTTCACTGAGGTTCTGAGCCAGAAGTCATAAAGACACAGTGGTTAGGTAGCAAGGTGAAATACTGGGTTTTCAAGTGACATTCAAGCACATGACAACTGCTGAATTCATATACTTGACAAAGAGGTCCAGGGAAAGGGTGGCCTTCCTGTTTGTGAAGCATGTAGCTCACTACCTAGAGGAGTTCCTGGCTGAGCTGACTTCAGAAATGTTACTCCTGTTGATAGAACTCCCCAGATTTTTGGTAGTGGTAGAGCTTTAATATCCATCCTGAGTTAGTTACTTATGGCTCCCGTTTGAACCATGAGACTGCTCCAAAGCACCTATCTGGGCATGACCCTTTTTTATTTATTTATTTATTTATTTATTTATTTATTTATTAAAACGTTTTTATGCCGCCCCATTCGCCGAAGCCTCGGGGCGGCTTACAACAATAAGTTAAAAAATAATTATAACATTAAATTAAAAAAATATAAACATTAAGTTAAAAATACAAAAATACCAATATAAAATAAGCTGCCCTGGCTTTTTTGTTGGATAGACCTTTCTTATGGATATAATGTCTGGTTAGGCTTAGGTTCTCTGAGACTTCTATGCAGCCCATGGATAGAATCACAGTTAAGATGGTTGATTTCTGGAAGTTGATACAATCCTCTTGCAAACACTGGGTTGAGATAATATGATAACACACACTCCAGGACGGAGAATGCTTTGCCTGCAGGTTGGTGTTAAGTTGTGGGCTGTTACTGAAAGTCAGGCTATCGTGTAGTCTGAACCCTGCTGTGCTAACAAGCCATGACTTGCCAACCACAAACGACATATGATGATCACCAACATTTGTTATTCACCAATGTTTGTTATCTTAGCCGGGTTTAGAAAACATGATTACCAACATTTCAACATGAATGCACAGTTCATTGAGAACCCACAGTCAACCTATACTCAACCCCAGAGTGTGCATTATTATGTTTCCATTGACATGTTAGTTCATCCCTTCTTTCTAGCCTGTGGAATGAGATTTCAGCCAGGATAGTATTTATTTATTTATTTATTTAAAGTTTTTATATGCTGTCCCCGTTGCTATACAGCCTCGGGACGGCTCACAACACAAATAAATAAAAAAATACAATTACAATTAAAGTAATCTACAATTAATAGTAGATAAGTTTCATCTTACCATGAGGCACTTTTCCACTGGATTCAGCTCCTTGTTATACTGACGTGCTTGTGAAGCATCAAATGTGATATCTAGAATGAAAGTGGAAGAAGACTTGGGACATGTTTGGCCGATCAGATGATAAAGTTGGTTGCAAGGTCTCCTCTGTTGTTGTCATAGTAGTTGTGGCACAAAAGTTTCCTTTCTATCTACCAAAATATATGCATGGTGCTATTCTGCAAGCTAAATGTCCCCCCCAGCCCCCCCTCCCCCACAAAATCTGGCTTTTGAGTTATTCAACAGATTTCCTCAATAGCCTACATTTCCTAACAGCACACTTCCCAGGAAACATCATTTTCATCTGCTTCAACATACAAATAGTGTTCTGGAAATTACCTTAGGGCACAATCTTTAGACTGAAAAAGGCATGCAAATTCCCAGCATGCCCACTTTTAGTTTCTTTTGTTCTCAATGCTCGGATAAGTTTTAACTTGAGAACATTCTTGGATCCATGAAGCAAAATATTTGTTCAATATATCTTTCGTGGATGATCACAGCTGGTCAGGTGGGGTTAGTGTGTAGATGCAGTGAAACGGCTACTGTAAAGACCCTTGTTGGACCCAGGAGTCCAGTGCAGTTCCCACCCTGTTCCTAGTCTTCCATTCTTGACAAGATGCTTATGCGCCTGTCTCTACCCAAAGTTATTCTGGGGTATGTCAATGATCAAAAAGTTGTTACAAAATGATTGCACAGTTAAAAATGATTGTATATTATCCTAATTTACATATAAATAGATCAAAATACCTCCCTAAGTACAGTAAGGATTTTTTTCTGATTCTCACTATATAACATATTTTATATGATTTTTGATTCATTGGTTGCTATGACTGGACCAAACTTCACATTTCACTTTAAATTAAAGGGTGACAGAACTAATTATAGGGATGAACAGGGCAAGATTCAGACGCAGGGCTGAATTTCATGATAGTATAGATGGCAAAATTTCATCAGTTTCAGCTTCCACTACTATGTTGATCCTAGTTTATGATATAGTGAGGAAAGATCATTGGATCATTAATGATAAGAAAAGGCATCACACTTTTCATTTTCTTTGGTTTTCAAGCTGCACTTCCCTTTGGATTTGTCCCTAGAATATGAATGTTGTTGTGGGGGTTTTCCTTTTGATCCAAATGGTCATAAAGACCACTTAAATGCTGGTTCCTCTTCACTGTTCACAAGGTTCTTAGAAAAAACAACAGCACAAACCATTTACAGGGAACTAACATCATTTTGAAGAATTTACACCACAGTTATTCATCTTCTGCAATCATTTAATAGTAGAAGTATCTGAGGAAACAGATGGGTATTGAAAGCAATACACCTGGAAGAAAATGGAGATTGCAAGAATCATCCCAATCATCTGAGACTGATTCTTAAGCCCTTTCAAAACAGAGAAATGTATAGTCCAAGGTCAGAAAGCACATTACTTAGAATCAACTACCAGAATGCTGAACAACTTAATACATTTTGCTCTGGCTAGGAAGCTTTCGTATGTCTTCATCCATGTGGAATCTTATGGACTGGTCAGAGCGCCATAAATTAAGGTGTTCAGACAATATAGAAGTCACTTCTGATTAAATCTGCAGTGCACTCAGAAATATTAAACTCCCAGACTATAGGGCTGGATTCAGACATAGCCATGCTTAGAGTAATCCAATTGGCATCATTGGAATTTAAGTCAAAGATGACTGCCAAGAAATTTATCCTTTGACTGAGCTTTTTGCTGCTAACAAAAAGCTTCATTTTGTGAGTAGAGGCTGCCACCGGTTCCTTACTACCAGCTGTGCACATTAACACAGGTCTTGCTAGTTTCCAGGCCTTTGAGAGCAGAACTGCTCCCTGCCCAAAATTAGCAGACTGATTTCAGACTGGCGCCTGAGAAAGTCTCCGGCTCAGCTTTGAAGGCTAACCTCATATTGGTTAAGGGCTTACGGAATGATATAAAGCTAAAGGGCTTATTATTGCTATGGGTTCTTCATTCAGCCTCCATTTAGAAGGCATTATGATCTTCACTCTTTATTTGTGAGCCTGGAATCTGATTGAGGCCTTATCGTAATGGAAGAATGCTGCCTATGGGCAATGTAGAGGAGGGATTAGACAGTGTTTTATTCTTTTAGCCTGCAGCATGGTTTCAAAGGATTCCTCTATTTGTTCAAAGTGTTAGCCCAGGTTTAAGGAGGTGTTTCTGCTGCCTATCTTTTTCTAAATGTGTACAATTCTGTATTCTTTTGTTTCCTGTTCCTTATTGTCAATCAAGGTCACTGTATCAGGCTCATGTGTGCTTTATTGCCAGATCCTCAGTACTGAGTTCAGATCCTTCTGCTGTAGTCTTACTAATGTTTCACATTTTGACTTGGTGCAGAGGCAGAGGGTGTCAGTTTTGTTCCCAGAATATCGGGAAAGGTTCAGGCTTGGATTGAGTGCATGCACAAGGGGTGGTGGCAGTCTACTGGATGGTTTGTTTGTTTGTTTACCCATTAAGATGCAAAAGGTTTTGGGGCAATCCCCCTCAACCCTCCACTTCTCCTGGGGCTTCCGGTACAATGACTAATGAAGTCTGAATGATTCCACTTAATCCACTCTAATGATGACTTAATCTGGGTCCGATTCACCAGATAACAAAAATGCAATATGCTATGGATTCTTCAGGATTAAACTTGGATGCATTAAGTTGCCTATGCTGAGCTTTGATATAGCTAAACCAGTACTGTGTATTTTAACTAGTAATGGCTTTCCAGAGCTCCAGGAACAAACAAACAAATAAATAAACTTCCCAGCCTGTTGCTTGACACTCTTGGGACTCGCAAAGTCAACAACTGAATGCTGGAGCATGGGTTCCATCACTAAGCTAAGTCCTCTTGCGTTCAGGAACTTTATGTAATAATAATTTATTCCTCAGAGACATTTGATGCTTTATGGTAAGGCATTTAATTTCTTTCACCCCCAAGGGCATAATTCCATTTCAGAGAAGCAGGGGGTGGAGCTGGTATTCCACTTGAGGATAGTGTTGGAGCCAAAGCAGGAAGGTAAAATGTCACTATATTTATCTTGGTGCTTTAGCTTTTGCTATAGGCACCTAAGCCCCAGGAAATGCTTTTCAGCCTTCTAGTATGAGAATAAAAATATTCATGGAACTTTTGCTATTGTGAAAGCCAATTATCTGTTCAGGTAACATTTACTAATGGAAATGGGGAGGGAAGCACATTTTTGAAAGTTTTCTCACAGTAAAATTCTTTCTGCATGTTAAACAAATCAGCATGCTAGGAAGCAAGCTGTGTTTACAACCTCTGCTTTCACATGCTGGATCCACACTGGGCTGGGGAAAGCTGGTTAACCCAGAGAAACTTCAGTCGGGAGATTTCCCTGTCTGCATTCTGAAATGAATATGCCACATGGCACATATCATTTCACCAGTTTATTATTTTGGAGTGAAATATTTATTGGCAAAGTCAAGTCAAATTAGTTGGGCTTTCTACTGGTATTCGTGCCTGGTTCATCCAGGGCAGGCTGAACAGTACAAATTTAAAGGAACATGAAAAGATCAGATTTGTCAGATTTGCAGGACTCTGTGTGAGAGAACCACAAGTTCACATGCCATGCAAAAAGTAGCTGCTTTTTTTTCCAGCACATGAATGGAGGAGACGGCAATACACTGCACACACAATGCCTTGATAGAATTTCCTGCTTCTAATCCATCCACAGAAAAACCCATACCGGTTGAGGGATGCCGAGACCTGTAGGACATTTTTTCTGTCAAAACTTGTGCAGGATTGCACGCTACATGACTTAAAAGAGCACTGGAGAACCAATACACGTTGTTGACCAAAATGAGAAATTTCCCCCTAATTGTTTCAGAAGCAGGATTTTCACCAAGAATGCTTCAGCAGCAGCAAGGCCAACCCTTCTATGAGATGGGGCAAATCTCTCACATTGTTACTTCAAATCAAAATATTCTTTCACAATGAGGCACGGGGTGAAAGGCACTCTGAAGAACCCCACAGGGTGGGTCTCCTGCTTCAGCCAATGTTCCCCAGTGCTACCACCGCTCACCCTGTGACTCATCCTGGGCAAGGCATGGGTGAGCAGTAGCTCTCCTCAGAGCCTACGTGGGAAAGTTCCTCACACTGAGTGGTTCTTTTTCAGAGCAATGTATTAGTGGGGAGGTGATCTTGGAGATCCCTGTGCTGCCACTGTCCAGCAATCTCCAGCCTAGACACCTGAGCAGTGGTCAGGTGATATTGTTGCCAGTGACTAGCAGAGCCTCAACAGGGCTTCAGGCAAGACTTGTCCAAGCCCTTCCTGGATGTTGAAGCTTGAACTTGGAAGCTTCTGGAACCAGGTCTTATGCCCGGCCCCTGGCCACAGCCTCTTCTCAGAACCACCTCCCTATTACTGCCTAGCTCAAAAAAGGAGTGAGGTATTGAGGGGACACAAGAGCTGGTAGCATCTTGCTCCCCTAAGCCACACCTGTGGAGGGAGCCTGTCATACTGGCTACTTTGCTCTCATATTCCTCCACCAACTCATGCTCCTCCCAACCCAACTCCCAGCAGGAGCACATGGTGACAGATTATGTTCTCTCTCCCTAGCAGGAACAGTGGGAAGCTTCATGTTGACCGTGCACAGCAGGGAGGACCAAGGGTTGCATCCCCTCTGTGCCTGCTCTCATTTCATCAGCTATTCTACACACACAGCCAGAAGGTGCCATTTGCATTTTTAATAATAGTGTGCACCTCAGATGCAAAAATGTATCCTGAGTAGGGCTGGTCCTGAGGGCCATATCTTGAGAAGCCCTGATAAATATATTTACATAAACTTCTGAATGGGCTTTCAGTTCCTGGGCATGGCTGTTGCATATTTAATCACTGCACAGTCGGAGGCACTTCTCCATAACAGGCAGGAAGAATATGCAGGAAGGTATCTGGAATTGAATTTGAATACATTGTGGGTTTGATTCAAGGCTTCACAGAGGGAGGGATTTGGGGGGAAATGCACCGTCATCTGAAATTAATAGGTCTACATCCCATGCAGCACACATCTGATTTACTAAAAATAGTACTACCATTTTTGAATCCTGAAAACAGGCACTCAGAAATGTGGAGGATGCAATATGGGTGCTGGTGCAGTTTTATGCACAAGGGAATTCTGTCTTCTAAGGGGCAATCCAATCTGCATCCCGTGGCTTGGAGGACTGTGGGCATCCTGTACAGGCAGGGAAACCACTGAAGCAAAGCTCCTTTCCAGGTTGCTCCCACCCTGCAAGCCACTTGGATGGCCAGATTTGAAAGGTTAGATTGCAGCATTTCGAAAGGGCAGGGAAGGAGGCTGAGGTGCCACCTTGTCTCAATGTTGTGCCTGTCACCTTCCCTCCCTGCCCTTCAGAATGTCCTGAAGAGGACCTTCTCCAAGGTCGGTCTTCCAACCTGGGAGATGCCAATGAATGTTCTTCCCATACTGGCCACAATATAGGTAGAGTACTCCAACCTCCAAGCAAGTTTCCTCAGTCATAGGAATCCTGCAGCTGTCTAGGCTATCTGAGATATTTGAATCCGTGACAAAATAAGCCCCCTCACTGATCTAGTGGTTCAGTTAGTCAATCAGATGTTACTTAGAAAGATGGTTCCATCTTCTAATGAGCTGAACTTCCATGTCAAAATGGCCCACGGGGAAAGGGATTAAAAGTGGGAAAGTGTGTTGGCCCTGAGCCCAAGGCTAATTATTCCTGGCAGGTGCTGCTGTACATTTGGCAAACGCAGGGGTTTGCTGAAGCTCTATATATAGTACAAAAAAACTTCATTTTTTAAAGTAATAAGTAATTGAGGGTTTTTTAAATAACAAAGGGATTTACATGGTAAAATGCTAGATACATGTACATTCAAATACTGAATACAGAAGCCTTAGTCCATGAGAAAATCTTCTAAGTAGTCATTAAAATGTTTAAGATATTTAAGGTGCATGAAGTTTAAATGTACTGATTTTTCCTGAAGGATAAATTCTTTATTTTTCTAAATGCCCATTAGTGCACATGTGTGTGTGTGACATTTGTGTAACAACAGCACAATTAGATCCTGGATTAAAAAGGGGGTTAAAATATTCTGAGCATGAGCCAAACCAAAAAAACACAGTGATACTGGCATTTTTCTTCTGTTGTTACTTTTTGCTCCACCAGCTGAAGGCTGAAATATTCCAATTCTCATTGCTAATTTGGAAAATCCAGTTTCTACATCTTGGTGAAAAATAGTGCAGAGGGAAGCTCACAGGAGAAAATTCTATTCAGGCTCAAAAAGAAGCATGTGCTTCATTGTCTGTGGCTTTGAAAGAATAATGTTCTTCTCCTGTGATGGCTGCAGAGAAGATGGCCTTGAAGGTTCAAAACAGATGAACAATATTGTGGGATAAGCATGAAAACCACAGCAGGAGTAAGCAGAATAAGAGATCAAAGTGTGGTGCAGTTGCTGCTCACTGCAAAGAATTATGGAAAAGTGTCCAAGTGAGCACTGCCCACGGTGAGAAGTTTCAAGGGCATCACAACCAGGATCTGCATTTTGCAATCTTTGGTTCATTTACAAATACATACGTAGGTACAGTATATTTGGAACCATCAGCCTAAGTATTTTTAGTTCGTAACAAATACACTGATATATCAGGTCCCTGTAGAGAGAACTTGATGCTCTCAAGTTACAGCGCACTGTAATCAAACAGAAATCTCACAAGACTACAAATTGTAGATGCCATGAAGATAAACATGCACCTCACAAGAAATCGAAAGAATGAACCACCCATGTGGAGACCAAAAGGTAGGGCAAGCAAAGCAAGATTCTCTCTCAAAATCAAACTGAGGCTTCTTTATTTCTTTGTTTTCAGTATTTGTGTGCCACAAAGTACAAAGTCAAAACAAATAAAAGAATAAAAACAATATAATAATGCATTAGAAACAAGATAGCATGAAAAACATGGCTGGTCCACAAGAAAGGTTTCCTAGAGCAAGGAGGCCTTTCGGAGGTGCCAAAAAGCAGTGATGTGGCTTCATAAAGGAGGGGATTCTATAGAATAGGCCTGCCAGACTAAAGGTTCTTCTTCTAGTGGACTTCAGTTGGGTCATGTGGCCATGTGGAGCCACCATGAAAATGTCCTCTGAGGACTTCAGTGACCGGACAGGTTGCAGAGGGGGAAGATGATTTCTCTGGTATCCTGGTCCCAGTGTTCAGGTGTTTCTACACTGGCACTAAAACCTGAAGCACTGACCTAGTAGCAAATTGGCAGCCAGTGCAGTCCCTTTAATGAGGGAGTTGCATGCTGAAAAGAGGCACCTCCCAACAATAGTCAGGCTGCTTCCTTCTAGACTAGGTCCAGCTTCCAGAGCAGCTTCAAGCGCAGCCCTACATAGAGTGCATTGGAGCAATCCATTCCTGAGGTTACCAGTGCCTGTATTACTGTGGCCATGCTGTGGCTGCTGAACCAATCAAAGCCCAGGCACCACGGTCACTTTGAACTCCAGTGAGAGAGAGATCTCGGTGTACCACCAGACGACGAGCCTGATCTTTCAGAAAGAGTGCAATCTCACCCAGAACAGGCAATGAATTTATCTCCCAGACTCCGCAGCCACTCACCCATGAGCCCTTCATCTTGGTAGGACTCAGCGTCAGTTTGTTGGCCCTCATCCAGCCTGGGCACTCTTCTGGGGCTTGCATGGTTTCTCTTGATTCAGCTGTCACAGGGAGACAGCTGCATGCCCTCTCTGTACTGACAGCACTTGGGTACAAATCTCCCAGTGGTCACTGTCAGGGACTTCATATTGATGTCACTCAACATGGAGCACAGGATGCTACCTTGCAGAACCCCACACTCAACTGCGAGGAATTCATGGAGTAGTCCCCTAATGTTACTCCCTGAAATCAACCCCACAGGTAAGACCAGAACTGCTGTAATAGCGCTGGTACCTAACCAGGGAGATACCAGAGTCAAGGGTATCAAAAGCTGATGAAAGACTTGAGTAGGATGAAGGAGACTGCACTTTCCCTGTCCCTCTCCCAGCAGAAGTATTGAACAGGGTGGCCCCTCGATTCAGTCTTATAACCAGCTGCAAGCACAGGGGTCTAGATGGGTCTAGATGATCTGTATCCTCCAAAAATACTTGCAGTTGCTCTGCCATGATCACATCAACCCCCTTACCTAAAAGGAAGCCTTTGCAACCTGGCAGTAGTCATCAAATCCCATGGGGTCCGGAGTGGGCTTTTTCAGGAGCCATCGCTCTACTGCCCCCTTAAGGATGGGAGGAACTTCTCTTCATGAGAAGATGTGTTTGCATTTCCAGAGGTCCACCCAGTTAGGTCCACTTGGTTAGCTATTAGAAGGCAGGGCAAGGATCAAGATAGCACATGGCTGGCTATACTAGTGCAGGCACTTTATTGAGCCGCAGTATTAATCTGTCCCTCAGTCAAACACACTGTTGTGGATGGAAAACATGTCTCCCTGGGAAGGGTGACATTTGTTGCCCCAGGGACTGACCTGCCAGCATGTGAGAAGAAGCCTATAACATGCGATTTTGCAACAGGAAGTTGATATGAGTGGCAGGCTGTGAAATGTGGAGCACACACCAAGGTAGGACACCCTAACTTCTTTTTTAAAAATCTGAATATACCCTGTGTTGAATTACTGACATATAATTCACTAGCGGTAAGTGATCAGGTATCACTGCCAATTTATAGGTGGCGCTTGCCAGAATCTGTTCAGATTCTGTCCTCTGGTCCCTTGTTTAGGGATGGTGCCTCCAGAAGGGGACAAAGGCAAGCTCCTGCTTCAAAAGACAAAGGGTTTGGTCTCTAGTGTGGCTAAGCCACCTTGTCTACTGACAGGTCCATTTTCAGTGTGCATAGTATAGCTAATACTTTTCCCTTTGTTATCTGTTCCCTATAGTATGGCAGGAACAGCTTGTACCAAAACTGTCATTTTTCTAAGAAAAAACTGTCAACATGCAGTACATTTCCTGTGCAAATATGTCAGTGTGCATTTTCTTGATATGCATGTCATGCTTTTTTTCATCAATCATTTATGGTTAGAAGAAGGAAGATTTTTTTTTCAGGTGTGGGAAAGCAAAAAACAACAAGAATGCAGTTAGTATTCCATATTCCTTGAGGAATACAGGATGTTGTCTTTAGAATGTCTTAATAGTTTATAATGCATATTTTATGCCCTTTATGTGGCTGTCTGAAATTTGGTTAATATACCACTTTATTGAGTAGCTAGTGACAAATTTCTGGAGCTGTCTAACCAATGAGCATATTCACAGTAGTATTTCTGAAACAGAAAGTCTGGTTGACAAGTTATTATAGCAGAAATGCAAATGCTCAACTGCACACATGAAGGGCCATTAAAAACCACAGCAAGGGAATGCCTCACTCATGGAACAAGTGGGTCATTTATCCGGGAGAGCATTCTGACAAGGAGCCAGGTCCGTACCTGTGTGTGAAAGTACTTTAGCTCCTCAGCCTTCTAATTTGCAACACCACCAAGCCCTGTTGCAGACTCCACAGGCTCAGTGGAAAGACCTAAGGCACTGCACACACATGTCCTTGCAGCTGCATAATGGACAATTCCCAGGGAATCCCATTATGCAAGTTAACTCTACTGGTGTTGCACTAGAGCTGTCTTATGCTAGTGTGACATAGAATCACAGATTCATAGAACAGTAGAGTTGGAAGGAACCATGAATGCTATCGAGCCCAACCCCCTGCTGTTGCAGGACACCTCGTTACACTATCTCAAGGTGAAAGGGGAAGCCATAAAATGGCATGATTTAGTTTCACAGTCTGCAGCCCAACCAAATGCACTGTTGTAGATCAACAATTCCTCTTCTGTGAATGGAAGATACTGCTTTTCTAGGTATTAAATGCCAAGCATAATTTTTGTCTGTTCTTAGACTGTTCTAATTAGGAATCACAAGAAACCACTTTTTAGGACTCATTAAATAATGGAAAGAAAAGGAAAGGAAAGATAAAATTATTTGAAGTCTGCAGATCTCTTCCAAAAGAGATCAGCAAAACTGTTCATACATTTTGAGGACTATGTATGCACTGAAACCATCAGAGCCCCATTTGCTTCAGTGGGGCTAAGCTATTGAAAGAAAAAAAAAACCCTCTCCTTTGAAATTATTATGGAACATGTTGTGACACATTGTGTTAAGCAATTACTGGCACTGGAATCAACTTTATTTTATTTGCCATCCAATCTTGAAGGAAAGCAGAGACTGAGCTCTATAAAATACACACAGTGGCCAGTTTAGCATTAGCAAATGAGATGGAAATATTGACATTTAACACACCACTCATCACCACCACAATTAACTTCCAGCACAAAATGCCAGTCCAATGAAGGACCAGTTCTTTGATAGCAGGACACAATGCATGAATGCAATGGATTGACTGTAAATAGAGGAAACAGGGATGTTTCTCCAGCGTCCACTTTAATTAGCTAAGATGCATTCCAGTGCAAAACTGTGCTCACCCCACAAACCCATGTAGCCTAAGGAAGAGAGTAAATGGAAGAGTTAAAAAACGGTGGAGCATTACTATGGAGAACTACTCTTTGTTGCAATATGCTATTTAAATCAGGGGTAGGCAACCTGGTGCTTTCTAAATGTTTTGGGCTACAGTTTCCATTAGCCTCAGGCAGCCTAGCCAATGGTCAGGACTTATGGGAGTTGTAATACAAAAGACCTGAAAAGTACCAGTTTGCCAACTGGTCATTTTCAAAAAAAGAAATCACTACTGTTTTCCAGTGGCAGAGCAGCATCTACAATTAATGAACACATAGTCATCAATTAAATGAGCAAAAAAGAAGAAAACCCTTCAAGACTTCCACGAAATATTCCATGTATAAAAAAGTAGAATAAGAGGTGCACTCATGTCACATAAATATGCTTACTTATGTACATCTACATCCCACCTTTGTTTCATCATGGAACTGCAGGCAGAACATGTGGGATTCTCAGGTAATCTCCCATCCGGACATTAATTAGTCCAAACCTGGCTTAGCATTAGCAAGGGATTATATCACGTGACCTTAATTCAGGGGTGTTTCTTGACTGTGTTTCACCCTATTGGCCAAATTCAGTTTTGGAGACACGGCTGGGGGTTTCATTCCAGAGGTGGGTGGAGCTGAAGGTGAAAGAGAAGGGCCAGAATGCCAAAAGAAGACCAGCAAGCTGTACTTTAAAGCTCTGTAGTTAAAAGTTCAGGAACTAAGCCTTAGAGGAAGCATTTCAACCAGTTAGACTACGGAGAAGAGCAGAACTGGGAAACTTCCGAGCCACTGGACAGAGGGGCCATGGCCACCTGGGGAAGGCCAGATTGCAATCCCAGCCCAGTAGCTCTGCACCACTGCTTAAAACATGCCATAGCCGTAAAAGTACAACACACACAGCATTCAGTAGGCAGAGCAATGTTGACTTTTCTTGGAAGAAAATATTGCAACCTGAAGAATTTCAGAAGAGGAACCTTACATAATCAAGACTGTTGCTGTCAAATAATGTCATTTCAAAGGACTATGGAGAGACAGCTTCGAGAGGGGGTTGAAGCTTATTCACATGTCTAAAATTAAAGAATGGTTGGAATGACTAATCCGCTGCATGTGGCCACCACTTTTTATAATCTGTTCGTTGTGGTCAGAAAACAACTTGCCAGCACCCTCCGGAGTGCAGAGTAGTGGCCTGGTTCCTGGTTCCAAAAGTGGGTTTTGTTAATGGTGCACCCAGTTATAATTCCAAACAATGGCAGAGTTTTCGCATGACCTGCTTGCCATCAGCATTTGATTTACTGGCTCCTACTTGTGTCCTACCCTTCTCTAATTGCACACCATCTGTGGCTTGAAAAGTGATCAATGAAGCATATGCTACTCCACAGTATAAGCGTTTGATGGTTTCGTTTTACTGTTTTTTTTTTCTTTTTAACTAGACCTCATTGTGAATATGTGATAGAAGAGACCCAGAAAAGTCTCTGTGAGCACTTTTCAAATATTTTATTTTTGACTGGGATCTTCTTAAAGTTTATCAGCTACAAACTTGTACATAAATTCTTTATTCATCAATGTTCCATGAACTGAAGTAAGATACATTTAAAAATTGCAGAGTGATTAAAGTTGCATGGATGTGAAACTGTGCTGCTTCAATGGTTTTTTGTTTGGTAAAAGTACTTCCACTACAAGGTGTCGATAAACTCATAGAAGATGCTTGCCTGCTGGCTGGCTTACCATTCTAGTTTTGTTCATAGTCATCTCGGGGGCTACATGGGGAGAAGACAAGGATCTAAATGCAGTCTGCTCTTCTTAATAAATAGGTGATGGGGTGGCATGTTACTGCTCTGATAAATGGTCACTATTCTTACCTTGTATACATTTAAGCTCAAATCACCCAGAACAGAATGTGTGGCCCTTTTATATCCCATGGCCTTTTCTTTGCACTTCTTTTCCCGATACCTATGCAATTGCTTCCTGGTTCTCAGGAAATAAGCTGTTGTCAACAACAGCCAATTAGAAAACTGTTTGTCTTTAGGGTGCCACCATCATAATCCTTGTTATTGTTATACGTGGAGCCTTATTAATCTGATGCAACAAAGGCATAAAGTATTGTATATTTAAAAGACTTCACCAATTTGCTATGGCATAAGCTATTGTGGCAGGTTTAGAAAAGAGTTCATTGGCAATTTTCCAACACTTTCTAGGTAAACCTGCTTATTGGTTTGAGAATCACTAGTAAACTCACCTGCAGCCATTTTCTTCAGGCTTCTGGTTGCAATCCATATGAGACTGCAGCCTTCATGTCATGTACACTAACAATGATCTCAGTGCCTAGAGTGCCAGTCTTTATAAAGACAGAGTAGAACCACCTGTTCACAGGAAGGGGGTTATCAGCTTGCTCAATGAAACCTCACTGTTTGCAGAAATAGAAAATAGAGCTACTGTAAATTAAACAAAGAAGAGGAGGGTCAAACCCACCACCTTGAGCTCCTTGGAAGTAAAAAGGTGGACTACAAATGTAGCAAATATTTAACTTAATCCCATGGCCTCCTGATATTGCCTGGAGGGGCCATAGGATTTTTCAGAGTACCATCCCTGAGCCTCTCCAGCCTCAAAGTTGGGACCCCAAAAGTGGAATCCCTTTCACTGTAACCCCAACAAACATATTCAGCAGGCACTGAATGTTGACTGAATCTTGCAGGGGAGGGATGAAAAACGTGAGAGCTGGGACATGAATAGCCATATTCCACATTGCAGCATTTTGTTGCAGCTTCCACATTTCCTCACCTGGCAGCCACTGCAGCCACTTAAAATCATGGCTCCAATCCTGCCGAAAATGATTTGAATGCAATCGCATGTTCAAGCAAGCAGCAGTGTAGGATTGCAACAGGATTTATTAATTTCAGCTATTATTGGCAACCATTTTTCATTTGGGAATATTACACTGTGCAGGCTTTTTGCTGAATAATACACAAACTAGTACGGCAGAAAGGCATTTTCCTGTTGGATTTAGAATCTTGTTCACGTGCACAAAGTTTGGACAAAGGGGTCTGTAAGTCATTGACAAAGGAAGTAAAAGAAATGTGTGCAATTGCTCAGGATAACCCATAGTGTGCACCTGCTTTTAAAGCACACATTTGTCCCCTGTACTTTGTTGAGTGGCATTTCAAATGAATGGGAGTCGATTTTATAACAGCTATCTAAAGGGTTACATCGCCATCTTGTGGGCAAAATCTAATTTCTAACTTGCCGATATTGGATCCAGATTTAGCCCTGCTTAGAGTAGTCACACTGCAACCCATGGGACAAGGTAGGAATGACTAATTTACACTCTATTGAATTTAAGCACAACAATCTTTGGATCCAATGCAAGGTCAAAAATATCTATGTCTAGGTAGATTAAACTGCTAAATTGTATTGTATGGGGAATAAGGAAGTGTTTGCAACTATCAGAAAGCTTGCATACCTTCCAAGGACATTAAATGTGCATTCCTTGAAAAGCATTTCTTTCATTTAATTCTTTTGCTACTGAATATAGCATTATTGTCAGTAGCTTTTTGAAATTACAACATATTGTCATTTTCATTAAGCTGTTCTGTGCCAAAAAAGGCCAAACTCCAAAATCCCAGCTAAGCATCTCTTTCAGCTGCTGCCCAATCATCTGCTCACCGCTCCCAAAGGGTTTCAGTTATAGATTAAGATGTAACATCTTTATCACTCCAGCATCTGTAGAAATAAATGATGGGCTCACCTGATCCATTATGAGTGTGGCCACAGATTCCCAGAAACTATGCCTTAATCTAAGATTTTGAGGGAACAGACACTTGGGCTATCAGTGTTGATCCTTTCAATTTTTTTATAAGGCTGGTGTCATGAATCATTTATTGGAGATGGAAAGGACTCTGACCTACATGATGAAAATGCATTTTCCACTTCAAAATGAAATCTTTACTTGTGCCAAGAGATCCATCACTGAGAAGGGTGTGGAAGGGGGGGCTGCAGCGTAAGCCTAAAGAAATTTCATTTTGCACAGTCAAGTAGCAGAACAGGTTTCACCTAGTGATGGAAATAACACAGGCAGAGTTTTCAGCAAGGCAGGAAGGCAAATCGTTACAATTATTCAGTTGTGACTGAACATGCTCCATGTGAGACTGCAGTTGCTCCCGTGTCAGTGCAAACCAGTTCAGCACGTGATGATCAAACAAGTCTGGCATTGAGTGGTTCAGTCTGGCTCATGGAAACACTGCATGTTGTAAAGTTAGTGCTTTGTTCCTTCCTGGTTTCCAGGGATGGTTCCAGCTCCGTTCTGCCTTGAGGAACCTACTTTTTTTTAATCTTCAATGAGGCCTCTACTCCTAGTCTACAGGGGCCCTCCCCTCCCTGAAGCCCATTCCTGGAGAAAATCTACCCACCACTCACCTTTGCCAGCCATGGAAGCAATTCCCATGGAATGTGCTATTCCAAGGTGTCTGGAAATAGCAATTCCTGCGGAGACCACACCAGAAGCTTGGCTAGAGGCTATCTCACTGCAGCTCAAACCCCAGATCTTTAATTTGGACTCCCAAATCCCTCGCAGGTCATCTGCTCTACCTTTCTACTGCCCTTGGGCACTTGCTGAATAAAGATACAGGGACACTAATAACCTTTGTGGTATCTGATCCCGCTGACTTTTTGTCCATGTGTGTGTCACCTTTTGCTGCTCCTCCACCACAAATATTTCCACCTGAGAATTTTTCTGAAACCAGCCCCCCTTGAGAAATTTATTTTAAAGGTAGAGGTGACCTTCAGAAGCAGAGAAATGCTGGAACATATGTAAATTATGATATGTAAATTTGTGCTGCTTCTTTTGTGTGAGACAGATCTCAGGATCTTTTTTGGTACTTCACACTACAAGACTTGCCTTTCCCAAATGAGGGACTTCAAGACACTCCTGGCACCTTAAAACTGTGGTCCCTGGAAGATCCACCAGCCCCTCACATTGCTTGTTGGGGATGAAGAGGAACCATTAGGAGCCACAGCTCCAGATCACCAGAGTACCCATGTCTTGAAAGGATGCATTCCTGAAGAAGCATCTTCCTCATTGTTCTGCAGGAAGCGCTGGTGGCTGTGCACACACGTGTGTGTGTGTGTGTGTGTGTGTGTGTGTGTGTGTGTGTGTGAGTGTGCGCATGTATGCATGAGAAAGAAAATGGGATGTCCTGGTCCACCACTGCCAGGTGCCCCTGGAGGCTTTGCAAGAAGCAAGCTGTCCACCAGGTTCTGCAGCCCTGCTTTATTAGAAAGTTCCTTGTGATAAAGAAGGAGGAGGGGAAATTCAGGATCCCTACATAGGAAAGTTGCCCTTCATTTAACCTCTGTATTTTTATATAATTTATGAATTTGTAACAGCTACCTATAAACACTAGATTTGTATTAGGACCAGTGTTGACCCTCAGGAGCTGCTGGGCTTGAGTTGTCTTTGTGTCAGTAGCTGCCTGGAGTAGCAAGCCATTGAACTACAATGAAGTAACCAACTTTGAAGATTATTTGGAGCTTTGCAAAGAGCTCCATTTTTTTCCTGAACTGAGCAGAAGGTCAACAAAAATGGCAAATGAATTTAAATAGGAATAAATGAATAGAAATGCCTATGTAGGGGCAGGTGACTAGTGAAGTTGTCAGACTTCATATAGACTGATGGAATCTGATCTTGCAGTGATTAATTGGGTGAAAGATTGTGATGGCTTGGTGGACAATTCAGTGACATCATGCAGCATATAGTTAAATGATAAAATTCTCTGCCTAAAGATGTCGAAATGGCCACCAAGTTACATGGCTTTAAAAGAAAATTAGACAATTCCATGGAATTTAAGGCTATCAGTGGCTCCTAGTGTTGGTGGCTATATATTATCTCCAATATCAGAGGCAGTGTGTGTGCCGGTACCAGGTGCTGGGAAAAGTGAGAAGGTGCTTTTGCATTCATGCCTTGCTTTGAACCTCTACTGGGTCTCTGAATTGCTTTGCATTTATTGTACATTATCAAGTAATAGAATTACTCCGCTGGAAGCTCCAATCTTTACGTTCCCACCCTAAGTCACAGCAGCAGTTCAGGAACCTTTTCCATATCTTTGTGGGAACATAGCTAAGACCAGTCACATAGCTTTTTCCAATCCAATCACTGCCAATCTCTCAGTAGGTACTGAAAGAAAGAGAGATGGTAACAAAATCTGAGGAGGAGGAGGAGGAGGAGGGAGGCAGAGGAAGTTTTATCATTAAGGGAGGACACAAATGTATGTGCAAATGGATGTAAACATTAATAAATTAACAGCTGGATTCTGAATATGTTTACTCAGAAATCCATGTTTACGAAGTCCAATGCATCATTATAGGTCTTTTAATTCCTATTAAATATACTTAAATGATATATCCTGAATGCAACTTTTCAGCAACTATCACACAGAGATGAAAAGAACTATTAAAATGATTGGTGCAAAGAAACAGAGGAGAGCAACAAAAGAGGAAAAACAAGAGATCTCTTCCAGAAGATCCAAGAAATTAAAGGGATAGTCAAAGCTAGATTAGAGTGTTATAAGGCAGACAAGGAAATGTACTATCTGACCAGGAGAAAAATAAAGAGAAAGTGAAAAGAATGTATGGAAGATCTGTACAAAAGAGATAAAAGGATGACAGACTTCTTCAAAGTGGAACCCTGTGAAGAAGATCCTGCAGCAGAAAGCAAAATGAAACTTGAAAGCACTTGTAAAGAATATAGCACCTAGATTAGACAAGACACCA
Organism: Varanus komodoensis; assembly: GCF_004798865.1. Taxonomy (NCBI): domain Eukaryota; kingdom Metazoa; phylum Chordata; class Lepidosauria; order Squamata; family Varanidae; genus Varanus; species Varanus komodoensis. The sequence goes on along the minus strand of NW_025335408.1, from coordinate 4,027,472 downwards.
ATAGAACTATTAGAAGATGCAGAAAATAAAGACAAAATGACAACACAATATGGAAAAAAAACATAAGCTTATATAAAAGCAGCACAAGATACAATAGCCAGGATTCAATTGTTGAACAACCAAAAGGCACCTTGAATGGCATCTTTACTGCTGTTCACCTAAAGCATATTTGGGGGAAGTTTAAAGCTATGCATATATGTTCATTTGAACCTTTTGTCTCTTCAGTTTTACCTTAGTTCCCCTTGCTTCTTATGCACTGTAAAATATCATCCAAAATCTGAATTTCAACACATTGATATTGCCATTTTTATCCATGAGCAATGCTCATGGATCAAATCATTAACTTCGCACTGGAGAGCAACATGAGCATAACTCAGTTTTGAGAAGTGGCTGGCCATGTGATGGGCTTTTAACATCTTGAAGGCAGAGTTTATCACATGTGACACTTCACTTCACTTTTAAGAGCTTTAATCAGGTTTTATCAAGTGTGAGGAGGAATCTAGCACAAGTAACTTGACCTTCAGATCAACCTTGACTTGAAGGTCCCCTCCAGATGGATCAGAACATATTCAGATATTGAGTAGTTGAGTACATACTGCCTCTGCTAGTGGAGGTATTATATGCCCACCGATGGCTATTAGCCATTAGAAGATTGAGGCTAAGTATCTCAGTAACAGTTGCTAGTGAATGTTAATCTGGCATTGAAGGGGTTAAATTAAATGGTTGACTTGGTCCTAACCGTACTCCTGCAATGTTCAAATGGCTATATTGTCTAGGGAAGATCCACATGGAGTTCTGGAAGATAACCCAGACTCACATTTAAAGAAGACATCTGACTTTTACTCTAAACCTCAGACTCAAGAAAAGTCTAGACTGCTGATTCTCAGCACCTGAAATCATAGCATTATACTATAATGAAACTAAGTGAAAAGAGCTTGCACTGTGCAGCTTGTTGTGCTTTAATTATGCTTTCTGCAAGAGCAAAGAAAGAAAAGTTAATTTACATAAAGACTAACAAGCTGATGATAAGAAAAAGGCCAGAGAAGAACAGAGCTTGGAAACACACATCACCATTAACTAGGGGAAAGGACTATGTTTAGTAGCTTTGGCTGACACCTGTACCAATAGGAAGACCCTCGGCTGTTGATTTCAGGCACATCATGTAAGGCAAGGCTCACTGGAGAAGACAATCATGTTAGGGAAAGAGGAAGGTAGCAGAACAGGAACCAATGATGACATGGGCCAGTTCCATAAAAGAACCCACAGCCTTCAGTTTACAAGAGCTGATCAGGGCTGCCAAGGAGAAGACATTTTGGAGAATTCATTCATAGGGTCACCATAAATTAGGGATTCCTTGATGGCATGCAACAACAAACAAAAGGAATTAGTTCTTTACACAGCATGTAGTTACATTGTGCAATTTGCTGTTACAAGATGTAGTGTTGGCCAGCAATCTGGATGGCTTTAAATGGACATCAGACACATTCAGGGAGAAGAAGGCTATAAAAATGGCTACTGGTCCTCCAGATTCACTACCTCCAGTGTCAGAGGCAGTGGGCATGAGCAGGTGGATACTACTGCACTCATGTCCTACCAGTGGATTTCTTACGGTCAGCTGGATAGCAATTGTACATACAGAATGATGCACTGATGGTCCCTTGGTTCAGTCCACCCTGGATGCTGTTATGTTCTCATGCTAACAAAATGACTGCACTGTCATCTTCATCCCTTGTCGATTTCCTCCATTATCCCATCTCACGATTAGTTCTTTTGCACTGTGTCCATTTCCTCCATTTTCACCATGTTAATTACAATACCCATCACTTTTGACACATTATTTATTTTATTAATTCATATATATCCAGTCCTATTACTGAAGATCTTTGGGAAGTGAACAAAAGTTAAAATTAAACACACGCAACAGTAAAAGTAAAAGAACAAAACCATAATTGAGGTCGTCATTATTCAGCACAGAAGCACAGCAGTGGTACACAAATAAAATGAGATATATAAAAACAAAGTTTAAAACTCAGATGGTTAAAATGCTGAGAAAATAAAAAGGTCTTCACCTGGCACCAAAAAGTATACAAAGTAAGTATGAGGCACAGTTCTCTGGAGAGCTCATTCCATAGCCAGGTGCCACAACTGAAAAGGCCCTTCTCCAAGTAGCCACACACCTCACTTCCTTTGGAAGAGAGTCCTGGAGAAGGACCCTTGAAGATGATGGCCTCAGGTTCCAGGTAGGTACATATGGAACAAGGCAGTCCTTCAGAAAACCTGGTCCCAAGCCATTTAGGGATTTGAATGCCAGTACTAGCACTTTGAAGGATTTGCCTCCTATGCATCTGAATAGGAAAATGACTAAAATTTAGAAGGCCCAGCAAATATACTGGGGAAATGGGGTTTTCAAATATGGATGTCATGTTTGTAAATATCAGAAACTGCAAAATAATTGGTGGAGAAATAGCATCATTTAGCATATGTAAAAAAAGTAAGGAAGTCACTACCCCAAAAAGCATCCACCCTTCTCTACTTGGTTCAACTGCTTCTAGTGATTAAGTTTCCACATCAGTATGTTCAGTCTGTAATTTAAAGAAATGAGTTTTGGTAATAAGTCTGTCTTGAATGGCTCATTCCATTAACAAGTCTAAGGCTATGTTTGCTGATAAGAATCACTTATTTTTAAAGCTCATGATGGGGTACACAGTTATTGCTTATTTCTGCAAGCCGAAATGATAATTGTCTGTCTGATCTCCAAATGAACTACTCATATATGAATCGATATAAATACCAACATTTCCTAGAGTAATCAAGTTGTTTATCCAACTTATGATTCCACCTTTCCAGCTGAAAGAAAGGCAAAATATGTAGGAAAATAGGACCAATTGTATGGATTGTAACCTCTGAGGTGTTGGGTTTAATGTGATTCATGCACAGGAATACAAATGTATCAGTCTCCTCCCTACTCAGACTTTATCTGGACCAAGAGATTTCAAGACTTAAACATGGCCAGATAGCTTTTTCTGATCATTTCTTGTACATCGGCCACAGCAGGAACAGATGAGAACACGTGAAACTATAGCTGCATGGGCCCATGGTCACTGCTTGAACTCATCTCCTCCCATGAGTAACAGGATGCTGGCAATAAATACACTTTGCAGGTCATCTTACGGAATGAAGACGGTGCAAAGTGAGGTCCGGCTTTCCAGGACCAGTTCCCTTTGATTGACTACCCCTTTTTTGGCCATAAACTAACGGCCGAGCTGACTGTGGATATAGTCCAACATCTCTGGGGGGGGGATACCAGGTTGAGGAACTCCATTGTAAAACATTATGCATGCTCACACAGTCCTTTCCATCCTTTCCATTGCTTGTCTCCAGACCTGTGGGGCCAATCTGCACTTGCACAACTTCTAATTCACTTGCATGGCACATGAGGCACTCCTTCAATCTCCAATATATTGTCCGAATGTAGTTCTCCCTCTATATTCCACTTCCTCCCAAGCTATTCTTAAGATGGGTTGGATTTTATTTTGTTTTGTTTGTGGTTGTGGTTTTCATGCATTCCCACAGGAATCTCATGGCAGCATTACTCTTACCTGCAGGTTTGGCTTTGAAGTTGTCCTCTTCTGCCGCTTCCTTCCCTGCTCTTTCCTCTCACAGTTTTTGATCCTGCAGGCAGGCAGGGTCTGTCTGGTGCCTGCAAGTGGAACTGGGGTTGCTGCAGCTCCTTCAAGTGCCCTAAGAGAACATGATGAGAAAGGGACAGAACAAAGGAGCGAGGATTAAAAGGAAAGGCAAAGAGCTGCAATTCCATCACTGCAAGATTGTGGCTGACAAGATTAATTTCTGAAGCAAAAGTTCAAAGCTTCCATGAAAGATTATCTCAGGTGTGCAGAAGAAATGCATGACTTAAACACTGTTTTTCCCTGCACAGCTAACAGCTGTACAGCTGTGAATAACAACACGATCTATTTTAAAACCAACATGCCTGTGCAGCTGTGAATGTGTGTATGCAGTTACCAGACTTTTTTTAACTACCTTAAATGGCAGTGTGACTTCCACAACTGCAGCACTGTGCTTCGGTTTATGGCATGTGCTTGCCCCATAAACACAAACCCATGATTTTTCAAACTCCTGCTTTCCCACAGTTACAATGCTATGCACTTATCTGTGGCCCTGCATTGGATTGTGAACACAGTGGCCACTGGGCCTTATTCATTAATGTGCTCTCCTAGAGGTACAATTGCATGGGAAGGGGGTACCTGAGAAGTGCACTCTAGTGCAGATCCTATTTAGTTGTCCTTCGGGGTTTTGTTTTTGCCTCATCAGATACCCTTGCAGAAACAGAGATGACATACTCTTGTCTAATGGAGTACAAAACATTGAAAGCCCTTCTAGCTCATGGGAAAATGTATTTGCTCTAAGCTTCTTATTCCGTGAAAGTTCTGATGCAAGAAATAAATCCATAACCACAGCAGAAACATAAAATAAAATTAGTGCTATGCCGCAAACAAGGGAAAAGCAACCAACTAAGGGCTTCTCTGAATTAAGCGTTTATTGTGCTCTTGCGATCCATCACTCAAAGCAGCTTCTGGGTTCTTTACATGATATCATCATTGTCAAGCCTTTCATAGTTAGCTTGTTTTTTAGAGGCAAGATTATTATTGTTTTGTGATAAAACACTCGTAAATGTCTGTGTAAATTCATAACGTATCACTTGCTGTTTGAGGAAAGGAATATATGGAAAGGCAAGGAAAGAAAAGACAAGAAAAAAAAAGTGTGACCGAGGCAGCCTTACTCCAGCAAAGAAAATACAAGAAGCAGCCTTGGAAAAACTGCAGGGGAACCCCTTTACATAGAGAAAACCTTAACTGATACCTTTTTAAATGGACCAAATATCTAATGCATGAGCATCAGAACTCTTGTGTCTCTCTTTGCAACAGCCATCAAATCTGTTCTCATTACCATCACTCTATATTTTATTTAAGCCTTGTATTCACCATCATAAAGTCACTTCAGACCTAGAGCTATCCCTTTTTAAAACTTTGTTTAAACTGCCTCTGCTTTTAGGCCTTTAATGGCAGCCTTAGGGACAATTACACAGTACATTAAAGCAGGGGTGTGAATTACAGTTCTCTGGGATTTCTCCAGAAGGCCTCACTCCTTTCCCCCATCATAAAATCACTTGATGGTTTTCCAGCCTTCACATTTTTTCTCATTCTAAAAGAGGTTCAATTCTGTGGCTGCCTCATGTACACGGGAAGACACCAATGCTAGCAAGGAGGGCCAATTATATGAAGCAGGCAGGGCAGGCAAGGTTGGGTTAGGTCAGGTTGGTAGAATCCAGTCGAGGTGACCGCGTCAGGCACAGCAAACTAGGCAAAGGCAGAAGTTGTCGTACATAAAAGTCAGTTAAGATCAGGGCTACAGATAGTTCACAGTCAGCTTGTTGACTGGAATTCTTTCATACTGGAAATATAGGAGGATGTTGTCACAGTAGCAAACTGAGCCCTCATGTAGGTGACAAGACTTGTATTGTGATAAGCTCTGCATCAGGCTGGAGGTGCTGACTGGATTGTAAAGGACTCTAGTGTGATTTTGTAACCTGAGATTTCTGTGAGGCTGGGAAGATGGGGATTCTGCCAGAAATCCACTCTCTGAGCAAGAGGATCATGGCAGGTATGTATCTTCTCTCCAGGAGATCCTGAGTTAAGATACAGACTGACCTATCTCTATTACCTACTACACACTTCAAACAAGGCATGACAAATCTACATATGACTTGCCATAAATTAATGTTTCTAACAAAACTTCCAAACTATCCAGCAGAGTTGCACAAAGACTTATTCAAAGGCGATGAATACATATTTCACAGGTGAGGAAGGATAATAAAATAAAGTGGGTATGGAAGAAATTGGAGGAAGACATTATCCCAAGCCCCTTGGAAGAAGGATAGGCTAAATATGTAATAAGTGTTATTTAAATTAGTATGGTGGATTGAAAAAATAATTATAGGGGTGTGTGTGAGTTGCAAGCTTGAGATGGCACTGCTCAGAAGTAAGGTCTTGAAGATTTTAGCAAGTGCCATGTTTGACACCTGGAAAAGAAGCATCACACCTGGAAAATGGAAGACTGCAGTTATCTGTCCATCTCAGCATAGACCTGAAACCTAAACCAGCCTGTTCCAAGGATCAGTCCATTGTCATTTCTAAGAACAGTAGGAATACAAGCTTTGCTCTTTCTCTTTTTCTTGCTTTATACCAAAGAACCACCCCCTTTGAGGGCACAACTGGGCCTCAGAGAGGTGGAAAAGGGGTGCACTGAGGGAAGGAAGGAAGGATGCTGGGCCCATGACTGACACTGATTCCTGCTAACACCTTAGCCTCCTTCCCTCGCCCTCTCTGGCCTTTCATCTAGCTGATCAGAAATGGTCAGCTAGGTTCAATGCATGGTGCAAGGCACTGTGAATATATTTGTTGCAGTATTATGGTTTTCATTTTTCTATTGCATTTGTAAGACACTTGCAGCAAAGCCAAAAACTGGGCAAACTTGTGCAGAAGATGTAGATATAAAGACTTGTATAACTCCACTTTCACTTTTGCGTCTAACAAGTACTTTTGGTGGTTTGGTTTCATTTTAGTGACGCATTTAATTGTACAATCAAACAGGAACACTTTTTCTACTTGTGTACCTGTAATATTCTGCTATACCACAGTACCATCTAGAGGTTGCATTCTGGAACAGTAAAAAGTAGTGCTTGGATCTCCTTTCTGCAGTAAACCAAAAGCACGCACACTGGATTAACAGTGGGTTAATAGCTTATTGGTGAAAAGCTTGGGCTTAACTTCCATCAACCCAAGACTCCACAGCCACTGGTAAGGGATGATGGGAGCTATAGTCCAATAACTGCTGGAAGTCCTCATGCAGCCTGTCAGGGGTATAGTTGAATCCTAGTATTAAAATACAATCCTATCTATTCAGAAGTAAGTCCTTCTGAGTTTAGTGTGGCTTACTCTAACATAAGTGTATACCTAATCAAACAGCATCATAAAGATCAAAGAGTGATCAGATCAATTCCAGGATAAAGTTATAAAAAAATTGCAAACTATGAACCTATAAACTCTAGAATGTTGTCAATCCATTATTACAAACCAGAAAGAATATGACTTAACTGAAGCTCTGCCCACAAAAACTCAATGACTAGATAAGGAAGGCATTCATCAGCAAAATTTGAACTTTTTGGCTTTGCTGCAAAACACTGTGAGTGGTGAAGAGCCACCAAGTGCTCATTGCCCTGAGAACACCATCCTCACGGTGAAGCGCAGTGGCAGCAGCATTATGATGCGGGAATGTTTTTCCTCAGCAGCATATGAGAGAGTGTTGAGACTGAGGGCAAGATGGATGGAAGCAAACACAGCACAATTCTAGTGTTTCAGTCTGCAAGGAACCTGGTATGGGGCTGCAGGTTCACCTTCCAGCAGGAAAATGACCCTAAATGCACAGCAAAGGAAAACTGGAGTGGTCAAATGTCTCAGAATGGCCCCATCAATGCCCAGACCTCAGTTGTACTGAAAGTTCTGTAGCAAGACTTGACATCTGCTGTTCAGCAATGATCCCCATCCAACCTGACAGAGCTGGAGCAGTTTCACCCAGAAGAATGAGCAAATACTGCAGGATTCTGATGTGCAAAGCTTACAGAGACCTATGCGAGAAGACACACAGCAGCAACTGCTGCCAAAGTTGTTTCTATCCAGTATTGGCTAACGGGAGTAAATACTTTTGCAACCAACAAGGGTCAGTTTGTTTTTGTTCATTGCATTTGTTTGCCAGCCTAAGCATATTTTGCACCCGCGCAGTGTTGAGTATCTTCTGTATGTCAAGTGGTGAAAATACAGCTAAATCTATTTCAATTTCAGCTTGTAACACAAGAAAATGAGGAAAAGTCAAACGGGGTGAATACTTCTGCAAGGCATTGTACACATATCAATCAATGATCAAGGGGAAATATATATCTGAGCCACAGGGCTATTCTGTGGAAATCGCTGTCAGCTTCCTGCGGTTTTCACCCCTGCCTTCTGCCTGTGGCACGTGCTAATGAGGATAATTTGCAGCTGTGCGGAGGGCCAGGCTGGGATTCATGGCTCACCGTCCCTTTGAGCCCTATTAAGCAGACCATAGCAACTTGTGTGCTTTGAACTACGTCTTATTAAAAGTGCAGTGAGTTAGGTTCTAAATGGCTTTTAAACTGCTGCCATTACTTTTTGTAATTCGATCACTTTCCTTGCATTTTAAAAGGACATTTATGGGTGTCATTATCTTTTGTAAGTCGCCTTTGGGGAGGGCATGGTTTTTCCCTCAAAGGTTGCCTCAAGCCCTTCTAATAAATAAATATTCTACAATGGGTAAATTAAATGATGGTGTTATCTATGTCATTCATTTTGTGAAGGCATTGCAATAAAACTATAGCTCAAGGGAGGGAGGGATTGTGCAGTCCTGTACTGTCAATTGGGAAGTAAGCTTCAATAAGCTCAGGAAGACTTATGCCCAGATAAGCCTGTAAGGGCCAGCCCAGTTTTATGTTTGCGTGTGGTTGTAATAGACAAATTGATTGGCAATAACTCGTATGACTCATGACTTTGTAGAGGAAAATTTCCGGAAGACTATTGTATACCGAGGTGGTGGTGTAACACAATGGTCCTCTGATTCCTACCTTGACTGGGCCTCACCTTTGGAGACTCTGTTGAGGCCATCCAGCAAGGCACTTGCCAATTAGGATGGTAGAGCATTGGAATGCAGGAAAGTAAACAGTGGCACTTCTCACCGTGAGAGCCAAGAACAGCAGATGTGGCTAGTTAACTGTTTTGACTCTTAGATTTAGGGGAGGGAGAGAAGCCTCGCGACCCCGCCTGCGAGTGTGAGATCTAGCTGAGCAAGGAGGGTGACACACACCGGCCGAGAACTAGGGGCTTTTTCCTTGTCGTTTGCGAGGGCTCCCGATGGATGATAGAAGGAAACCACCTTATTTGGTATTGTATTTCCTTTTCCATGTTACTATGTCTGTTTGCCTATTTTAGAATAATTTTTTTAGACTTTAATCCAACTGTGTGCACATTGCTTCTGGATCCAAAAAGAACCTTTTGCCCTTGGCAAAACAGACTTGTTCTGACATTTGGATCAAGAGATTTAAGGTGCAATACTATGCAAGTTTAACCAGGAAAAAAAAATGGCTCCAATTCCCAGCAAGCCCCAACCAACTGCCTTGCAGTCCTTTTTTCTGGTTAAACTTTCATAGGGTTGCACCTTTAGCAGTGCAATATTTTACAGGTCTACTCAGGAATGAGCCCAATTAACTTCACTTAGTCTCATTCCTAGGTAAGTGTGCATTGGATTGAAGCACGTGGGGTGTGTGTGTGTGTGTGTGTAAATCTCAGTTCAGCCTCAGATTCAAAGACAGCCTTGGGAGACCCTCTTTTATTGAGTGCCTTTAACGCCATTCAAGTATTCTGTACTTGTAGGACAATGTAGGAAATCACACGCATTGCCATACACCTCAGCCTCTCCCTGTCTTCCTCCTCTCAGTTTTTCTCTCTGACCTTTTCTGCTCCTGAACCTCTCATGTTGAGTATGAAGGAGGCCTCTACACATGCCTCCCTTAAAAACATCCATGAGATTGGGAATTCTTGACAAAACAGGATCACAGCTTTGGAGGAGACTCTTTGCTTCTCCAACCAAACTGTGTGTCGAAGTCTCCTTCTGGTCTTCCTGGATAAGACAAGAATGTTGGCATGGAGTGCATAGAAATGGAAACATTGTGGCACAATCGGACAGCATACAAATGTTTTAAATAAATAAACAAACATTGGTGATGCTCAGGCCCTGTGCATGTGCTTTCCCTACTCTGGATGTTATGGGAGTGATGGAGAGGAAAGGGCATGAGCAGGTTTCCCTCACATTCCTTTCTTTTTTTGTGGCAAGTTAGAAGAAATCACACACTTCATTCTAAGACTGTTGCAAGCCTGGAAAGAGCTATGGTCCCACTTCAACCAGACTGTTGTTCATCTTCACGGATTACCTGATGAGAACCTGAACAAAGCAAAGAAATCAGCAACATAACCTGGAGACCAGACTGGAAAAAGTCACAGGGAAAGCAAGGGCAGTTACAGTGACACATAAGAACAGAATTAGGTTGACTAGCATGTTGTATATGTCAGGACATAATGAACAAAAACCTTGCCATAATATGGCTGCTAAAAGCCTGACACTGTCAGAACAGCTTTAGTCTTAAAGTGGGATTCCTAATCTGATCAGGAATCCATGTTGCAGGTCTTGCTTCCCGCACATACCTTAGAGATGCTAACATTTGCCTGTTCTCTCCAGGCTCCCTCTTAGATGTCCCAATTATTTATCTGTCCTGAAGGTTCTCTTTTGTACTGTGTTCGTCTCTTTTATTCTCATGTGCCTCCAGTATAGGATGATGATCCCCCATACCTCCTCCAAACTGTGTATGTAACTGATAGATTAGAAAAGCATCTTGTACAGACTCGATCTTTGGAGTCCCTCTGGGGACTACCTACCTGCCCCATGTCTTTCCTGTCAGAATAATTTGCATATGTTCATTTGATTGGACACTCCCAGCATACCTGCTCTCTCTGGTTTTTTCTTGTCATATATCAACCTACCCCAACATGGCACCCTTCAGATGGTTTGGACTTCTGCTCCCATAGGCAAAAGTGAGCAAATCTGTGGCCTGGGATTCTGGGAATTGTAGTCTAAAACATCTGCAGGGCTCTAGTTTGGAGTGAGTCATTACACTGTGGAAAATATTAGTTATTTCTAATGCGTGGTTGGAGAGGCACAACTTGCACGCCAGTCTTCCAGTAGGATAGCCCTTTGTATTTCCTTAAACCGATGCCCTCCAGATGTGCTGAACTGCAGCTCCCGTTATTTCCAACAAGCATTCATGTTGCACAGTGTGAGCATGGAATTCAATCATGGCCTTCACAAAGCCTTCTCACCTTGTTGCCTGGTATTGCATCTACATTTCTTGTTGGACGCTAATGTGCTGGTCTGAAAAGCTGGAAAGCACTTGTGTATTTTTCCAGTTGTTTTTTTTCATTCTCATGCATACTTTTCTCCCCCCACCCAAAAAAATACATACTAATTATCATGGAGCATGCTGGCTGCTGAATAGGTTCATTATTTAAAATTCTATGAACTTGGGTTCTGATCTTTCTAACTACAGCCTCACATCCAGCAGAAAGCAGGGAGCTTTGTTTTGCCCACATTCTGCCAAGAGTGGGTGTATATTTCATTTCTTTATTTTTCTGCCTTTGATATAGATGCAGTCAATGGAGATTATCACTGAATGGTGTGGGATCATCAGAAGCAGCTGGTTTATCAATTAATAATGGAGAAAATTTAATGACTGACTATGAATATGTTTGATGTCTTAGAAGAGATTCCAATAAGCTACAAAACTACTTAAAAGTTCTAAAATGCAGGATTGTGCCAGGCATTCTCTGTTCAATTGAAATCTGCTATGGCAAAGCAATTTTCAAGACTGCAGTTGTGTATTCTCTGTGGAAAGTGTGCACAACAATTTAGAAAGGTCTTTATTGCATTTGTGGTCTCAGTAAATTATTAACTGAAAACCTGGATTCAAACAACTTAGCCCATGATTTATTTCACTCTGCCATCAACTGAAAAATTAAAAGATGACAAATGATAAGTGGGCTTGGCACAGCAGGCAAAATCCACTTTCAAGGTAGTTCACAAACGAAATATATTGTGTGACATTTCATGCTAAATAGTTTCATCTGTGAGTGTGTAACCAATAAAATTAACAACTAGGCAGAAAAGCATATCTGGTTTTAAATCAATTATGTATTGATCCTTCACATACCACCAGCTGAATGGGCTGCTCAGTTTGAATTCAAGGGTTAAAGGTGGCTTAACCTGCCTACAGTACTGACAATGAGCTCTGTCAAATCAGGAGTTTCCCATTTACTTCAATGGAAGAACTCAGCCCAGCTCTATGTACACCTGAAATGAAGGGGTGCTTTGCCCTTAGCAAGTGGAAGCAGTTTTTATATAGATTGGAACTCCCATTTCCTCCTGGAATATCAGCTCTGAATCATTAGGCAAGTTTTGGTGCAGCTGGTGCCAAAATATATGCAATGAGAAAAATGTTACTTGAACAATAGGGATGAACAAGGAAAGTTGTGCTGCTCTGCAGTATAAAAGACTGAAAGGAGATGCAGCCAAGGGCTCTGCCCAGGAGTATTCTCATCCCATGCTTCTCTGTTCTGGATCTGTGTTAGAGCAAACAGCCTACAAATTCAAGAACTTAGTGCAAGGCCTTGATTGTCCATTCCCATATTGGTAGAAGGGAAGGAATCACAGCACTGGAGGAAGCCTAGTTCAACTCCTTGCTCAAAGATTCAGACCAGAACTCAGAAAACAGCCCCAGTGTTTTATTACTTTTTCTCCCATCTTTCTTTTGTTGTGAAATACAAGGTACATGTGGTTCCTAGTTGATCTCTACTCTAAGCACTGACCAGACTCAGACCTGCTTAGATTCAACAAGCTGGCTAACTCATATGGCTTCAGACCATGTCCTAAGAAAACTAGCTCTGTTGCCAGACTCTTCTTCCCATTAGGACACTCCTTTTCACATTCAGGTGAAATCCAAATCTTGTGCATAAGCCATTAGATCCATTCCTCTGATCTCTTCTATGTGACTCCTCTTCAGGTACTTGTTGTTGTTTGGTCGCACTTAGTCTTACCTTTCTCATATTAAACATACCCCATTCCTTCAGGTTTCCTCTTACAAATTTTCCCCCATACTTTGTTACTGACCTCTGAATCTAGTTCAGTTTTCTATATCCTTGCAATGCCCAGGACTGGACACATCACATCAAACTAATCTGTATGGCTATTTGATGCAATGCATTTTTTTCCTGGTATTTGGTACCTTAGCAAGGAGCCAATGAATGGAAATCAATGGGATTTAAGAACACAGTTCAGCATGTAAGTCTCACTGGTTTCAATGGAATTCATAGGAGGCTACATTTTCTCTGTATTGTGCCTAATCTGTATAATTTATTTCAGTTTGTGGGTTGCAGCTGCACAATTTGAAATGTATAGGTGTAGAAATGTACGCAATTTTTGTCCAGTCCCTGCAAAATTTCCTGTGTCGTACTTTTTAGATCAATAGCAATTAAGCATGAATAAATAAAATAAAGCACACTGTTTTAGTAAAGGAATTACCTTAATCTGATGCCAGCTCAATTGCCCTGCATGAAATATTAGACCTTCTGTTATACAGAAAAGGTTCTGGTGCTAGTTAAATGGAAGCCATGTTAGAAAAATCACAAAAAGGCTGCAGCCCACTGCAGTAGGTTCAGTTCTGTTTGTTATTAGTTGACAGGACGCTATAATAGTTGTTAGGGAAGGTGGGGATTTTGTTTATTATCTCCACTTTTAAATGGAAAACTTGGTCTATCAAAAATTATAATAACCCAGTAAAGGACAATGAAATATTAGTCTTCAGGATACAATCCTATAGCTTCTAGACAGAGTCTACTGGGACATATGATTATTCAGAATCCTGGCTCAGAACTCAAAAGCTTGTTCTAAACTCAGAGCTGGGACATGAAAATCAGAGCTTTCTCCTTTCTCTCTTGCAGCCAGTGCAGAATGAACTGCATCTCCAAAGTCACATCAGCAAGCTTAGAGAAAATATTCTATGAGCCTTCTGGGAGTCAGGAGGAGATAGTAACTGCCAGCATATGAAGCACCTCAGCCTCCTCTCCTTGTGCTCCATAGCGAAACATTTAAGTGATCATCTAAGTGTTTTGCAAAGCAGGAGAATCTGGGATATTTGATTCTACACTTCTCCAGCCCTCCATAGGAGCCCCATAATCCCGAGTTTTGAGAGTTATGGCAGCCTCATAGGATTGTGCTGCCTTCCGGTGTTGTATCCCTTCAGTGATGAAAATGGCTTCTCCATCATTCGTTTCTTCCCCCATGTTATGTTTGATTATTTTGATAATCAGAATCTACTGATAGCACATTTCATTTGCAGAAGCACTTGGGTGAAAAAGTCATTGCTTCCAAAACAGGAAGAAGAACATAGTGTACAGACTCAAATGATCACAAGATATTTTTGTCTTATATGATCATGGGTACATAATAAGCAGATATTATTAATGTGAAATGTGGAAGAAGAAATGCATGAGGAGGTAGTGAGGCGCTGCCAGGCACAACAGGTCTTGAACCCTGATTTTGTTTAGCAGAAAACTGGTGGACGCATGTGGCAGGGTGCATGTAAACATCACCATTTCTATGCAGCATGCTATCAAAGATAAGCGGTTTTTGATACCCTGCATACAGAAGCTGTAATGTGCAAGCCAGCTTCAACCACCTTGCTTAGTAGACGTCACCTGCCACTACCGTGCTAGATTTCCTTTTCTTCACTCTATTCCTCCTGATTTCCAAAAGCCAGTCATTGCTATCTGCCATACATGACCCTAGAACCCTTTCTTCTTGGTTCTGCTGTTCTTGACTTGCTTCTCACCTTCTGACTATGGGCACAATTATACTCTAGAGCAGGGGTCTCAAACTCAACTTACCTGGGGGCCGCTGGAAGTAGAGTCTGGGTGAGGCTGGGCCGCATCAAGTATTCCACCACCGCGGTGGTGGTGGGCCGCTCATCCGGAGGCCGGCCCGGGCGCCACCGGCGCTTTGAAGGCCGCAGGGCCCCTCCCCCGTGCCCTGCCCATCCCGGCAATTGGCCCGCGGGCCGCGAGTTTGAGACCCCTACTCTAGATGCAAGGCTGATCCAGGGCACATTTACTTACAAGAAATCTCTATGCCATTCACCTGGATTTACTTCCAAGTGAGCATGCCCAGGATTGCAGCCTGAATTTGGTTTAATGATCTGTCCTTCGTGCCAGGGGATCTCATGCACTGTAGTTTTGTGAGGGGCTAGGAATCTCCCAATGCAGAGTTCTCAATATCTTCATCAAACTACAGTTCCCACCGTTCTTTGGAGAAGCCACTGCAGTGAATTTGCTATAAAACTGATGTGAAATTGTAGTTTAGACAGGCCCTCAGTCTTTGCTGACTGGCTCATCTGGAACAACCTCTTACTGTGCGTTTACTGCTGAGACTAGATATATGATTCTATAGACACTTAAGTCAGCTCAACCCAACAATCATTTACACTATCCTCTTTGAAAAACAGATGACAAACCCACAGCATTATACACTGAAATGTTTTTTCACTTCCCTTATTACCATTAAAGAATAGGTTATTGTCATAACATATTCATTTGTCTGAAAAGGATAACTGCAAACAAAACCAAATCTATTTGCGCATGTATGAGAAACATACACATTAGACGCAGAAGAAAGAGAAAGCTCTTCATGCTCAAGTTTACTTACCATTGGTTCCTTCCTGATTCACTTACTAGAATTATTCAAGCCAGAAGGAACATGAGGGAAGAATGATTACTGAAACTTTCTGCACACCATTAATTTTTGCCAGAATAAATGTGTTATGTTTTATTTTAGCGAAAGATGAAGTATATAAGCTAATTCAGTGTTCATTTAAGATACCATTAGTCTGAGGGTCACCTGAAGTCAATGGTCTGTCTGTCCTTACTCCATCAGTTTCCCCCCTTAGGATTTAACTGCCTTCTCTGCAGCAACTTGTTTCCTATACAAATACAAGGTGTCATGAGACAAGTTTGCTCTTGAATGTGGCCGCAAGCTACTTCTGCTATTCAGTCTCTCTGAATGTTCTGGAATATTCTGCCATCTTGGGCTCAACTGTTGTTGAGACATTTCCCATGAAGGACATGGTGGGGAAGTAAAACTCAATGGTTTGGAAAGGTAAGTCTCCTGTAGACCTTCCTCTGGCAGGCACCGGTTTGAAAGCACTTCTTTTTCCTTGGAGTTCCGCCACTTCATCCTTCGATTTTGAAACCAGATTTTAACCTGTTAAGGCATTAATGAGACATTATCGTTGTTAGTTTCTTGAAATAATGCTGCCTAAAATGCACCTCTTAAGTAATCTTAAATTATCCATTCCCCTCTCTTAACATGACCAAACCTTTTCCAATGCTGTGTCCTCCAAATACACCACAAGTGTATTTAGCATTTTTGACCATTGGTCATTCTGGTTGGGACTGATGGGTGTTGAAGTCCAAAAAATCTGGAGGACAGCAGGTTGAGAAAGGATAGCCTAGGCAAAAGTGTATTGCTATAAGTTTGCGAACATTCATGCCAATGTAAAAGTTTAAGGATATTCTCAAATAAGGAAACAGTAGTACAGAAAAAGACGTTTAGACAATTAGAGATTAACATTTTTGGTGAAAGTTTGAATCACCAAGAGGTGAGATTTGGAAATGAATATCATTTGGGCAGTTAGGCTCAGTCACCCCTCTTTTCAGATCATCTGTGGCCAGGATTCAGAGGAAAGTTACATTCAGCCACCCAAGAGATCAAAGTTGGTATGTAGAACAAACATGACCTCAGTCTGTGTTACATGATAATTCATGATAAGACTCTCAGTGGTTGAATGTTGCTTCCTTTTCTGAAATTTGATGTCCTGGCCACACAACTGTTAATGAGAACTTTGGTATCCATGCAAAAGGGGCCATTATTTGTTAGAAGAAGCTGCATACTGGCATGTTGCCATCCAACTCAACTTGCCAACAATGAGTTAGGGCTGAACATTTCTGATGACTTACGGAAAGCCACTGTGTGCAACTCAGATGTATGAATGATCCTCTTTCAATGGTCTTTTGTGGCAAGTAAACCTCCCACAAAATGCATTGTCCTCTTTTTCTCCCACAGTTTAGCTAACCATGCTCCCAGATCTTGAAGAATTACCAGAAATTAAGTTCTTCAAAATGAGGTTGCCAAGACTGATGTGCCCGATTCTACTTTTGCCCCATATACTTGCAAATCAATTTCTACTCCTCATCCTTCAAGAAAAGTCTACCAGATCTTTCTATACCTGTGACTCCTTCAGACCCAGATTAAGGGCCAGTTTCTTTCTGTCTGTTTTGCTGATATATTTCTGTTTCTGAAACATTTTCTCCAATGCTTTTCTCTGATCTTCAGAAAAGACAGCTCTTCTTAAAATGCCTCTTCGGGATCTGGAATCCTGGGTTAAAAGAGGCAGAACATTTTCCTGTCCTGGAACAAGACAAATACATAACATTCCACAACAATGTTGTTATTTATGCAATTAAACAGCTTTAAACAAAATCAGAAATCAAATTTATAAGTCCGCAGGCCCAATAATTGGTTTTAAATGGTTCGTCCTTTATTATGAATTATGCTTTGCAAATGCCAGTGCTTCACAAGAACTACTGTGATCTCTTGGAGCCCTTGTGGACTTTAGAGTCCGTCTGTTGTTCAGTAGCAGTTTGTGCACCTGTCTTTAAGTACAACACACTTTCACATCTGAACTGAGCTTAGAGATTTACAACATAATCCTATACACACTTTCTCAGAAGCTGAATCCAAGTAAGTGTGCATAGGACTGCAGCATTGTGAGGCCAACATGCTGACTCATGTGGTGGAAGAGTGGCAGCCTTCCTACCACTTCAAGCGGAAAGGATCTGGGGGCCCTCCATACCTTCTGGACTACAGTTGCTATACTCCCCATTGGCCATGATGACGGAGACTTCTCAGGGTGGTAGCCAAAAACATCTGGAGGAGACCAGATTACTTGTACCTAATCTAAACAAAGGAGTGATACATACATCCAGAGATGCACACCTCTGATTATTCAGTTTGCACACTCTCCCCTTCTGCCCATTTTTGTGGGTGGGGTGGGCAAGAATCATCCCATTAGATCACTTCTGAATGCTGATACAAGCCTTTGCATGGAGAACTGAGGTCCTGTTTAGCTGAGGAACATCCACATGAGCCTGGTAAAAGCATCCAAATCAGATCACAGTTTTCTTTGTGCACATCAGGTGATTTCTATAATCTCAGAACAGTTCAAAATGCTCCAGCAAAAGGGACCATCTTATGTGCTGGAACAGGGAAGTTCTAAGTGGTTACGGAAGATCTCAACCAATGGGGGCTGCAAAAATTGCAATGTAAACAGAAGCCTTACATTCTGACAAAGAATCTAATAGCAATACCGAGAAGGACCAAAGTTTTCATCTGAATGTTCCTTCAGAGCAATAAGCTTCCCCGCCAAACACAATGGTCATGTCAGGACCAATGAACTACAGCAAGTTTGCAGCCCTGTCCAGTTGAACTCCACACTTGAAGGGTGTAATGCGGTGTGTTGACACAAACGCTAATATGGTACCAAATACGTTCTGAAAAAAGCCTTTCCTTCGTATTCTAGTATATGGTGATAAATGTCTCCTTAATCTGTGGAACAATCTTCATTTGCCTTTGTGGCCCAGACCACCTTGAAGGAGCGAGCGAAGGCTTTCGTCACGGTTTCCATTTTTCCATTGCGATTCAATACGCTCTAGTTAAATGGACAATTAATAGGTCACTTCCAAAATAGTAGTGTATCAGTCCTGGTTCATAAACAATTGCCGCAGTTGATAATGGGCCCAGTGCATTCAGGGAGTCCCTGTATGAGCTCAGCTCAACTCACTAAATCCCTTTTCAGGTAGACAGGGTTATATGGGAAGATGAGCTAGAATGAGTCTATAAAAGTCAGCTTCATTCACTGCTTTATTTTTCAGTCAAGTGCTTTAAATGGTGTCCAAAAAATTCTTGTGGAATGTGAGACAGGAGAAAAGATCAGCGCACAGAGCACCCCTTTATGGCTACACAAAAGGGCAACTGACCCTTGGCCAGGCCTTTTCAGCTGGAGATGGTTTCTAAAGTTCATCGGCACAGTGAAAAATTGTGGTGAGGTCGCGTGTGGATGAGTAAAGTGAAAGTGGCGATTGGTCATGGCGCTGTTGCCCATTGTGAGGTGGCCGGGCCCATGTGAAACGCTCTGTGGGAAAGTGTCAGCTTCCTAAAGAGGTGCTCCGAAACTCGCAGCTCATTAAACTGCCAGCATTTGCTGCCTCACTTGTCAAGAATCATTCAGCTTAGCAACTGGTCTTCTGAAACATTCGCAAACTAACCTACTCCCACCCACCCCCACCACAAAGGACACTACCGCCAAGAATTCTGCTCTGGGGTAAGTTGACATTCTTGCACTCATACATCCGAGCATGTATTTCGGTCCCACTCCTTTCATTTATATCTTTATTAGAGCATTTCAGCATTCATCTGTTACCATGATTCTGCTTCCTCAGAACCAGAAAT
The DNA here is from genome assembly GCF_004798865.1 of Varanus komodoensis. NCBI lineage: Eukaryota > Metazoa > Chordata > Lepidosauria > Squamata > Varanidae > Varanus > Varanus komodoensis. The sequence goes on along the minus strand of NW_025335408.1, from coordinate 4,008,161 downwards.
GGTTTTCTGACTCGTGGAGGGCAGCATTTTGGTTTCTGACCCTCAAAAGATGCCTTGGGAATACAATTCTTTCAGAAGGCTTGTCAGGTCCCTTCTTCACAGGTTTCCAGAAAGACCCACCTGATTTTGCTGTGAATTCCCATAATCTGTGGACTGCAAGATTTATTGGTATAATCTGATTTATAGTGTTCAATATTCTAAATTGTAGATTCAATTTGCCTACTTGTGTACTTTCGGTTTTTTTAATCCTATACGTCACTTTGAGAATAGTTTACCTTAATAGCAGCCCACAAGTAATTTAAAACAATAGGCACTTCTTCCCTTCAGTGGGATTGATGGCCCCAGAATATGTGAAGGACTGGAATATACCTTATTTTCAAAATAAAAGTGTTTGGTTTAGGATGCCTTAACCAGGGGTAGGGAAAGTATGGACAACCAGATGCTAATTGGTAGTGGCATATCCCTTCAGTCCTAATAGCCAGCATACGTAGCTGCTGCTGAAGGATGATAAAAGCTGTAGGCCAGCATCCGGAGAGAGCCAAGTGTCGCCCCACCCCACCCCACCCCGCCAAACTCATAGCATTCTCTGACATATAGCCAATTTACATGTGTCATTCTGGGTTTTGTGAGTGTGGGTAGGTAAAATTGTCCCAATCTTAAGGTATCTCACTTGGAGAAATAAAGGACTTGAAAAATATGGCATTATCAAAATAGTTCTGCTATTAGCACATAGGTGCAGTTCCAACCTAGCAAATACAACCTCAAGTGAAAATGAGGTGACAATTCAGGAACAACAATGCATGAAGGACCAAATGAAAACCCACAAAATATTAGGCACAAAGTTTTGTGATATTTGATGCCTGACCAGATGTTAAAAGGGAAAACTTTTATACCCGAGGCATTGATTTTGCACTTGTGATTCCTTGCTCATCGTTGACTACAGATTCTTTAGATGTCATTGTGACCTTTTGCTTCCCTTTTTCAAGAGCACATGTGTTGCTATTTAGAGTGGGGAAAATGGGGTATTATTTTTGAAGGGGAAAGAACTGCTTGTAATCTTTAGCTATAGCAGAGCGCCATCTAGAGATTATGTAGCAGGAAAGGAAAGGCTCTTCCTATAGCACCTATATTTCAATCCTTGGATACAACCTGAAGAAGATACAACAACCAACTACTCTGCGTAGAAAAGTCCCCCTTGTGTATACTGCTGAATTCATACAGCTTTGAGTTTGGGGGCATTTTAGCTCCCAGTATGGAGCTACATCTGAGACCTTCCTCTATCTGTGGTTTTCACTTGTCACTACTTTGCTCTTGGTGTTGAGACAGGGATGTATCGATCAACCTATTTCTGGCATTTTGCTTTAGCATAGATTTTCTCAAACTGTTGCCTTCCAGGTATCTTGGAACTCAGCTTCCATTAGTTTAAGACAGCATGGCCAATTATCAGGAATGCTGGGTATTGTAGTCCAGGACTTTTGGAGGACACCAGATTGGAAGAGGCTGCTTTAGCATGTATGCATTCATCAATCTACTCTCATTTCTGTAATAACCTACAAAACATTTTAAAGAAAAAACCAGTACGCCCTCATATACATGCATTTCAACACATATACCTGGATGCATATTTCATGAAATTTGCATTTCCATTTTTCCCTTGAAATATCCATTTTAATATATTTTTGTATGGCTACTGGGCCAAAAACTACACAGCAGCATTTGGAGAAGTGCAAAAAGCTGAACCAGAAGCACAGTGGGAGCCACATATTAGTCCAGGAGATACAGATTAATTCACATCATGATTCACAGCAGATAAATGCTTCAAGCATCCCTGGTTAAGGTTCAGACAAAACCTCAGAAGAAAAATGGCTTAGGAGAAGGTTCCACAGGAAAGCAGTGCTTTGGAAGCACCTTCTTTTCACATGCATTACATTTTAAATGCCTTCCATCTCATCTTCTATTCCCTACTGCTCCCCCAATAACATCATTTTAAATGGCATCTAAAGTGTCCATTTTGACCCCCCTTTTACCCTTTGAGAGATCCATAGCTAATATGGAGCACTGAAGGGCTCTTAGCTCACATTTTAGCTTGCTCACATTTTTTAAATACTTCTGGCACCATGAAAGGGAGGTGCTACTGGGGGCCACAAATGTCCAGATGCCAAAAATGACCAAAATGCCCACCCTTGCTTTATTTGATTTTAGCATTACCTATGTTGGATTGTGCTGTTCCAACATCTTACAACTCATCTTAGAATGAGAATAAATGGGGAAAGTATTGGCATAGATCCTTAATAATTAACAGTAACCAGCAGACTGACAGATTTCTTACATTTGTAGTAGTGAAATGAAAGGCAGATTGTCATAATCTGGCATAAGAGAGAGTAGAGTGGTGTACTGGTGTCTTACAAGAGAAAAAATGTGGGATATAAATGCAATATCGCTGTCAACACCATTGCAAAAGGAATCCCACCTCTCCCCATTTCAAAGCTCTCAAATGATGGAAAATAGTGCTAAGGCACCAAACTGCATCTACAGAAATTCAAGGGCTACTTGTGTATTCCAAACCTATACATGACTACGCAGAAGAAAACTCCAGTGGGCTTGGTGGAATTCATTCCTAGGTGAGTATGCAGAGGGTGGTAACCTAAACTCATGGCAATGATGTAGAAGTAGAAATTCAAAGAGCTGGGGATCCTTCATTAAATCCACAAAAATGGAATAGCTGTGCAAAGTCTGGAATGGATTGAATTAGCTGAATTAATTTCTGATTTTCAGAAAATGTGTATTCATGGATATAACATGCTACTTTTGCTTTCTGAAATTTTGTATATAGGGTTGTGTACTTTCATGCATGGCAAAATTAAAAACAAAGAAACAAAAGTCATAATACAACCACTGTCAAACATATAACAGCCAATTTCTTTTAACTGGGAGATGTATGCATATGTCTTATTCTTCCTTTGAAATCAATGGGATGCAAAAAAAAAAAAAAAATGGTTCTAGGGGTTTCCAAAATTGAAAATACAGAATGAGCTGTCCCTTTTCAAAAAACAAAATCCTGGTTCTCTCCCTTCTGTCTGCAAATCCTAAGGAATATTAATATGTACAGGACTATTTAAAAGACTAGTGTTTTGTTTTGTTTCCCATTCGCAAATGAGCATTGATTCAGGCCCTGAAAACAAATGATAGACCTTTTTTCCAGTCATCCAAAAGCCAAAAGCCTTCCTTGCTTGGCCCTTTCGCTCAATGGCATTTAGAATCTACCACAATTACTCAGTGTACTGAAGTCTGATAAATCTTTGGAAAGCGCCTGAATGGAGCTGCTGTGATTTTTACAGAGGCATTAGCTCCTTGCCATTGCATCACCAATTAGCTTTTTTTCCCAGAGCACATTAAATCCTGCTGCTTTGGTTTACAGGATAACTCAAGCATTACTGATGAAGCATAAAAACTTACTTGGAAAAGCAGTGGGGGATGCAGGGTGTTGACAGGACCCACCACAGCATGCCGAATAGACCGGCGGAGCTCTCAGGAAAAAGTGCTTCGGAAGGGCTGCAAACACAGAGTGGAGTCCATTGAATGCTGCTGATATTCATCCTGCCATCTCATAATGTTACCGTGACTGTATCGTACCTTATTTCATATTAGCGTGTTATTTTCTGCCTAAATAGCCACACCGGAAAACGATAAGCGAGCATCCCTCTCATACTTGCTGAGAATTGTTACCCAATAACTGGTTTCAACACCAGTTTGAGCTCATCCCGGCTATTATGTTGCCTAGATTGAGTCCAATGATCACTGACACTTCTTTAAAATAGGTTCTAGAAGATAGGACTACATTAGCCGTAATATGAAATAGGAATTTGATGGTTTTGCTACAGAAGAGACAGACGACACTCTACTGAAGCCCTTGTTCTTGGATTAAAGGCTGTTTAGATTTTTGGGAATCTTGATCAGGTACTTCATTTGGTTACTGTAATATACAGTGGGTGTAATATGCAGCAGGTATATTTTAAATCCAATAATTTAGAGAAAAGTTGCTGATGCATCCATCCCATATATCGATATCTAAAATAACAAGGACTCATTATCAAGATGAAGCCAGAGGCTGCTCACATTTGTGTGCAGTGTCTGGCCATGTGGCTCAAGAGGTATTCTCCTTGGCACTATTATCCTTACTTGGAAAACTACTCTATCTGCAGTGATATGTTGCATGCAAATAGCTTGCTGCAGACAGATTTAAGTGAACTCCGCTCAGCTGTTTCCTGGGTACCAGGCCAGAAATCTTCAATTCATCTCACTTCCTGAAAAAGCACACTTAGGCTCAACAGAATTAACACTTGTGATTACAAGCACACAGCAGCATTTTCATGATATTTCTGCATATTATTGCCCCCACTGTATTGATTTACCACTTTTCAAAAGCAGTTTGAAAAGTAGTATGGGAAAGCTAACTGATCAAACATTTCCCACCAGCATCTTCTCAGAATGCTGGCTGCATTCATCCTCTGTCATATGTTTAGAAGCCCCTTAAGAAGCATACTGATATCAACACAATCAAGATCAAAGAATTAGGTGTTGTATATTGATGGCCATCTAGGAGACAAAATATAATTAGAATTTAAGATGTAGATTGTGAAATAGAACGTGGACTGAAAGCTGGAATATTTTTGTTATGTTTTGGAATAACCACACGCAGAAGAAAGTGCAACTCTATGATACATTAGGAACTTTCTAAAGAGGAAATATTGAGTAAAGTGGCAGATAGTTTTAGTTCAACAGTCCATTCTGATTTGCTTAAAACCACAACAGGAGAAGAGGAGGAGGAGCCCATAAAAAGGGTCAACTCAGCTAATCACCATCACTAATACATATGATTATATATAATTCCATCTAATTTTAAAAGCAGCCACAGTGCATTAAAAAAGTGATAAGTCCAATACTTGTTCTGATTAGCCAACAGTATTTTAATTAATATTCAGTGGTTTAAATAATAATAAATAGGATTGTATAAATGTAAGTTTCCAGGAAATCTTAAATGAAATTGTGTTATTTATAACAGGGCTAGCAACTTGATATCCCATCCAGATATTTTACTCTACAAGTCCCGCAGGCACAAAAACTATAAATTGGGAAAACATACACTAAATGCATACATATTTTTATCCAGGAGGAAAAACAGAACTGGGATGCTTTGAGTTTCACTGTGGAAAAACAAGAATCATGATGAGGAGAGTATGGCCAGTGATCCAGGCTTATGGGAGTTACCCAAAACATCTGCAAGACATCTGCGTGCCCACCCATAATTTATGACGCAATAACAAATTTCTGAGAAAAACAAAAGAACTTGTTCAAGGCTGAAATGAGATAGGAGCAATAACATTTGCACGCATAACCCGAATGAGGTGGTGAGATACATAGATTTGTTAAACCAGGGCTATACAGTTATTAGCCTGTACAAGAGATCTGTAGTGCAAATGGGCACCTGTGTAGGAAATCGCTAAGGTAGGATGCAAGTTGTGACTTTCTCCTAGCATTTATTTAAGGAGGAATCTGATCCTACCCTGAACTGGAAGCAGTTTGTGGCCTTCTTGCAGCCCATCTGGTCACACCATGGGGTGCTGAGCAAGATCTTCTTGTATCACCACTCCGCATGACCCAGAACTCCAGGTGCCAGCAAGATTCCAAAGGGCTTCCTTTCACTGTCCTTCACCAACAAGAGCAATGTGGTATAGTGGTTACAGTTTTCAACTGGGACTTGGGAGATCCAGATTCCAGCCTCTACTCATCTATGAATCTCACTGGGTGTCTTTGGGCCGGTCATCAATTCTTATCCTCCCCTATTCAATATGGTTGTTATGAGTAAAAATAGAAAGGAACACCATGGACTCCATAAGGAAGGGATAATTGAAATAAATATATAAATAAACATGTCTTGGAAATCTCTTTTCACCAATGCCCAAAGAACCTGGGTTAATGCAGAGTTTAAAACTACAATAAACAGCCAAATCACTAGAATAATAATGCACTGGGTAACTTGCTTGTAACCTAATTTCATGCATTGTCCTTAAGATGAGACCAATCTGCTAAACTACATGATTTCACCTGAGATAAAGCTTTCCTTCTCACAGGTATGGAGAAGAATAGCTTCTCCCGCAAACCATCCTACAATAGCCTTCTTTCGCCCAGCACTCTGGCGGGCATCCAAAATGTTCCACTTCACCTTTTAAGTGGCTGACTACCCACTCGCCCTGGCAAGTGAGTGGGCAGTGCCCAGATGCTCCCAAGTGGGTCAGCAAAGAAGCAAGTGGTTTTTCTATCCCTGTCTCTGCTAACCACACAGGGATACAACGTGCTCTGCATGGTCCACTCAACAGCTTTCTCCTCCTCCAAGACAAAGCATTCCAATTGCTCCACCAAAGGATTCAGTGAAAATATAGCTGGGCTCTCTAAGGATCAAACCACACATTATACTGATTGTGTAGCATGCAGATAAGCCTCTCTTTATCCCAGAATAAATCTGCATGGCCAAATTTGGATTTGACTACTGCACACCAGGAATCAAAGGATTCAACCTTCCACCCCAAACACAGACAAACTTTTACTTCCACTTACATGTGGGGGTTAAAAACAAAACAAAATGTTTGTATTGCTTTCAGCAGAAGTTCTGAGAATTAAATGGCTCCCTTCCCAGTGCACAATGATCCCTTCTCTCTTCTCAGTGCCCAGTGATCCCAATCCAAATTTGGGCCACACACATTTATTGTAAACTAAGTAGAAAGAGACAGTTCCATGTGTAATTAGGATAATAAGCCTCACTTTAAATGAAAAAGTTAGGTCCAGAAATAAAACTATGAAAAAGCAATTATTTTCTAAGTCTCCCAGACATACACAGTTTAAGAACTCTCTTCTGGTGTATCTCATAGGTCTCAAAGTTTGAAGTGAGTCTTTGCAGGAGAACATGAACTGTTGCATGAAGTAAATGTGCTGGAACTTTCTCAGTATGTGTCTTGATTAAGGATGATGGGAGTTGTCATCCACCACCACTGGAGAGTCCTAGGTTTGGAAAGGCTGCAGTAGGGAAGGTACACCCACCCATCAACAGCCTATAATATTGATTTCAGCAATATTCACCTGAGCTGTTGTAAACATGATACTGAAATCCATATGTCACCTGAACTGGAGCTTATGCAGGTCCAGATGTCACATGGGATTAAACTAATTTAAATTTTTTGCTGATCTGTCATGCCAGCTGCTACTTTTGATTAATAACTATCCATGAAAAGCAGAAGTCATCATTCTTTATTATATGTCTATTTCTTCTATAGGGTTCCCCGGCAGTCTTCCATGCATGCAGGTGGTACCCAGTCCCAGACATAAGTAACTTCAGCAATGCAACTGTATCATGAGCACGCCTAGGCCATTATAGACCTCCAGAGAAAAAAGTGATACAAACGGAAGCGCCTGGGAAACTGATTATAATGTGAATTGTTCCTCAACTAGACAATATTCATTATTCTTCAAGAATATGATCCATTAAGAATTTCTCCCCCTGAGCCCAGGAAAGGGCTTGAAGCAGATGACAATTCCCAGTGGATTGTATCCAAGACAGATATAACTGGAGTTAGGGTTTCAGCTTCACTGCATGAGAGCCACCAACATGCATAAACCAGAATGACATCAGATGAAGGTAAGTTTTTCACCCTATATTTGCTGACTTGAAGAGATGTTTTTTTCTTCTGCATTCTTGACATACTAATGAATGGGTACCTATCGGGCTGGATAGGTACCTATTCGGGAGGACGCAGACAATTGATCTTTTTTAAACTAAGGGAAGGGCTGTGAGCCATTTTAGCTAGCTGTTGCTTATAAGCTCTGACCTGTTCTGAATGTCCTCCAGCAGATGTTATGGTGGTGCCAATAGACAGACTTGGAGAGAAAAGCCCAGGACTTCAGTCAGTAGAATGAACAGGTGGGCCACTGAATGCAGCAGGGCAGCTTAACCCATTTTGACATTAGGAAAAATAGATTGTCATCCAAAGAGCTAATTGACCCCATAAGATCATTGAGTCCAGAGTGCCCAACTACACTACTGTCCAGTTAAAGCAAAGTATTTGCTCCCTAATCATTCTTTGGGTTTTTTTTCCAGAGCAGTGTAGTAGAATCAGGGCTCACAAAGCAACATGACCCACCGATTCACACGGATGAACACAGTACACGCCACCCTATTCAGACTTCTATATTCCCTCTGAGCTTAGCTGCAATGCACAGCTTAGCTTAGCTGTGGAGGAACCAATAATATATTCAAACCGATAATATATTCTTATGATGTCTATATTTTTACAGTACCCTTGGGAATGTGGCTTGGGACTGTAATGAGGAGCCCCTTCACCTCAAAATTTATCACTGCGCTGTTGCTTCAAAGCAAATGCCACTGATCTTAGTGAAGTTTGCTTTTAAGGAAGCTTATGCAGGGCTGCAGCAGATATTGAAACTTCCGACGTTTCAAAGGACTCTTTCAGTGTGGTCTAGGTTTTGTTTTTATCCAACAAGTTTTACTAAGGCCACACTGAAATTGCTTTAGAGAGATGTCTCCATTCGTGGGGGTGCACCGTAGCTTAGTACGAGAACACAAACAATAGAGTGGATCTAGAGGAGGTTAACAGAATGTGGGATACAAATGAAATCAATTAAATTAATTATTCATGACTTGGGACTTATTGATATCAGTAAGCACTATATCCTGCTAATTTAGTCTTGGATCAAATCCAGTATTTGATTTTTTTAAATAAACCACCTGCCCCTTCCAATTAAATGGGAGACCTATTTAGTAAATGAAAGGGTCTTTAATTGATCACTCTAAGCAATGAACTAATTAAATGCTGCTTACCAGAAGTATTCTTAGAAGTTACATTATAATAATGTCAACATTAAAACACAGAGGGCTGGATTCAGCTTATCTGCTACTCTTGAGAGCTTTCCTTGAGCAGAGATCTGCTAAGGATGCGTCCACCAGTGGAGAACAAGGAGTAATTCTGAAGATGCCCTCCGCTCCTTCTGCACCCCCCAGAGCCATGATCTTAACTGCTGTTCCAAAATGTTTCTGGAGAACAAACATGCATAGGGAATACAAGGAGGAATCAAAGAAAATTATAGGGGCTCCAATCCACAGTGGACTCCTGTACTGGCTCAGAAGCATTCCATAGTTGAAATGAACCCTTTTATCCCTAGGAGTCATTTTCTGTAAGAACAAACAGAATGCATACATATAATAAATGTTTCTTACATTTTTATATTGTAGGAGTAACTAAGCATAATCTGGTGCATGCATATTTCTGCATAAGTATGCATAAGTTACTGTTTCAGGTTACTGAAGAACACTAAGTAAGGGCAAAATCCCAGGCACGTTTATGCAGAAACATGCATCAGGAATTGTAGACAAATGTTTTAAACTGTAAACATTTAAAAGCATTTAAATGTACATAGGATTGCGCCTTGAACTTGTTACCACTTATCACTTTGCCACAGAGTAAAAGTGCTTAGAATCAGCTAGCCAAATACAGAGCAAAACCTCATCAGGGTGAATTTGAATGGCAAAATTCAATCACATTTTGTTTTTCAAAAAGAATGCATAACACAAACAGAGACAGTATGGATCATTACACTGTAATATATTTGATGAATTCAGCTAAATTAGCTTTAAAAAACTGAAATACATATTTTACTGCAGATGGTCCTATTTAAATAATTTTTTCATGGAGTTCTTTTAACAGATGTGGATGATATGAGAGTACTAAACAGGTCAGAATTATTTAATCCATGAAACACGGTGGTATACAAGATATTTCATCTAATCAAAGAGCATACTCCTGATAATTCCAGCACACTCCTGAAGCAATTTCAATAACCCTACAAAAAGCAGCAGAACAGTAACAATCCCATGGGATAAGCTGCAGATTGCAGATTGTAAAGTGCTTTTAAAAAAGCAGGGCCATTTGTAGATTTAAAATTGCTATTAAGGGTACAATATGATGCATGTTTAGACAGAAAAAAAGATTTCACAGCTCTCCACATTCTCCAACCACCATGGATTTTTTTGTCTTTGTTTTTCCAAGCTGTCTGAGGAAATGCTGGCAGCTGTAGGGCTTTCTTCTGTCTGAATATGCATAGGATTTTGCCCTTAGTGTATTTTCAGTCTCATCCAGTGAACTGCTGGCTGCTACAGAGCATCAGGGGCCAACCACTACAGTCTGGTGGAAATATATAAAACTGCACTAAAATGAAACTCTCCCAGAGAAAGTGGGAACTCTTTACAGCTCCATACTTGATTTAACCTACAGTTGCCTTACCTTTTAGAAACAGAGATTCAGACAAATTGTTAATGCTTTATCTTCTTTAACAGCTGAAAGGCAAATCAGTGGTACAGCTTTTCCAACTGCATTGCTACCTGGCCGCATCATGTTCTCTTTTACCTGTGATACATCTCTGAAAGGGGTGTCTTATTGCAGAAGTGCCTAAACACTGTGGGGAGCAGCAACAGCTTCTGCTAGCAGATTTGAGGTGTCATGAAAGGGTAGCAAATCATTATTGAACTGATCATTGTTGCATTTATTTATTTATTTATTACTCCATGGAGAGGCACTTGTAAGTTTTTATGGCTCAACATACCAAAATAATCTGGTCAGCCCTGGGTGGCAGGAAAGGAAGATGCCATTTGCTGTTTACCTCAGGAAGCAAAAATATTTTAGGACATCCCTGTAAGCCTATCATAAATGCATTTACGTGAAAGAAGGTGCCACTGTATGTGAAATTAATTCTAAGAACTTTGGGCCACAGACCTCTTTGTTATGACCTATAATTGTTACACTTGATTCTCTCAAAAGCTTACAAATAAATCCTAATTTAGTTCTTCCAGATAAATGCACAGTCTCATAGGCTGTAATTTAAGACTTTACTCTCAAGTGCATTTTATTCCTGTTCACCTTTCTGTCAAGTTCTGGCCTTCACAGTTCATATCTTTGCAATCGAGAGAAAGCAAGCTTTCTTCAAATTTAAATGAATACCCTTCTAATGCCATCACATGGTAGGTACTGGTCAGGATGGAAAAACAAAATATTAATAAAGTAGGAGAGAACACAGCTTTGCTGCCACAGTTTCCACTGCAAAACAAACTTCTTTGAAACTTTGCAGTAGCTTCCTGTTTGGCACAGTTGGAATTTGTGCAGCAAAAGAGACAAATCAAACTCTGCAGGTCACACCTTCAGTTTTTCAGATCATAAACTATTTGAATTTCCTGCTACAATTATGGCTTGGATAACACTTCCATAAGCTTCACTGAAAATAATATCTTTCACACAACAGTATTATACATTGTTGCTCAAACCTATCCCTAAGGAAAAGGAATAGACTGTTACCTTATTATTGTTTTAAAAATAAGCCCTTTGTTAAAGGAGTGTGCAAGCTTTTGAGTTACACAGAACCCTTCACCAGGCAGGGTAATTATAAGTAAGAGTGAAATCAGCAGAAATCATTTGCACTTTCTGTTTGAATCACTAAATTTTTAATCATCTGGCCTCTCTGAAGTAGTGCAAATTCTGCATACAATTTAAATTAATTTAATTTTAATTCATTAAGCAATCAATAAGTAATGTCTTTAATTACTAATTAATTACACTTTATTAATTAAGAAAAGGCAAGACAAAGTATATAAAGCACTTTCAAGTGCTATAAAATGTCCAGCATATCTATCAATAATAATTAAAATTCCAAAGCGTTTACATCTGTAATCAATTTAAGCCTTATAGACTGAGAGCACAGAAGGCCATCAATCAAGAAGCAACTCCAGTAATTCAACTTGTCTTGCGGCCAATCCAAGATCATTTGAATATGAAAACTGCACCAAGATGGGGGAGATTTTGGCAACAGATGACGGCTTTTCCACAGGTATGAAGGCGATTCCACAGAGGGCCTATATATCAAGAGCAAGTCTTCCAGACCTGTTGGGCTGTAACTCCCAATGTGCACTAATGTGGTTAGACTCCCCTATGACGGAAAGGGACAGGACTGGCCCGCCTTTACCACTCCTGGGCCGAGCTGATTAGGAGTCTGGATTCGTTCCAGGTCATATGCCCCCTCGTCCATGGCACATCTGACGAACCACCCTATGGCGCTTCCGAGAGGACTGGTTAAAAAGGCAAGGCCCTTCTTCTCGGCGCGCAAGTTCACGCGTGCAGCTGAGCACCTAATCTTATCACGAGCAGGGAGCGGTTTCAGTTCTGATTACCTGAGGCGGGCTCTGCCACGTGGCTAAGCAGGGGCAGGCGCAAGGAAGTCCGCCTGTGCGTAAACGGGGTTTGCGCAAAGGAAGACGAGGGAAGCCCGGAGGCCTCGCGTGGACCGTGAAAGAGATCAGACCCGGAGAAGCGTCGGGCGCACCTTGCGCTACGGCCCCGGCGCGTGGGAGCGGGAGCGGGGCCAGGCTCCTGGAGCAGGGGATGATTGGCTCACCTGTGGCTGCTGGCTGGAAAGGAGCTTCTCTGTCCGCCGGAGCCCTGCCGCTGCCGTCCGCTGCCGATGGGGGGCGGAACGCCTGGAAGGGCCAGCCGCGGCTCGGAAAGGCTCCTCCGGGCGGACTGACTTGCTCCGCCGCCGCCGCCGCCGCCGCGGGGCACAGCTTGAGCGGGATGGGAGTGGCGGGCAGGCTGTGCGCGGCTTGCGGCGGCGGGGCTCCGCCGGCCCGCAGCAAGTTCTCGATCAGGAAACTTTTGCCCAGCGTGCCAAATCCCGGCGCCGCGGGCAAGCTGAGCAGCGCCGCGGAGCTCCCGCAGTGCCAAGTCAGGGCGCTGGGGAGCATAGCCGGGGAGGGCCGACCTGGCCGGCGCGTCCGAGGAGCTGGCCCGGACTCGCATCGACGGGGGGTCGCCCGCTCCGAGGTCCTTGGCCGGGGAGGCCCCCGCAGCACCCCTCTCCGCTCCTGGCCCGCCCGGCGGGCTGCCGCCGTCGAGTGCCTCGGCGCCTCTGCGCGATCCGAGGGTCCTCGCTGGAGCCCGGCGAGGGTTTCTTACGGGCTGGAAGGTGTGTCCAGCCTCATTAATTATGTCAACTAGACTTAAGGAGTGATGGACAAGGGCGACAATACGAGGCGCGGGTGTTTGCGAGGAGCTGGGCGGGGGCGCCCTCCGCCATTGGATGGCCACCCATCGCCCTAAAAACCATTGGATCCCTCCCTGTTCCCCTGGCCGCGACTGAAGTTGGCTCCCGGGTTCCCAGTTCCTGCCGTCTCGTTCGCCCTTCCTTATTGGCACAGCCGAGAAGTGCCGTACGAGGCTTTATAACGCCTGGCTTCCCCCAGAATGTCCACCGCCCCACTCCTCCATGGCCAGGATGCAGACTCCTCCAAGGTGCCGCCGCTTGGAAGGGTTGCTTCTGGCGCCACGTGCTTAAACGCCAGCAGGCGCGGGTTTAAGAAGACGCCCATTAGGGCTGGAGCCCCGAATCTTTCCTCGAGCCCCGGATCTCTGGGAAGCCAGCTGCCGCCTCCCCCGCCACCCGCGGTTTGCTGGCCATGAGCACTTGGGTGGATAAAGGACGGAGGTACTCTTGCATCTGCTGCCCTGGATTAGCTGGCTTTTTGCCCACAGGCGCTTCACCACCTGCTCCCTTCTCCTTGAATCTTTCTGCTTGCGTTTTTTTCTGGAATCTCATCTCTTTTCTCCTGTTCACTGATCCCTTTTTTTCCAAGTAGTGGTGTCCTAGGAGACAGGTCCCTTTAAAGACACAGACTCAGACAGAGAGAGAGATTTCAGAGCATATGCAATTATTTATTTTTAAATATATAGGCCGCTGAATAACCCAACAGGGCTAAGATTTGATATATTAAAAATATGGTTTTTTTTTTCCAGTCCTGTGGGCCTGAACCCTTTATCTTCTACCACCTCTGACATTCAGGGGCATGTTTTTAAAAAATGAGGAAATGGAGAGAAGAAGATGGAGTTACACCCAAAATGAGCAGTGATCCACCCCGAATGACACATGTAACATTTTTATTCATATCAGTTCTATATTGCCCAACAGCCAAATACCTCTGTGCAGACTTCAAAAATTGTAACCCACAAATACAAGATGATAAAAGAATAAGGCAACATTCTGCATGCAACAAGGCAACAAGCTGTAAACAATTGGAAGTTTCTAAAATTAATAAATAAAATAGCTGCAAGGAGATAAAACAGCCGACATCATTACCCCGATCATGTGCCATTAAGTGCCTTGGAGCAGACCAAAAAGGCTGCAACATTGTTGCCAGGCAAACCTTTTCCAAAAGTCATGGTGCACCAGAGCCTGCAGACTCACACCCATCAGCAGGCTGCTGTTCCCCTTATCAGATGCCCCACCAGCCTGCCCCCACCAGCCCAGTGCATCCTTTGACACAAGGAACACTCAGAGATGCGGTTCCTATACCGACCTTCACCAGTCCATCTGGAAATTAACTTTTCCCAAACCCCTTCAGCTGAACTGGATTGCAACTCCCATCAGCATGGTGGGCTGGGGATGATGGGAGTTGCAGTCCAGCATGTCTCAAGAGCACCAGGTTGCAGTGTTCCTCATCTGGAATACTATGTCCAGTTCTGGACACCAAGATTTAAGAAACATGCAGAAAAATTAGAACGGGCCGGAGGAGGGCAACAAAAATGATCCAGGATTTGGAAACACTGACCTGTGAGGAGAGACTGAGAGAACTGGGCCAGTTATCAGGAAAAGTTTCCTCACTCTCAGAGTGGTACAGCAGTGGAACCATGGTGGGCTCTCCCTCACTAGAAACATTCAAGGTGAAACTGGACAGCCATCTGAGTGGGATGGTGTGGCTTGGTGTCCTGCAACAGCAGGGGGTTGGGTCCGATGGCCTTCATGGCTCCTTCTGACTCTGATATTCCATGATTCTTTGCTTCTAAGTCTGCTAGAAATTAATAAGGAACTAGAGGCATGCACTCTCAATAAGTTTTCATTCAGCCCAAGTTATGTTCTGACATGACTTGCAGAGGGAAGCCAAGATGAGGGAGCTCTGGTCATCCACCACCCTCCAGGACCAGAAATGGGCTCCTTGGCCCAGTCCCCACCACTGCACTGCTGTGGGTGGAGGCAGCAGATGAGCTGGTGGCTGAAGGAGGACCCTGCAAAGTCACCAGAGGGAAGCCTAAATGCACTTTGGGGCACCCACGCTCCCCAACGTCAAGCTGCTGGGATCTGAGCTAGCAGTGTCATATCAAGAAAGACATCTTGGGGTTGTGGTGGACAGTTATTTGAAATCTTGAGCCAGTGCACAGCTGCTTTGAGAAAGGCAAGCTCCATCTGAGGCATAATTAGGAATAGAATTGAAACTAAAGCTGCCAAGATTATAGTCCCCTGATTCAAATCTTTGCTGCCGCTGCACTCACAATGTTGTGTACAGTGCTGGTGCTGCACTGAGAAAGGACATTATAGAGTTGGGGAAAGTGCAGAAAGGGGCAAATGAATGAACACAGAGTTAGAACAACTTCCCTCTGAGATCAGAGACTGTTCAGCCTAGAAGGAGAGACATGATAGACGTGTACAGAATTTACTAAGCCATATATAAATCCTACAAATAAATAAAGTCACCCTGGAGAAGTGGGGGATCAAACCTGTGGCCTATTACACTCAAAGCAGATGCTTCTACCACTGAGCTATGGTCATTCCGGATTAGGCAAAGCATGGCTGCAAAGGGTACATTGACCCACTGTGTTGGCCAGAAAAAGTGGGGAGTATGGGAACTGGAATAGAGAATGGCAGTTTGCATGGATTCAAGCACCAGGTAACTCTGCTAGCTGCTGTGGGTGACTTTCTAAAATTCAGGGTGGAAAGAAGAAAAAGAAAACCACATTTTAATAAATGCAGACTATTATGCAAAATCAAGGTGAAAACAACGATGATGATAGGTTGGTCATCTATCTTGGGTTTCTGTTTTCTTCCTCCAAACAAAAATGTAGAAATACATTTTTTGGATATATTTAACTAACTGACCCAAATACTGAACAACTTAATTATCAGATGATTTCATCATCAATTAGAGACAATGTAGGACATTTGGATGCTTGAGTCGGTAATCAAAATGGGCTCCCCATGATAATAAACTGCAGTGAATTAAATCAATTTGCAGGCCTTTAATTATGTCCCAAATCTGCCAGCTCTCAGCTCCCAAATCCTGGTTTCCTTATTTTTTCTGCATTGGCCATTGTTGTGGTGGTCCCAAAATGCTTGACAGGGTCTTGCATAAAAACAATGCATTTGGCTACTCATAGTTTGAAGTTGTCTCACAGAGGAAGTGCGGTAGGTTATTTGGGGTGGTCCAAAGCCTAATTTGGAAGTGTACATATTGGCTAGTATATTGGCTAGTATAGATATTAGGATAATACACTTGGGAGTGTGCAAATGAAGAGTTAGGCCAGATGTAATGGTGTAGAATCTCCTAGAAAACATTTTGCAATGGGGAACAGGGGTGTTTAATTTCAGGTGGCCCAAAGCCAGTGCTGGAGCACATTATGATTGATTTTGTATTCCTATTTACTGGCAGTTATTGATATAGGCCCAGCAGAACATGAAACGTTGGGTCAGACACAATACAAGGACATCTCATATAGGTATAGGTATATGATTTTGGGGGGGGGGTGCACAGGTGATTGACCAATGGTTGCAGAATTCCTTATTCATTTCTGTATTTACTAGTAGGTGCTGGTCATGGTGCTGGGGCATTTCATGGAAGACATTTTATTGGAACCGTGGATGTATGGTTTGGCATGGCCCAAAGTCCATTATGGATTGCATACCTGTAGTTCTTTATTGGTAAGTTTAGTATTGGGGCACCACATATTAAAGAACTTTGTGCAACATTTTGATTGTAGAGTATTCTTATAGACCTTGAAAGGGACAGCCCTCCAGCCACTGATACAGGATACAGAGCAGCCCAAGGCTTATTTTGGGCTTTATGGGCAAAAAACCCCCAGTTCTTTATTTGAGGTTCTCATTCCACTCTGTTTCAGACTTTTGTGGGAAAGAAAGAAGAAAATGGCAAACAGCACCCTCTTCAGAGTCCCTCAGAGAAGTCCTTTGGCTAACAAAGGGCAATGCCTGCTCCAAATTCTGAGCCAAACTGGCTTGCCTTTGAAATCCATTCTCTATCTCCTGCCAACACAAATGCACTTTCTCTTTTTAAAAAACGGTTATATGTTGGGAAGGATAATATGAACTGCTGAGTTACAAGAAGTAATTGTTAGCCATAAAGTAAGCAATTGCTTGTTCTGAAAAGATGAGAGGCAATCATCGTTATGTTACATCCAGGAAATCTTTTTAAAATGCTGCTGAGAATAGTGTTTTGGAGATGTTACAGTTGTTATTATTAAAATAAGTGTCTGGCATATTTTTCTTCTGACTGTTCCTTTATCTCTAAGGTACACATATTTTATTGTGCACAAAACTCAGCTTCAGAACCAATAGGCTCTTTCTGTTTTTCTAACAGCACTACAGAATAGTGAGTAGTGATGTTTGTTTGTTTTTTAATATATATCTCAAGTGTTAGACATGATGATTTCCAATAATAGCCAGTCAGAACAAAAGCATGTAGTTAAGGAGGGGGTGGGTTTGCTTCATTTCACTGAGTTTATTACTTCCTTAGTGAATATGGGTTACTCTATTAAGTACAAATGTAAAGGTGATGACATGCAATGGACAGCTACCTCCTCTAGGCAACCCATGGGCTGGAACGGGACAAGGAGCACAGCATCACTGGAACACCAGATTAAGATCAGAGGAATCTGCACCAGGAAGAGTCCCTTGGTCTCATGGACCATGCAGTTTTTTTTATGAAGCTTGTGGAAGAGCATAAAATTGAACAGAGGGAGGGGAGTTGCCACAGAGAGAGGTGTGTGATGGAAATAGCTTCACTTGATCTCCTACATTATGAGAGTTGAACCTCTTTCATCCCAGAGTCTAATTTAATTTGGCCAAAGCTCATGAAGGTCAGGCTATACTGATGGGAGAAACTGTTGACAAATGAGGCTTTGTCAAGGATAAAAGGGGTGAGCCCAAAATACAATAATGTCCAGCCCATTTTAGTTTAAAGCTCTTTCATTTTACCCTCAAGAGATGCATGTGGCAGAGGACTGAGGGGCTCAAGGAATTCTGCTCAAGCACAGTCTAAAATACATATAGTCCACTCTCAAATACACATACACATGAACAGACATGGGGCCTTTCTGTAGTTGGCATTTTGGGTACTTGTCATTCCCCATTTATAGTTGTTTACAGGCCCTTTAGACAATGTGAGCCTCCCATTTCACCGCTGTATCTAATCAGTCCTTTCATCAGGGAAATTGTGGCATTCAGTTGTGCAAGCAAAAGAAAGTACAATTTCCTCTTCGGTATTTGCACAATACCACAGTGCCACCTAGGGGTGATGTAGCAGGAAAGGAATTGCTCTTCCTGCAATGCTCAGCTCAGATCTCAGGCTGGCTATGAAACCAAAAGTAGAATGGATTGGCAGCCAGTGAAAAGCTTCGTGTGGAAGAGCTCACAGACACCTCTGCTAATGCACACAGAGAGGCCCTAACAAGCCCATTCTTCTGGATCTTCCTTGTCTTGAGATGACTGTTACTGGATAATTTTCTCCTGCTGCTGCTCTTTTCTCTTATCCTTTACGTGCGAGCCTAGGTAGACTTACCTGGGAGCAAGCCTTCTTGGATCTCAGCAGAACTCACTTCAAGTAACCACACATGGGATGGCACAGTAAGCTCTGTTCCCTCCTTGCTTTTTTTGTTGTGCACAAAAAGTTGTATGCACAGCAATAGCTGGGTAAGAAGGAGTACTTGTGCAAGTTATACCTGCTCATGGCCCTTCTTCTAGACAAGATCCAGGAGCCACACCCTCCTAATCTGGCCATCCTAATCTGGCCATCCTAATCTCTCTTCACTTTAGGAGCTCTCCACCAAAGTATTGGAGACGTTATAGCCAGATTCCTACATGAGTTGCACTGAAACATTCATGCCCTTATCGAATACACCTTATTTTTATTTATAACTGTACATTTATGGTTGAAAGATCCCATCATGGATCAGTCAGGAAGCTCCATAGCTGCCTGAAAAATACCTTTTAGGATTATTGCTCCGTAATCCAGACACTGTTGCAACATGTTATTTGGAAGTAAGCTTGTGCATTAATTAATGCTTGTGCATTAATTTCAGTGGGGCTTCCTCCCAGGTAACTGTGCTTCAAACTCAGTTATATAGGACCATCAAATGCGCACAGCACTCCAGGCAGCATTCTTGCCTGGAGAAACCTGCAGTCTAAAACCAGGCACAGGAGAGGCAATAGGGAGCCAGTGTGGTACAGTGTTCAAATTCCTAGATTGGGTCTCATGAAGCTCGCTGAATAACTTTGGTCTAGTAACTGGCTTTCAGCCTAACCTACTTCACAGCATTGATACGGGGGACTGCGTAATCAATTTTAGGTTCCTCAAAAGTGGAAAACTGGTAGGATATAAATGCAGAGCAAAAAATGGAGCTGGGTAATTTATGGTAGACTCTCTCCAGCTTTGGTAAGTGGAGAGTAGATAAATGTCTTTTTTTCACTTTTATAGCATACTCTACAGCACATATCCATTGCTTTCTGAAAACTTCCATTGACTTTAAAGACTCTTCAGTGTAAAGTATACAAGAACAAGACACCAATATAGACAGAGAGCTTTGAATCTTTTTTATTTCCATGAAAATATTCTCATTAAATACTGCATTTGTTCTAATCCTAAATCACACATTTATAACTGATAAATGACCATATTTTTAGAACTACTTTACTTTTAAGTTAATGAGCACTGAGGTGCATTGTGCCAATTAAGGATGTTTCAGGCAGCCAAAAAGCAAGATTATAGAAGCAAGAGGATTCTTAAAGCCTATTCTTTAGCTTGTAATCAATATGAATGGCAGAACAACATGTTCGCAGGCACAACGTGCTCACAAAGAAAATCTGCATCTAATAACGTAGCCCTGTACCTGTCTATCAGTGAAGTGAGAACATGATTTCAGCCTAAATGCATCTTTTGATGCAAACGTCCATCTGCAGCGTCTACTTGTTGCATGCATGTAACCAGTCTAGCCGCATGTATCTTGACTCGGATTTGGAATCCTGAACTTGGGGTGGAATGGGGGTGTACAAGCACAGCCCATGCAGCTGAGCATGGCCCCTGGAATCTCTTGCCTCCCAATATGACCACAGGGTTGCCCATGAGCCCAGCTGGGATGCAGAGGGGTGAAATGCTGCCCCAGTACTGCCCTTAGCAATGTTGAGACTGCAGTCTCCCTGGGCATCGGGGAGGGGCAGGTGTGGAGAAAACAACTTCCAACCACAGAAACTCTGCTTCCAAAACTGCTGTTTTCCCAGTGCTAGTGGTGATGGAGAAACAGGACTCTTGGAGGCAAGGCTAGTCCTGAAAAAGGACAGCAAATGGCACATGGACTCCCCCCCCCCACCCCCCGCAAGCTCCTTTGTATTCAAAGCCATCCAAGTTATTGAATGTCCCATTAGTAGGCTCATCCCTGGTTCTAGAAAACACTAAAAAAACCAAATAGGTAAAAATTCAGTTCCTTTTTATGACACCTAAAATCTGCTGCCTAACCGGGAGTTCAGCAGAACTTTCACTTCTCCCAGTCCTACAATGTACCCTAAATCTCAGTGGACAGAGTTACAAAGTTTAAATCTCCCCATGCCTGCATTCTGACACATATGTGTGAAGTTGTTGACAGAGAAAGAGAGGCTGCATATGGGGAATTTCTGCTGGGGAAGAAGAGTGTGCCTCTAGCTCTGTCATTCTTTTGTTGAAAACAATAAAACATGTTCAAAAGAGAACTATCACAGGGTGCTTTATCAAAGGATGCCTCCAGACAGAGGGGTCCTAGAGCTACCAATCAAATGGCATTGCACATCTATTCTTCTTCTCTTCCTTAGCAGGTTTGTTTGTGGTACATATTATATTGCCAGAAGGAGCAGTAGGAAAACACATTTCAAGTGGATTATAAATGGAAGACAACAATATGTGGACCTCTACCCTAAACTGGAAGCAGTGCGGGAAAAGTACACTTAAATTACCAGCCTTGGTGTGTTGCATCTTTTACTTTTGAATTTAAATCCTACTTCTCAGGACAGTGTTGTGCCAGTCAAATTTCAGTTCCATCAGTGTGTGTCCAATGAAAGTCACAGCCTCACTGGGGATGGGAAAACCTCCCATTTATGTCTCAAGTGTGTACCTGTTGCAGTAATTGCATGTCTAGAGGTAGGCATTTCTGTCTGGAATGCAGCCATCAGCCTCAGCTCATTTAGCATACTTTGTTGTTCCATGAGCTAGTTAGCTAGTTTATTTATTCACTCATTTGCTCACTCATTCATTCGTTTATTAAATTTATATGCTGCCAAAATGCATATGCCTTCAGGACCACTTAAAAACAGTAATAAAATAACAACCAAAAGAATAAATTCAACCATGAAAACATTACAGTATTAAGATATCAAAACATTAAAATGATAAAGAGAGCAGTGAATTTAATGATCAGAGCAACAGCATAAAGATGAAATGCCTGCATTGACAAATAAGTAAGTCTTAATGGCATCTAAATGTATACCAGGAAAATGCTGGAGAGAACTCTCTGGGAAGGCTCTTTCCCTTGTACGTAGGTATCTCATACACCATTGTGGGCAGCAGTATCCAGAGAAGAACCTCCAAAGATGTTCTTAGCAAATGGTCAGCAACACATGGAAGAAAGCACTTTTTCAAGGAGATTTTCCTAAACTATTTAGGGCTTTCAAGGTCAGCATCAACACTATGAATCAGGCCCAAAAAGTGTCTGGCAACCAGTGCAATTGATTCAGCACTGCAGTAATATGTCCCAAACAGCTGGTCCTAGGAAGCAGCCTCACTGCTCCATCCTGCGCTGACTGAAGTTTCCAGATGTCATAGTAGGTTCCAGTTGTGAAATAGTTCTTGCCTCATCTGACTCTCAAGACTCCTGCAGTTAAAGAAAAGCTGCTGAAAGCAACTGTTGGAAGAAAGGCATTGAAGGCATGCACCTAACAATCATTTCATCGGCTTTTGATTTTTATTTTCATATCCACCAAGGGCTCCAAGTCACTAAACACTAGAAATGCAAGAGAGAGAGAGAGAGAGAGAGAGAGAGAGAGAGAGAGAGAGAGAGAGAGAGAGAGAGAGAGAGAGAGAGACTGAAGCAGCAAGAAATTCAGCACAACAGTTCTTGTTTTGGAACATTCACTTCAGGGTGATTTATTAAGGACTGCTGAATCAGACTGATTAAAATGCATAAACAGTTCAGAACAGTAAACAACCATGTCTAAGGATGAAAAAATGGGACCCACATGCTGTGCATGGAAATTGCCCTTAACAACATGGCCTATTGTTGAACAGATAGGAAGCCAAAGGTTGCTTGTAATCAAATTTGAAGTTTCCCATCACTTCTAAAAGAGTGACTTCCTTGTGTAAATGTTTTCAATTTGTTGTTTCTAAAAAGTGTTTCCTGACTTTCTCCCACAGAACCTCAGATTTCTTTGACTGTCAGGTGAAAAGACAATTAGGGACTGAGAATTAGTTGGGATTTTTCTAAAAGGTGAAGCAACACACACTGAAGACAAAGGTTCCCACAGGAATAAACAATGAATAGCTGTCAGTGTTTTTTTTAAGATAAGAAATTAGTCTTATCTCACAACTGCAAAATATAAAAAATAGAATGGGCACTAGCTGTTGCCACTTTGTGCAGCTATAATCAAATCTTAACATTTGTTTCTTGCTGCATCACCCAAGAAAGATTGAGGGCCAAAACAGATGTTACCTTAAATCTCTGCATGTACACTTTTTATTATTATTTTTACTCTAGGGTAGATGCAGAATACCAGTTCCAGATCAGGCCCTTAGCACAGGAGAGGATGCTAGGGAGACTTTTAAGTCAGATCAGAGTCCTTGCACCTACTCTAGAGTAAAAAGGGTTTGTTGGTTTGTTGTTCGTTTTAAGGATACACTGCTAGGTACAGGTTTAAAGAAACAGCTGTTTGGACTTTAAGAATCCATACAGAAAAGAAATCATATCATACCATTGTAGATGTCTGGCTGGTGCAACCTTTAGGACTAGGTGATTAAATATAAATAAAAATAAGTACAAGTCCTGTTTGGAATTATTTCAACAATTGCATTGCATTTATGTGGTCTTTTATTTCAAACATTAACAGAGCAACCACATGCTTCAAGTTCCTTATTTAGAAATACTGTATTTCAGCACCAAATAAGAAAATGTTCATTGAAATAAGTGGTGAGTCTAACCAGTGCCCAAACTTAGAGCCCACAGTCTTAAACAAATCAATCCCAATTTAGAAGGACCTCTTTTTTGTTGTTGTTGCTGATATTACATTATTTTTATATCTCCCCCGTTTTTTCCTCTTCCAGGGAACCCAACTGACTTGACAGATGTCCTCCACCCCATTCTTGAGTCCTTACACAACTGTGTAAGGTGGGTTTGGCTGAGATTGAGAGACTGGCCCAAAGTCACCCAGTGAGCTTTATGGGTGAGTGAGGACTAGAATCTGGGACTCCCAGGTTCCTAGGCCATCAACTCAACTACCACACCACACTGGGTCTTATTTAGGCATGCTTAAGACCCCAGAAATCAGGGGTTGTAATCCTATAGCCACTTCTGTGGGACTCTGCTCATTCAGCTCAGCAGGACCTATTTCCAAGCAGAGATGAATAGAACTGTGTATCATTGCTTCTTAATCTGGCTAGGATTCTGGACATTGCTAACAGTTATGTAGGTATGTCCCACAAATCCCACTGAAGTAAATAGGAGTAAACTGGACAATGTATTGTTTATATCATATAGATTTTAATGGGCTGTCAAATATCGAACTTTTGAGGTCACCTCCATTCCACAGAAGTATATCTGTTGAAAGCAAAGAGATTTCAAGTAATGCATTTATAACCTGAATCATGTGCACATGCATTTTGCTTTGTTTAGGGCCTGACAATCAGTTCTATGTGATATACAAAACTACACACACACACCTCACACACACACACTGGCTAAGTAGATCCACTGACATTGACGAATGAAATACTTCCTGTTCGTAAAAAAGACAAGATCATCACAATCTGATTTCACATCTGTAAATATACTTTTAAAAGTCCATCAAAAAGGTATGTTCTACGAAAGAGAGAGAGAGAGAGAGAGAGATTCCAAATACAGCAGTTTATAAATGGCAGGTGCAGTTGTGCCTTCAACCCATTCATTCCTGAATGAAGCTGGAATTTCAGGAAACAGAACTTAAGGACCAATAGAGATGCTGGTAAATGAATTTCTTCAACAAAGGATGAAATGGTGGATTACAAATGAGCCCTCCTTTTAGTTAGCTCGCTAAATTGGTGTGCAGGGCTGGAAAAAGAGAACAATGGCTGCCTCCTGACACCAGGCTGTTTGTCTGGTGAGGACCCTCAGTGCAAATGTTGGTACTGTGTGAGGTGGGGTTTTTTCTTTTCCCTTTTTTTATTTGGGTCTTTCTATAAAGTCCTAATGAGCTCCTTGGGTGAGAGTGAAACCCGTTGCTTTTTCACACTGTGCTCAAGACCCTTAAACTTCACGGGGTCAGGGCTAAAGAAAGGGTAATGGACCATGAGGTCCAGCTTAATAGACCTGATATTAACACAGCAGCAAGAATGTCACCAAATGCAAAGTTTAGGGCAGGCTGTGAATGAGGTATTTGTTGCCCTTCATAATATGCAAAGATTATCACAGAGAGGTGGCACTAAATCAATGTCAGCGCTGCAGGTCTTTGGAAAAACTCTGGCTATGAAATAAGTTTGAGACTTTGCCCTTCCTTGGAGCAATGGCCATCTTTTGCTTGGCTGTTGCATCATAAGCATATTGCATCATAAGCATATTGCTATATGTACACATTCGGTCACAATATTAATCAACCTGACTTCCTCTTAAGGAACTTAGCATGTGTGTGTGGGGAGGGGTGAAATTTCCCTGTAAATTTTTCCCTGTGTTTAAATCAAATAAAAGAATATTTGTGGAATGAAAGTATAACTTGTTCGTGTCGATAGGCTTAAACAAATAAATGAACAAAAAGAATTGCTTGCGGAAAACCAATTCACAGAATATTATCTGTGTCAAAATGCATGGGATTTGACTCTGGATTTCTTTGAAAGATCCCAAGAACTGAGTGTGTAAGTTTATCACACTGTTGGCATAAGTAACATTTATTTTATTGCCAGCAATAAACTTTGCTATATATGCCTTAAAAAGGGTGTTGTCAAGGTCTTTGGGTCATGGATAGATTGGGAACTGTGAAAGAGTGTCCTGGGTAATTTCATATAATGGGTGCTATTAGAAGACAAAGACTTCTCTATACCCAAATTAACTGTGCCATGATGGTGTGGCTAATCACAAAACATCCACTTCCCAGAGCCTGAAAGAAAAGTAACTTGTCCAAGAAGCTGAATACTCGTGCCTGCTTAGCAGGTGCAGTTCCTATTTGATAAATTCTCCCTAATCTGAAAGCAACTACTTTCATTTCTAAGGTGGCATCTGATACAGGCTGTCTCCAAATGCATCACAGGACATTCCAGTAACTGAGTTTGCCTTGTGTACAATCAATACGCTCCGCATAATTTGCTTCTTCCTAAATACCCTTCAACCATATTGTGTGTGTGCACGCCTGTATAATGCTGTCTTGTTTCTCCTTGCAGTGACATTTCCCATCAAACACTGAATATGCACTACTACAAGGAAAGATTAATAATTAACACCTGGCTTTTCTTCTGGTGGCTGCAAAACAATATTATATTAATGTTTCATTCAAGCAAATAGAGAGAGAGAGGGAGGGACTGACTGACTGACTGACTGACAATTTATGGATATGTATCTCACCTTTTGGCCATTAATTGATGGATCTTGTGCTGCACTTTCCTTCTCTAATCTGGCTCTGTCTTTTATGTTGCCCACGTCCCAGAATCCCCAACCAGCAAGGAAGGGAGTCCTATTTCTCACCACCATTAGATCCATGTGATAGTGGCCAGCAGAGTCTTTTCAGCATGAAAGATATTCTGCTCTGCACAAATCCAGAGAGGCAGGTGGTGGGATTTTCAGTATGGCTTATTAGAGTTGCATTTGACTGGTAAAATTGCTCACATGCACTCAGAGTGAGATGCCATCTTTGTAACAAGGTTAGAGATGGAGGTAGCCAGCTCATCGTTTTGTCAGGTTGTTAAGCATATCTTTCAGCTTGTTGAACCAGATGTGTACAAGCCACTTGGAGGTTTGGAACCAGCCGCCTGTCCTCTATATCCTTGCCATCATGGTTATTAAAAGTATTAGAGATATGAAATTCAGAATTAGTTAATTCCTCTTTGAAGAAAGAAGACTTGTTGGTGCAGCCATTACTAAAGAAACCAGCCTCTGAACTCAAACAATGATCATTCAGTTTCAAACATTCCCTGCTGGTTAAGCGAAAGGTTGGTGGCATCTTAGAATTGAGAGAGTCTAACTGATTACTTAGATGGGTTAAATCCCAGGTTCTGGCTAGGCTTCAAGACTGAAGCTCCCCTGGCCATCTTAATGGATGACTTATATCAGGGATAGCTCTGTCAGATTGAATGATAATGATGCAAAGATCCAGCCCGAATCTGGCTGTCTTCCACTTGCCAGACTTCTTTCCTATGCTTGGGCACAGCCTAGGAAGCAAACTGTACCAGGATTACATCTGTGAATGCTTGGGAGGGCAAGTGGCCCCTTTTTGTACTGAATTATCCTCCCACTAAGTACACACACCCCATTCACCACGAATGACACGTGTGCAACCCAGAACGAGCACTAGGTGCACTTATACAATCCCCACTGCTGCCCACAAGGCACAATGCTTGCTGACACAGTGGGCCTAGCATTCACATTTTCTGCTTTCACCCACGAAGCACCCACAGGGGTTTGCACATGAAAACACTGCCACGCTAATGCACACAGATCTTATCTTCAGTGTTGGGTAATTTTCCTTTTGGTCACTAGATGGTGGCCCAGACATCCTGGGAGTCTACGGCATGTGAGCAGAGCAAAACTGAGGAAATGGGTAGGTTCAAATAAGCACACAATTATTCCAGCTTGTGCGCATATGCAAAGCACACACATCTTGTGTGTGAAAGCAGCCTTCCACTTGCACCGTGCATGTTCAGGCAGTTTGTGCACAAACCAGCCTGTCTAGTTATGCCTGCACATATACCTGTATAATGCACAACAGCTGGGCTCACTTTTTCCTGGATCTCTGCAAGGATGCTCAGCACAAGTCACACTTAGAGCAAAGAGAAAACAGACCAAACTCCATGGAGCTGAGCAGAAAAAATCTGGTGGATTCTCCCCGTCCCCACAAACCAGATTCCTCATACATTGCTTGACAGGAACCACTGGTGAATAGCAACTTTCAAGTCTTGCCACAGATTATTTCTGTAAGTCCTGCCTTTTCTATGCACTGCTACTATAAGTGGCAGAGGCATTACCTTTGCTGCAACCTGCTCCCCACCCAACCCCTTTTTTCAGTCTCCACCTCAATGCTGTACTTAGCTTCATTCCAGGGCATGGAAGCAGGACAGGATGCAGCCATCTCAAAAAAACAATAGTATAGAAAATCTGGAGGAAATTATGCAAAGTAGCCCTTTATTTCTAGCGGGTGAGGAAAGAAAAGCCTCAAGACTGGTTTTTTTAAAAGGTCTTTTGGGAAATTCTGGCTCAGTTCCAGTTGTCATCCTTCAGGTCTCAGCACCATCCCCAGGATCTTCTTGAGCTGTGATTGTAGACACCTCTTGTGGTGCTGGTTCCTCTGCACCATTTCAAAAAGCCTGCTGGGGCTGTGAGGGTCACATTCAGCTCTAGAGAAGAGTTGCAGTTAGTGCCCAAAGGTTTCTTACTCCAAGAAAGAGACTTCCATTTATCTGCCTCATTCTCCAGGCATTTTATCATTTATTTTGCATGCATTTTGGTGAGGTGGCCGAAGGTGCTGTGTGTGTTTTTCCTTTCTTGTAGAGATCTTCAAATTGCTCTGCAGCCTCTCTGGCTGCCCACACTTCCTGATCAAAAAGGCCCCATGGGCAGAATTAGGCCGTCAAGTTTTCCTCTGTGCAGGGAGTGTGAAAAGCTAAGAGGCTTCCAGAGATTAGATGGTGCAATGAAAGGCAGGGCACCCACACACATTTATTGGCCTCCTCACACTAAGGAAAGCACAAGGGCATGAAACCACAAGAATTAAAATTCCTTCTTTTCAAAAGCAATTGCTTTTGTCCCAAATCAAATGTGCATGGTCAAATACATGTGGAAAAAATGGCACAGCAGTATTAATAGCTAGCTTTATTTTTCTTTTCAAGGTTTTGGAGCTAACATAATTTTTCTGTTGCAATTTCTACTGTGGCTGATCCAAATAATAGAATCTTTGGACAGGAGAAGGAAAGGATTGCTGCACCAGTTCACAGCTGTGCTAGTAGGCTTAACTAAACATAAAAGAAGGGCTACCTGGTTTGAATTGTATCAAACAGCTTTTTTCCATACACAGACACACACGCACAATCACTATCCTGCAAGGGAGAAAGTGGAAATGACCTCCTCGACCTTCTTCCACCTACCCAAATCCTTGCCACTGATCCTGCAACCCCCTTGTGCATTTTCTACAAGTTAAAACAGCCTTGGGTGGAGCTGCAGAAATATTCACGTCTCCTGTATACCTGCTACATGTTTGTTAGATTGCTGCTGGTGAATCAAACACCTGCGATTTTTCAAGCAATTTACTTGGCACCTGTCAGTCCTAGTAACAGCACATTGAAGTCTTCCAAGAGCTAGGAATCTGCACTGGGGTCACAGAGCAGAGCTTGCTCCTTACACGGGAGATGTGGGCTTCGCTACATCGATCGCAATGCCGCCTGGGTGGTGACAGTCGTGCTGCAAAATGCTAGCTAGAGCAGGACCGCCACCAGGAGGCCACTGCGAATAGCACGCAGTGAAAGGCACGGAGCAGCCGTCGCAACGTGCCGGCCCGGTTGTCAAAGCCACCGGGGAAACGGTAAGAATGGAAAGCACTTAATGAGGCTGTATAATAATTACAGCTAAAAAGCTGCATTAGTTAAGTGATTGTTAGCATCTACCTCAGCCATGCAAGATAGGATGCACTTGTAATTGCAGGCACATGGATGCTACTTTTCTGTTAATGAGCAGCTGGGATAGTGTCATTAGGCAAGGAAGGGGAGCAGCTAATCAGGAAGTCCCTGGGGTGGCCACAGGGCCTTAGGAAAGACAATTCCTCCTAGACTCATCCCCCCTCCTGTCGCAAAAATGCGGGAGAATAATGCTGACAAGGTCCTTGGAAGAATTAGGACTAGATAATGGCTGTGAATGCTTGAGAGCATTATGCAAATGTTTTTGTGGTTGGCATTCCAGCAAGCATAGGAACACCATTCTGAATAAAGCAGCAGTTGTACATATGCCTGGGTTAGGGTGTTCCACCAGGACTTAGGAGACCTGACCCTAGTTCCCACTTAGGCCATCAAGCTCTCAGCCTAACCTACCTTACAGGGTTGTTGTGAGGATAAAATGGAGAGCAGGGTTCTGCCAGATGATTTGAGTTCCTTGCAGTGAAAAGCGGGATATAAACAAATGAATGGCAAATGAATCTTCCCGAACAGGGCTAAACATAGAAGAAACTCAACATCTTGGCTGCAGACTTGGTACCACTTTGTTCAGGATAGTTCCACCCCCTCCCCATGCCTTCCCCTCACATGGAAGAGCTGTGCCCCTCATGAAGGGCTGCAAAACTACGTTTGGGTGACGGGCAAACTTTTCCTACCACAGGCTGGATGCCATTGGTGGATGGGGACCCGCCCCTTGTCATCCTCGCTGAGCAAATTCCCCATCTCTGTGCACCTTGTACCTCCTGCCCTCTTACAGGGGGACTGCAGTGACCCCAGCCATATGCACAACCCAATGTTTGCTCCAGGAATAAGTTGCAGCAGAATTATTGCTGAAAACGCATCAAGCACATGCCTGGGAAACACGTTCTTTAGCATTTTAATAATCAGGCTGTAAATATAACACTCTTTTTGGAGTGTTAGTCCAGAGGGGAAGTGTGTGTTATTAATATTCGCATGTGCATTTTTATTCCTTTCCCAATCCAGTGCCCACCAGATGTGATGGGCTACAGCATCCATAATCCCCAGCCAGCAAGCTGCCTAGGTTCTTTAGGGCTTATTATAGTCTTTAATAGGGAGGGGAATCGGCTGTTGGGACACAACAAATTGGGGGAATGTGCACCGAAGCGTTACATTATGCTTTGAGGCATAATTGACATTTCTCTTGAACCTGACATTTTGCTGGAAAATGCATTTAATGTCAGGTTTGTATTAATACGTTTTGTGATTGTATTTCTGTCAGAGAAATTAAATAAGGGTGGGTTTCTGCCTGTTTATAGAGCTCTCCATAGGTGGAAAAAGCTATCAAATAAACACACACGAGATGGATTTTACTGTGTTGTCTTTCTCCTGGATTAGATTTCTATTTGTTCAAGGCAAGATGCACTGACCACCAAACACGTCAGAGAAAGTATGAAGCCAAGAAAAATGTTACTTACATAAATTAAACTGACTTTTATATTGGAAAAATTCACACTTGTACATTAAGCAAACATTAAGATGTTCAGATTCTAAATGGGAGTTAACTTATGCAGTTTTTAGTTAACATGGTATTTTGGCTAGAAAAAGGCTTCGGACTTCAAGATTGTTTAAATGTGCCCTCATGTGGCCAAATCATAGATTGCAAATACTGAAAATTGATCAGGGATGCTTCCTTAAGGGACAATGACGCTCTTGGATGGAGTTCTCAAGGACAAGAGGCAACAAAAAGATTGTCAACACAGGAAAGAAGCCTTTAAGGATGCTATTTCTGCAGCCAAAAAGACGTGAATACAATTACGTTCTTACACCCTGCAGCAGGATGCCAGTACAACTTGTCAATACATCAGAGGGTATATAACATTATATCTGCTTCTGTATATATATACTTTTTTCCTTTGTTCCAGCTTTGTCATCTGCATAAGAATGTGGTAAGGGACAGGATGTTCTTCCTTCTGTTTGGCTCATCTTGAGATGATTGTTTGTACTGAATTGTAGCCAATGCTATAAAATGGCTTTTCCCAACGAGCTGCAGTGTCCCCAAATGACTACAACTTCACTGCGGCAGCCTGTGGGCTGGGGAGGGGTGGCCGGCAGTTTTGCAGAAGGCTGCATGGGGTAAATGGGGACATCATCTGCCCATTCCCTTCTGAAACCTCAACGCTCTGTAACATTCAGCAAACGGGTATAATATGCAGGGAAGTGAACATATGCTCAGCAAAGTGCCCATAGCAACCAGTCCTTGGGTTTCCTAGGTGATTCACTGGCAGAGAGCCAAAAGGGGGGAAAGTGTGACAAAGTTAAATACAAGGCAGAAGGGGGGGAAACACATTTGCACTCAGGTAAAAAAAAAAAGTGCAGCAGCCATCCAGTGGCTAAATGATCAGGTCGTATTGTCTTTTCTGTATCCTGGAAAGTTTATTTATTTTACTTGCCTTATTCCCATCTTGCCACTGGACAAGTTAGCTGCAAGACTGTAGGCAGCAAAGTCAGACTGGCACATTTCCCATGCTGCAAAATGATAGAGTTTGTGACATTGACTAGAACAGTAGGTTCTAGTTTTGCAGATGCAGGACTCGACTGAAACTTGTCAGCCATGTCTTATATTTTAAAAGCATGTGTGTTCATTTCCCTCCTTCAGAGTCAGACTTTTTAAGACTTCAATCAAAGAAAGAACGTTGTAGGTGTAGCACGCCATTTAGCAATGAAAAAGCCATATGTGCATGTGTTTTATTATTGCACTTATATTGCACATTGTTTCCTCTTACAAAGAATGCAATGTGGCTCCCCAGTCATCTTCCTGTCCATATTATCTTCAGAACAACCATGTGAGGGACCTTAGGCTCATGCTCAGTGGCTTCATGTCTGAATGAGGAATAGGTTCTGGATCTCCTAAGTCGCAGTCCAGCATGCTAAGATTTATGGCACCCTGACTTTCTGGAAGAATAGATTTATTTACTTATTTATCAATTTATATCCTGCCTTTTTCCTACAAAGGGCTCAAGGCAGCTTACATCATTCTCCTTCTCCATCTTATCCCCACAACAACAACCCTGTGAGGTAGGTTGGGCTGAGAGTCTGTGACTGGCCCAAAGTCACCCAGTTGGCTCCATGGCTGAGCGGAGACTAGAACCCGGATCGTCTGAGTCCCAGTCACATGCTCTTAACCACTACACCACACTGGCTCTCACACTAGATTCATAACAATATTAAAGATAAAGGAACTCCATCATCCTTCCACATAACTGGTTACTCCTTCTCTTCTTCACTTTACAAAAACCCCAATGAAACAAATTAAAATAGTTGCCATGTTTCCATTGCCCTCAATCAAAGGCTGTGGCGTGATTCACATGTGGATCCAAACCCAATAGTTGAACCAGCTGAGTAGAATGTATATTGTATTTTAAAATTGCTATCTTCCACATAAACACTTTAAAACTTCCCTGACACATTTTTCCCATTACAGGATTCTTGTTCCACAGTCCACCCAAAACTAGACAAACTTTGATTTGATTGATTGATTGATTGGTTATATTTGTGTGCCACCCCATAGTCCATAGGGCTCTCTGGGCAGCTTACAGCAAGATGAGATACAAAATACAATAATATAATCAAAATTCACAATAGTAAAAATACAAAATCAATATAAATACAATACTATACTCATAACAAATACAGTATTAACAGCAGAGCAATACAAAATCAAAGTTACTTAATACAATAGTATCCATACTGTTAAATAATGAGATACAACTAACCCTCCCATTCAAACCCCCACTCACACCATACATATTCATATTCAAAGAAAAAAAGCAGAAGTGGATTGCTCTTGTTAGTGACCTAACTGGCCTGGCTGCCATTCCCCCTCGCTCTCTTCCCCTGCCCTCAAAACCCTACAAGAGTCATTCACAAGTTCCTGTTAGTTTGAGATCCTGCTGAGGAGATATGAGTGGGTGTGTCAAGAAGCTGATTCTGAACATTGTTGAAAGGAAGTAAATGGTCAGTTTCTGAACAAACCACATTCATATGGCCCAGGATTTCGCAAGGGAAAAGCTGTTTCACAACACTGATGATGTACAAACTGCCCAATAGGTACCATGGGATACCCACACACCTGCACACACCTGCATGATGTCAGTCAGTTGCTTGTTAGTCTGGCAGCCCAAAAGGACAACTTGGTGGCTTCCATCAGCAGGGGAGGAAACTGTAGATGTTGCCTCAAACTTTGGCATGTAATAGGTTTCCCGGTTTCCTCCGATACTTTGTGCCAGGAAGATTTTGCGTGACTGTGCATTTACTCCAACTGGAAGTGCCTGCAATTACCTCTTTGGAACAGCAGCCCAGCTAGTTCAGGAAACAGAACTCCAGCCTCTAACCCATGGGGATCCCTGGCCTTGGCACCTTCAGCACAGCAGTACTGCTAAGTGAGGGGCCTTCAGTTTTAGCACTTTCTGCAACACCTTGGAAACTCTACAAGGTGATGCAGGCATTTCTTTCAGACTGATGGTTTCTAGTGCTACAAACAAGAAATGTTGTGCAGCCATTTCATCCTTTTCTGTTCAATGGCTTTTCTGTGGTAAGAAAAGGAATGAAAGAAGTGGTGGAAAATACAGGAAAGCTACCAGTAGAAGATGATGACATCCAGACCCCCATAAATCGCCATGAGTGAGACAGGATAGTTGAACAAAAAAGCAACCATATTTTGTTAGTGACGGAAACTGAAAAGAAAAAGTGTTGCATTGTACTAGAGGAAGGCAAAAGTTCTGCCATATCTCTGAACATGTATCATCTGTATGGTTCCTACAAAGGAACGGGTATATTTATTTGAAAAGATATATTAAACAGAAGGACTAAATTAAGCTGTTGTTCCTCACTTTCTCTCTTGCACCTGCTATAAACTATTTTCAAAATAGGATCAGTAATATGTGTCTTATAGATGGGCTGATAGACTAACACAATAAAATACAAAGCTAAAAATTGCATTTGATTATTTCATCTGCAGCCATACATTTTTAGGATTGTATAAAACTGGTTCATAACTTTTAATAGGCTAGTGAAGGTCACAAAAATCTGCACCTTCCAAATCCATGGATTATAAAACAGGCCAAGAGCAAATGTTCTCAAACTACAGCCAAATAAGCAAGATGAATATAATTTCAATGGAAAAGCAGTCTGGACGCAATCCTAATTGATCTCATGGAAGGTTCTTAGTTGGCTGCACTAGCACAAAACTGAAAGTGTGAAAAGTACCTATTTCCCTCACTACCACAAACAAACCACTCACACACAAATGATGAATGCATGAATTATGCCGTACACGCTGTCCAGTATGTGTTGGTCTGGAAAGTTTCCTAAACTATAGTGTGAATAAGCAATGACAAATAAGGAACAGCCAAAGACTAAAATCTCAAGTAGCGGTAAAGGTAGCAGAACCACACTGGAAGCATATCTAAGCTGTTTCAGTCTTCTATGCACACATGAAACAAGCACCTGGTATCTATTTTAAGTTTATGGTAAAGTGTCTTCCCAGGCCCTTTTCTCCCAGGTAGAATAAATTTGTTCCAGCATAGGTGAGATAAAAATAGCATTCTGTTGTATGACCAAACACTTCTATAGTAACAGATGCAAATCACGCAGCGGGAATGTTTTCCTAAACAGGTTTAATAAGCATTATGAGATTCATCCTGGTTTCAATTCCATTGAAATGAATTCTGTTTGTTATTGCTATCATATGGTCAACTGTTATTACTAACTCACAGCAGTAGAGGGCAAAAGAGATGTAATCTTGCACTGGAAGTTGCAAGTGGAAGCATGAATATTAACGAGTCTCTGGAGGATTAAACAAAACAGGAAACAACACTAAAATAGGTTATGATTGCTTACCAGAATGCGCATGAATGTGAGTGTGTGTGTGTGTTTATCAGCCTATTTGCTCAAACACTTCACTGCTTGCCTTCTTAAAAGAAATGGAAATATTGGGGAATAAATTCTGGTGCTAGGAAATGCAGTCCAGTCATACAAACAAGATTTATGTTTTTATCAGTCCCTGCAACATTTGGAAAGTGTATTTTAGCCACTGGGAGACAAAAATAAACAAGCTCATAAAATGAAAGAATAGTTCTGATTTTCCTGGGCTGTTCCCTATTTTAACAAAGGGTGGGGTGTGTGAACAGGATCTGACGACAATTTTGTGTATATATATTTATATGCTATTTCTTTGAATGCTAACTAGAGCCCTGTGACAGATTCTTGGCAGTGTGTATCCTACTACAGGACTTCAGATTGCTTGATACTGATATGTCAGTTTCAGCAACTACAATATAATTGGTGGATAGTCATGAAGCCATATGATACACAAATACATACACAGTACATGACTCAAATCTCAATGCTACTATGTATTCCCTGAACCCAAGGGACTTTGTACATATATTTTTATTACACCTTGCTCTGGCAAGTAGCAACATTTTTCAGTGTGTAATAAACTGTAATAAGCCTTTCTCGGTGCTGGGGAAATGAAAAGGAAAAAAGATGTTTTAAAAGCCTTTCCTAAGTCTCAGCTATTCCTTATGTGTTTGAGAAAGAGAACGCAGCCAAGCAGTGCTGTTTCATTTTCTCCCCTCTTCTGCTTTTGCCACTAGTTTTAAAAGGTCACTTTGGCAGGATGAAGTGTTTTTTTTATCAGCTTCTGCTGTCATGCCAGTACAGCCCTCCTTAGACAGAGATGGTCAGGCAATGTTTGTCCATGCCCTTGTAACCTCCTGCCTATGTTATTGTAGTGTATTAGACATGGAGCTACCTCTAAGGATTGTCCAGAAAATTCACTTAATGCAGAAGAGAGCAGCAGCTGCTTGCTGGAATTGGCCACTCTGAACATAAATGGCTGCTCTGAACATTAACCGCACTGGTTGCTGGTCCACTTCTGGGCCCAATTCAAAGTGTTGGTGCTGATCTTTAAAATCCTAACTGGATTAGGACGAGTCTTCGTGAAGGAATTCTTGATTACTAATATCATCTTCAGAGACCATTCTCTGGGTGCTTCCACCCACTCTTTCCAAGGACAGAACATACATTCTCTGAAGGGAATGTCTTTTCCAGCCAAATCAACCTGGTATCTTCACTGCATTGATACGTAGAAACCAGGTTAAGACCTATTTCTTCAAGCAGGCACATAATCTTTAATCTGATGCTCTAACTGTCAACTTTACTACTTAGGTTTTAATTGATTTTTCATGTTTTAATGGTTCAATACTTTCATTGTTGCATTTGTTTCAGTTATTAGTTAATTGTTGTTTTTATGATTGTGCAATGCTCTGAGGGCATCTGCCAGTCTGGCAGCAAATCATTTTAATCAGATCCAGAAGTCTTATATCTGTTTCAAAATTCAATAAATGAAACCAGTTCTGCATGCCTCCACTGTGTTATTCCTTGTTTATAAGCTGTGATTTTATTCATGTTGTTCCATATTTTTCAGATCTATTGAAGGGCAGGTTCCCAGATTTTACCAATTATGTGCATGCTTGGTGAACATGGCAAGTAACCATTATAATATGTTCCCTCCCACTTTTATATATCTATCTACTGCCTATACCCAAGTAACTTCACAAAGAGTACTAGGTAATGTTTAATTGTTTTATGATATTAGCAATGAACAGTTCAGTGTTTCCCTCACCCATTCGCATATCACCTTCTGGTTGTATTTAACTCCTTTTGTCTGTGTGTTATCTCAAGTCGGAAGGGCAGAATACCTTTGTATACCAGCCCTTGGAGAACATGAGCAGGAAGGTGCTATTGCACATGCATGCTGTTGTGAGCTTCCCATGGTGCAAATGGAATTCTGGACTAGATAGGCTTTGGCCTAATCCTGCACAATTTTTCTTATATTCTTATGGTGTTAGCAGATAAACTGTTTAACCTGAACAGTGAAGATGCAGTTTCAAATTACTCCTCAGCCATGAAAATCAGTGGATGACCTCTTAACCTAACATTCCTCAAAGAGTTGTTGTGAGGATAATAGTAAGCATGCATGCAAAATAATAAACATGAATGGGATCCAAAGCACCATTAATTAATAGTCTATGGAACAAGAGTGAGACAATAGCTGAAAATATTTAGCAGTAGAAGAATTGTGGACTCATAAAGAATTTGTTGATTCAGGGTTGGAAGAGACCTCAAAGGTCACCAAGTCCAACCCCCTCTTCATGCAGGTAAACCACTGTTCCAGCATCTCTGTGAAGCAGCCATCTGGCCTGTGCTTAAAAACCTCTAAGAAAAGAGAATTCACAGCCTTCAGAGCTGGTCCACTCTATTATCGGACAGCTCATAGCATCAGAAAGATTTTGTACTCACCATTAACACTGCCGTTCTCATGGGTATATTGAGAGATGGTCACATCGCTTTGGAATTCCCTGTTAGGACTGGCGTTGGTTGGATCGCTCAGCAGCACACTCTGTAGGCCAAATACCCACAGTCCATTGCTGTGTCTGTTAGTGTGCCCCTACTGCAGTTTTCTGTTAGCTACTGCAAGTTGCCATTGTTCGGGGTGCAGCACTCCCCACAGAGTCGTTAGAGAAGTTAAATGGAGGGTGGGCACCTCTGGTACGGCACACACGCAGGGGAGGCTGCTGACTCCTGTGTCAGTGGGGCTCCGTATTCATTGCAATTGCCAGCTGCATAGGAACCCTTCCTGAAGCTTGCTAGCCGCAAACGTCTGGGGCTGGGAAGGGGGGGTGTTCAGGACCATGGATAGCTCTTATAAGTCTGAAAAGAACAGCTGCTGTGAGTGCGGACCCCCACCGAAGGAAGATCCACCAGCTTCCCTGCGCACAGGGATGCGATGCAGTCTGCCTGATCACCCGCACTAGCAGGGTCTGGTCCCCTGTCTTAGGCTGTGTGCATTTCCCATGATCACTTAGAGAGCTATTGTATAAATATTGCGCACTTAACCCAGCGGTATCGTCAGCAACGTGGGATGGTGGGGAGACAAAGTCCAGCCGGGGATCCCACCAGCATAGTCCGGCTACATCTGCATGGGTGCAATGAACTGGAAGTTCCCCGGAGTGAGGCATCCCTGAGCCCCATGACGAGTGATCGAGAACCACCCTTCGGACGTGCAAGACCAGGCGCTGCTCACTGCTTCAGTTCATTCGCACGCGGGTGAGCACATTGCAGCCTTCCCCTGGATGCTGTGGCCCCCCGCGCCCGTTCTCCCCCACCACCGGCCAGGCTGCCGAGGGCTGATGGGAACTGCAGGCGCAAACATCTGGAGAGGGGCCACCCAAGCCGGCCGTCCCTGCATCAGCTGGCCGCGGAGAGAGAAAGCACAACCATCGGCCCCAGCCACGCCGCGGTGACTCCGGCAACCCAGGGAAACGGCGCTCCGCCCTTCCAGGGACAGCCGCCAAAGGGAGCCCCGCGAGGCCGCGGCATCCTCCGCCCCGCCCGGCCCGCCCTGCCCTTCTCCGCTTCCCGCTTGCCCGCCTCCCGCGCCCTCCCTTCGCGCCTCGCATCTGCTCGGAGCAGCGCGCCGCTCCGCAAGTTTGTCCCCGCGACAGCTTTCCGGCAAGGATGGACGTGGAGAACCGAGATGTGCTGCTGGAGCTCGAGGATGAAGGCGACGAGCTGGAAGGGGAGGAAGAAGACAGGGATCTTGGTGAGTAGCGGGGCTGGGCTGGCGGGGCAGAAGCAGCCGAGAGCCACGGAAGAGAGCTGGAAACGCAAGCCATGTGCTCCAGAGGGAGTATCAGAGAGACCGAAGGGCAGAGCGTGTATCTGGATAAGTTCCATGCAAAGCAGTGTTTCCTTTTCTCTGCATCCGTGAGAGATGAAGCTGCTAAAACTCTCTCCTGGGTTGCAGGAGGAAAGATGGTTTCTCACCAGTGCCATAGCTCCCCTCTGATTCACCTCCCGTCTTGAGAAGTCGCCAGCATTTTGACAGGCCTGCGGACAACGGGAAAGTTTTGCTTCCCAGTTCTCCCCACTCCCCAGCTCGCTGCCCAGCCTCCCCCTTATCCATACTTCGTTCGACATGCAGGATTGGATGCTTGACAGTATCATGTGCTCCTAGAGGAAGTGTTTCGACTCCTGAGTTGAGCGGCTTTGTCTTGTTCTCCCCCCACGCTACCCCCACATCACTCTCAGTTTTTAAGCGCCTGCCTGATTTGTGCGAAGGAAGCTGCCTGCAGTGTGTGTTTTGAAGAGTCGCGGAAAGTTGGTTTCATGCTAACTTAAAGAGCAGTGAGTTGTCGTGCTTCCAATAATTGTGAGTCAGAAAGCAAATTATGCATTGGGAAGATAAATGAAACCAGTAGGAACGGGTCTTTTCAGCAAATGTTCTGGAAACTCTCAACAGCAATGTTGTTTTCCCTTGTGAAAAATAGCACTTTGGAATAACTAGGATATTCATTCCTGGCCAAAATCCAGGAAATGTTAGTCATAGCAAGGTACCATTCTTATCAGTCTGGATTGAAGCTATTCACAAATCCTTTGAATATAGTGAGATTTCAGTGGTTTCATAACTAATAAAATGCTCCACCCTGGATATTGAAATGCTCCACCCTGCCCTTGGCATTCCTT
Source organism: Varanus komodoensis (assembly GCF_004798865.1). Classification (NCBI taxonomy): domain Eukaryota; kingdom Metazoa; phylum Chordata; class Lepidosauria; order Squamata; family Varanidae; genus Varanus; species Varanus komodoensis. Next base: position 3,968,335 of record NW_025335408.1, on the reverse strand, counting down.
TCTTGTAATGGATTTGGGATCCCTGGTAGGAAAAAGAACATGTTAATAAAGTAAGAAATATAATTGTAAAAATATGGGATGAGTATAGGTCAATATTATCCCCTGATAGTCCTCCTTTAACTTCTGCAATTCATGCATAAGAGAAGCAAGAGGAACAGGAAAGTTTGAAGCCGAGCATTGTTGGACCCCCTCCGGTCCTATCACAAGGAGTCAAATAACCAGTTAGGACTTTTACATACTAAGGTCCACTTTGCATTTACCAGTTTCTGTAGATTTCAATGTATATTCAAATCATGGTAAGAGTCATAACTATAAGTAGAATATTAACATATGAAAAGCATGCCATTACAGAAAAGCAAAACAGACACTTCAAAACAGTATTTGATCTTGCTAAAAGCAAACTGTACAAATATAAATTATATTCAGAAACAGAACTGGAAAAGGGATTTAGTATTAGACTTTCTGACAAAGATTGGGTATAAGAAATCTGAACTCTTCTTCAAGATACAATATCAAAGGAAAACATCAACAAAATATTACATAAATGGATTATATTCCTGATAGACTGGCCTGAATGAACCTTGGGTTTATAATATCTTTGTTGGAGTTGTGACAGACAGGATAGCATATATCCTGCATATATCTGGTAGGAATGTTCTCAGGTGAAAAATATTAGTTAGATATTGTACACAGAATTAAAGGGATAACACATTATGCTATCCCACTTTTGTCAGCATGTTGTTAAAGACAATAGACAGACATTTAAGGAAAGAGCACAGTGGTCTGGTTCACACACAATGCCAACCACAGTTTGTTTCCTTACCCAAGGTCTATCTGGCAGACTGTCAAGCAAACCATAAATGTTTTTCCCTGGGTTTACTTTCCTTCTCCCATGTTTCCTGCCTGTACCGCAAATGTCTACACAATGTTCTAGTGCTGCCATGTAAAGCAGCTGCTTTCCCCCCTCCCTTTTCTTCTTAACCACCTTTGCCTACCACTTCTGTAGCATGGCAAAGCAGTCCATGAATAACCCACAGTTCTTAATTCACATGTAACAACTACCCACGTCCAGCTCCAGTACTACTGTGGTTCAGGAATCAGGATCAGATTCTGTCCTAGAATTAGAACTCAGGGTCATCCCATGAAGCTGACTGTGAGATATTCAGGGCATATAAAAGGAGTTTACACAGCATGTAGTTAAACTATGGGATTTACTTGCACATGATGGAAGCTTTAAAAAGAATTGGACAAATTCATGGAGAATATACCTATCAGTGACTACTAGTTTTGGTGGCTATATGGTACTCCCAGTATCTGAAGCAGTATACCTATGTAAACCAGCTGTTGGGGAAAATCAGCAAGGGAGGTTGTGGGTTTACTGTGGGCGGCTGGTTGGCAACTGTGGGGACAAAATGCTAGACTAGATGAACCCGTGATCTGATCCATCATGGCTCTAATGTTCTGTGGGAACTAAATGGGAAGCAGGACTCTGCAGAAGTGGCTTCTGGAGTGCCATCCATAGCACTGAAGGATAGAACAGGGATACCTCTGAAATACTGTGTTAGTGGGTCAGATTTCTCTGTTGGAATAGTTTTAGTAGTCTTTCCCCTGTGCTTAATCACTGGGTGAAGAGCAACATGGTCATGTTTTCTTGCGTCAGCTTACTGTGAATCTGGGTCACTTGTCTCCTTGAACTCCTCCGCCAATAAACTTCTGTATGGGAATATACTGGTGGACTTTGGCCTCTAAATGTGTGACTTCTAGCTTTGGGACTTTATCTTGCAAAAAGGAATGTGTTGATAGCATTGTGCCTAGGCGATCTAATGCGATGAGGCTGTAATCCTATAAAGAGTATCATGAACTCTGGAAAGCTTGATCAGTGCAACCTGAAGAGTTTCATTGTAATCAATGACCTATGTCAATTTGCCGGACGGTGTCAGAAAGCTTGGTCCACAGGGTTAAACAAACTAGAGATCACAGCAAGGAATAAGACCTCTTCGTGTGACGCAACAGCTTGCCACAGTGAGACTAGGGTGCCTGTGGAACACATGGAAACATAGAAATAGAGTGAGTCAGAAGGGGCCTCCTTATATGTGCCATTTTGCATATATAACCCCCATTTGGGCATTATCAAATCATGTGCACCCAGTGAGAACAGCCCATATGAGTTATATGGGGGTATGCCTCACATGAAGTGTACTTGCTGGATTCGCACAACATGACAATCCACAAGTGAGTGTAGAATGTGAAAAAAGGCACCGATAAACTGGGTGCTCTAGTTTATCGTAATGAACTGTATGGTGCCATGCAAACCAAGTCAAACTTTCCATTTCCGGGTTGTTCATTGTTGACAAACCATGATTCATTACCTTGGCCACATTCACACATCAAAACAAACCAGAATTCAACATTCCAAACAATGGAGTAATCCTAAGTGAGAAACACACCATCAGGGTTATTTGCATACTAATTGACACATGTATATTACTGGCAAAAGTTTAGAAATCTACACTGCTACCATCTCTCAGTGGAGACAAAAGCATGCAATAATAGGAACAGGAATAAAATAACAGTTTATAAACTTTTATGGGAAGAAAAAAATGACACAATGAAGAAGTTGTGCATTTTTTTCAATTCTGGAACAAGGATAGGCCTTCTGTCTTAGCAGCAAGAGGCTTTCTGACATTAAGGCTTAGCAATAGCTGTTCTACTTGTATGCTTGTAAAGTTGATTTATATAATTGCAGTTATATAATTGCAGTTAATATAATGATTATATAGATGGTGTTGAATGTGTAAAATATGTCTGATAACGGACTTTTAAAGAGTATAGATTTGCTTTCAATTAAGAAAGCATAGGATTGCAATGACACTAAATATTTATCTTTTCAAGCGATTTGTTACTCAGATTGACATATAATCAGAATAGCAATAACGATTGGTAAAACAGTCTACTAATATTACTGGCACATCAAAAAAGCAGTTGAAAGAAGATGCATAATTTATTTTAATTCCTATGTCAGTTTACATTAACATATTATTTCTCCTCTGGAAGAACATGAAAAGGGTTTCATAGGCATCCCTAGGGATACACGAACGCAGCTGGAGCTCCACCCAAGAGCAGCCTTCACTTTAAACACAACATACCTAACCTCATAAAGAGAACACAAAGAAAAGCTTTTCTTGGGGGACACCGAATAGCAGAATCAATAAGAGCAGAGACATTTCCAAACATGTACTATGGACAGAAACAAACCTGAAGCTAGAAATCTGAGACCTAACCACTGTGCAGGGCCAGTACTATGAATTTTGTTAATAGCATCTAAGAATTGGATACTTAAACATGCCAGTTTGAAACACTTTCCAGCCCTACTTATAGCGAGATCCTGGCAAAAGTAGAAATTTTTTTTCTTTTTTAAAATTCAGTACAAACACCTTTATGTGAAATCTTCGCTTTCTACTTTGTAAACTGGATCTGACACTTTTATCTGATAAATTATAGAGTGTATTTGACATTGGTCTTCCTTGCAATCATGAACCCTTTTACTATTGCATGTGTTGTTAATGGAAATAAAATAAAGCAGGGACAATGGACTGGGAATATGTGCCATATCAGTCAGTGAATCATGCAAGTAGAGGAGCCTGGCTATTAGCAACTATCCAGATTTATTAAAGAAATAATGGGCAAATGATCTCTCATGTTGTCTCAAATTTTAATGAAATAAAATTCAATTGTTGTCTGAATGTGTCTCTTTCCATTTCTTGTATTTATGTTCAAATGTCAGTATTTGCCAGAATGTTGTAAAATTGTATGTGCCGTTATGATTTGGTATTCACAAAACTGTATACCCCTGGTTTGCCTGACATGAGAACTTGCCAAGGGCAGCAAGCCATGGTGGGCTGTCATGCTGTCCAAAGCCAGCCCAGTTTACCCATGATGGTTTGTTTTGTTTTCCAAACCTAGGAACTTGTTGGGTTGCATTAGCCACAGTCAACTGTTATGTCTCCCAAACCCAGGTTAACACATCCACTGTGGGTAAAGCCCTTTGGCCGGTGACACACTCAGCAAGGTGGGAAAGACTCCCTTTGCTCTTCCTGAGCTCACCCTGGCCAACACCAATGCTAACCCAAAGCAAGTTCTTGGCAATATCTGGCATTTGCCGTACTCCCCAGTGCAATTCCAGGTCCTTTTTGTCTGCCTGTGGATTGTTTGCTTTTCGACTTTTTAAATTTTTTTTAGATTGTGAAAACTAGCAGCTGGCTTTCATGATCCTCATTTTGATGTCCACTGGCCACTGCTCGTACGTGCCAGAGCTGCACATCATTGTGCAGGGGCTATCATTGGCTGAAAGAACCTTTTCGATTTTATTTTTTGTACTTTTCATACAACCGTGAACTTTGACAGTTTTGCAAGTGCAGGAATTTGAAATGCCAGCTGAAGGTATTTCTTGCAGGGCAAGGGGGGTGCCTTCCCTCCACAAAAATTTGAGGTTCCCCCTGCAAGGAGGGTAGCCAGTTGGCCACTCTCCTTTCATGAACAAAGTCCCCCGAAGGCTTGGACTTCATTTAACAGACCATCTTATGCAGCTGTCAAGAGAAAAAAAAGCGGTGCAGGAGAAGGGGGACAACGTGAAGCCTCTTCTGTGCAGTTTCCAGGGCTGGTACTTGCTGCAGCTTGGCAGCAGACATTCCCTGCCATTGCCCCAGTCAAAGCTTCAAATACTTGCGATTGTGTGGATGGAAGGAAAAAAGAAAGGAAGGGAAAAAAGACTGTTTCTGTTTGTGAAAAAAGAATTGGAGAAGGGGGAGTTCTGACAGCCCCTTCAAAATGTCATTTGGGATGCTTTGGACACTTTTGGGTTCTTTATAACAGCTGTCAGTGGCTGTGATCAGCTGTCAAAATAGGGATCATAAAAGCTGGCTGGCCTGTTTTTGTGATCTCCATTTTTTTTAAAGTGTAATAAAGTGTAGATTACAAAAAAGTTGCTCATGATCATGACAGGAAGGGAAGATGGCTCATTTTTGCAATAGTCTTATGATACCTCCTGAAGGTTCAAGGGAAAAGCAGGAAAAGGAAGGGAGTGAACAACCCATGATGAACAACCCATGACAAGCATACTGTGGACTGTTTGCGCAACAAACAATGCACCCATGGCTTATTCTCAGAGTGAACCCACCTGTAGGTTTACCATGTTAAACCTTAGCTAAAGATGCCAACACCAGTTTTAAAAGAGAGGCTCAATTTAAATGTAGCCATTGGTATTAAAGAAAGCCTTACCTCTACAGTATGCCATGTTTAAAACAGCCTCTTGGATACAATTTGCGCACATTAATAGGCCATGCCACTGGCCTGGGGATCTCTGCTGTGGTACTGCTGAACATGCAGTCAAGGCATCTGACTTAAAAAGAGAGTTCAAGAATATGGAATAGTTTGTCACCACTTCCTCCTTCACAACCAGTCTAGTCAGAGTTCTGGTTTTATATTCAAATCATGTGACTTTATTTCCATTATTATTCCCCAGAGAGAAACTCAACTGTCCAGTTTGTTGTTTGTTTTATTTCTAAACTTGCTAAGCCACTCTTCCATGTAAATATGCTTGCTTGTTGCTGTTCAGAATCATGTATAAACACTGAACCCATACCGCAAACTGCAGGTGATTACTTTATTCTAGGAAAGGGGTCTTATATCAATGGAAAGATTGCTTCTGAGTAAATAGCCAGCAATGAGGCAGGCAATCACTCTTGTCTCCAGTTATTGCAACTCAAGTAGAAGCTTGTACCTCAAACAGCTACGGTGGCACCCTGTGTAAAGTATGCAAGACTTAAACAAACAGCTCTGCCCATTATGAAACAGAAATCTCAGTTTCTACAGCTCCTGACTTAGTGTTAAGTATTCAGAGGCACAAGGAACTCATAGACAAGACAACGTTAGAGTGGGGCAATCACCCCTTTTCCACAGCTCCCTTGTCCTAGCACAGCCTGTCTGCAGCATTTCTGTGTTGCCTGGTGCTGATGTGCCGCAGTGGAACAAAAAGAATGAGGTTCAGATTTATTCTGGAGCCTTAGGGACACATCCTGTGCTCCCATTTGACTACCACCTTGTATAGGTTCTGGGAAAGAACCATAGGTCAGTGGTACACTGTATGATTTGCATGTAGAAAATACCAAATACCAGATTTAGTGCAAAAATGTCTCTATTTCAAAATTCTCTGCATTTAGTTTAACATTAAATTAGAACCTGGTTGTGCAGTGCTTTCTCATGAGTAATATTCCCCAAGCTGAAGTTATGCTTAAACAATGATTATTAAAAGCTCAACAGCTTTTTCAGCAAGTGAAAAATATTATCTGAACCCTTTACTGCAGTGATATTACTTTATTTTCCAAAGCTTCTGGTTCCCAAGATTCCATGCTGGTATGAGGCAGGAGTGGGCAGACCAGATTTGTAGGACCTGCTTTGTCTGCAAAGATCCACAGGCCAAAGATATACACCCAGAAATAAAAAAAATCTGAGCCTATGGATTTGTACTAACTGTTAGAGTTGAAATGTGTTTGCCGACCTTCCACACAAAAATACACTCCTGGCTATTCTGGATTTTCCTAATTTCAGCAATATAATTTAGGACAGTAATGGCACAGAACAGGACTTTTGGAAAACAAAGTGGAAGTCTTTGAACAGCTGCACATTCCTATAGCAGCAATTTCAGGATCAATTCATGTTTTTATTGTGGCCTGAGAGCTATTTCTACAGAGTTGACTCCATACCACACCATTAACATCTGTGCCCAAAAACTATGTGAAATTGGCCTTCACATAGAGCACACACACATATAGTTCATACCTTGCAGAAATTATGAATGGTGATGAAGTAGATGTCATCTTACTCATGCTATGTGTTTCTAATCTATAGTGGATGAATGCTTACACAATTCTGTTAGCCTAATTTGAAAGACTATCTAGACCAAATCTCTCCACACTTACCAGTATTCAGCTCATAGATACCCAAACTATGCTCAAGAGGTGAAAAATGGTCCCGGACTAACCACTTTGCTTGGATCAATTCTTCATTCTACCAAATAATTATTTAATGTTACTTCCTTCCTATTCTTTTATATTTTCCTTTTGCCTTAATCCTTTATTGGAGAACAAATGCAACTTTCTTTCCTCCAGAAGAGAAGGAGTACTTTGGAGATAAATACATTAAGGACTCTGAAGTGGTTGGTTACTATAGCAATCGGGAGGCATGAAGGAATACATTGTACTAATGATTCAAATTATCTTCATTATCCTTCTCCCTCTAAGAGCAGGCCTTCCTTTAGAAGCTGCATTGGCAAAACACATATTAGATTTTGTCAGATAGTCTTTCCTGACCATCATTCTTAAACAACTGAATTCAGACTGTTACAAATGATGATGCTTGGCAGAAGGGCTATTCATCTCCAGTGTGGCATTTTATGCTATTTTATTTAGTTGTATATGACTATCCTACCTTAATCATATAGGCTCACATGATAGCTCAGAACAGCAATACTTTCCAAATAACATTGTCAGTAGTGCAACAATAAAACATTAGTGCCACAGCTGAACATTTAAGCAACACAGAGAGTCGAATGAGCATTAAAAACATACCTATAAAATATTAAACTGCTTATCTACTTTCTCTGAAGACATTGTGGAAAGTTTCAGTGTCATTTTCATTAAAGGGTTAACCCTGTAGCCATTCTGAAGAAAATCGTTCCAAAGTGCAGGCACACCAGGAAGAATACCTTGCTCCTGATAATTACTCTTGCAATTTCAGATAAAAGTCGGATTCGTCCAGAGCCAGTGTGGTGCAGTGGTTAAGAGCGTGGGACTGGGACTCAGGCGACCTGGGTTCTAGTCCCCGCTTGGCCATGGAGCCAACTGGGTGAGTTTGGGCCAGTCACAGACTCTCAGCCCAACCTACCTCACAGGGGTGTTGTTGTGGGGATAAGATGGAAGAGGGGAATGATGTAAGCTGCCTTGAGCCCTTTGAGGAAAAAGGCAGGATATAAATCGATAGATAAATAAATAAATAAATAAATAAATATCTTAAAAGAGAATTACAGGAAGACAGCAGCCTGTGATGTTCCCTGGCCAAGATTATGAAGTGCTTCAAAAAAGCAACCTCAGCACCTTGAACATTGCTCCTAGTTGGTGAGGTTGATCAGTGCAGGTGTGTGACGTGCTTGGAAGAACCAACATGAGTTCACAGCTGTTCTGTCACACTATGGATCAGTTTCCAAAGAGTGGCAGCTCCACAGAGGGCTTACTGTAGTAACTGACCCTGATAGTTACTAATGCAGGTATGACAGTATCCTGAGGGTCAATGTAAACAGCCAGACTCTGAAACCGGTTCTTTATGATTAGTGTGAACCCATCCAGAACAGGTAAAACATCTACCTATCCTCTGTGACCATCATCACGCCCATGTTGTCTAGGTTGAGATGAGTTTATTCATGGTCATCTCTCCCCTTACCAAGACACTTAAGAGAATCCACTGCCTCAAGGTAAATTCTGTCAGTATACTCATGATGCCTCATTCTGAATTCCCACCCTTTTACTTGGAGGATCATTTTAGGAATTTAGAAACAAACAAACAAACAAACAAACCTGGTGGGAGAAGGTTTAACACAAGCCCTTGAAGACGGTCCGGATACTTCAATTGGTTCAAAATAGGGCTGCCAGGCTGCTGACAGGGACTGGGTGTTATGTTCACATGACTCCAGTTCTCCGTCAGCTTCACTGGCTCCCCATTGAAGTCCGGGCCCAATTCAAGGTATTGGTTATGACCTATAAAGCCCTTAATGGCTTGGGTCCTGGTTACCTAAAGAAGCGCTTACGTCCATATATGCCCACCCGCCCCTTGAGATCTGCAGGAGAGGCCCTTCTCCGGGAACCCTCCGTGAAGGATATTAGGAGGGTAAGTACTCGGAGGAGGGCTTTCTCTGCGGTGGCGCCCAATCTATGGAATGCGCTCCCCAGAGAGGTCCGCCTGGCGCCGTCGTTATTTGTTTTTCAGCGCCAGGTGAAGACCTTTTTATTCAACTGTTATTTTAATTGTTAATATTATTTATTTATTTCTGGGCCAGGTAGACTCAAATGATATTATATTGTTTTATACTGTGTTTATTTATTTATTATTGTGAGCCGCCCCAAGGCTTCGGTGAATGGGGAGGCATAGAAGCCTTCTAAATAAATAAATAACACAAACACACGCGTAAGTTCTATGCTCAAAATCTGTACTGGGGCTTTAAAGATAATGAAAACTATCATTACATTCTGATTGACCAAAGGTTCATTTTGGTCCTAAGAGATGTCTTTTCTTAATTGTGTGACTATGTAGAGATCTGTAGATTGCACTGGCATCGATGAAGTTTCTTATCCTTGACCATTCTGCTGTAGATATTGAACCACATAAGAAACAAAACTGAACCTTGAGTCCAGTTCCTTGGACCTGGCAGGACTAGCCTGGTTATGTAGCAATGGTAGGTCGATGGCACCATGGAGACAAAAGGAAATGACCAGAATCGGTGTTTGAGAAGAGTTGGTCTTGATCATTCAAATTCTACGTAAGGCAGTAAATTGTCCTGAACTATTCCTGCCCCGAGAGAGGAAAAAACCACGGTTGACAAGTTCATTGCGGTCACCCTCCATTATAATAATTTTCCACACAATTCTATGCTTATTAACTCAGAGGAGTTCTATTACTCCCAGGAAAGTGTGAAAAATTTCTATCCAAATATAATTCCAGGTTCTACTGATAATGAAAACTGTTGAATCATGCTGGCTGCAATGTGCCAAGTGCTTATAATCTCTTTTACTCCAGTTGTCTTATTTCATAGGAAAGGTTTGAAGATGTATTTTATACTTTAATAGAAAGTCCTCCGTGTGCCAAATTATTTCTCATTCCCAGGGAATACCATATATACTAGTGTATAAGACAACCCTTGAAACCAAAAATAGCAAAGCAAAGATTGGGGGTCGTCCTACATGTCTGACCTAAACAGCCCAAAATACTGGCCTTGTCTTATACATGAGTCGCCTTATATGCAAATGAAAAAATAATGTAAATAACAAGAGGACAATTCAATTGCAGTTCAGGCAAAATACACTAAAACAGAATATACATTGGAGAGGGATTGAAGGGTTAATGTGTAATTTCCCCTGCTGCAGTTTCCAAGTGGTTGCCTCTGCTGGAATACTAACTCAAGTGAGTTGCTGGCACAAAAAAGAAGAGCAAGAGCCAAAAATGCAAACAAAAGAAAATCCTTCTGTACTGCAGCCCTTTTATTCAATACAATACTGCCTTTTATATAGAACATCAGCCTTTTTCTTCAGGAAGACATTGCAGGCAGAAAAACTGATGATTTGCTCTATTAAGTGTGCAGAGCTAGGACCACAGAGAAGAGTTTGTTAGAACCAGGCCAAACACAAAAAGCCCCAAGTCATTCTGGCTACACATTTACCAGCATCTGGTATGTTTATGGAAGTTATCATTATTATTATATTTCTATACTGCCCAAAGCCAAAGCTCTCTGGGCAATTCACAACATTGAAGTCACCCATCCAGATTTAAATCAGGCGGGCCCCTACTTAGATTCCAAGATTAGGCAGGATCAAGTTGCTCTGCTTTTCCCAGTGTACTGCTCTTGATTGAACAGCTGAAATGTTTAAAATTCGGTGGAAGTAGCTTTGCAAGATCTGACTAAGGGGCCTTTGGTGCTACATTTTCTCTTCAGGAGTGACCAGCCACTACACCAAACCTCTGAGAAGCCTACAAGCGGAGTGTGGTGACCAGGGTCATCCTTAGACATTTAATCCCAGATTCTGGTACTGTGGAACTATTTTTGAATAGGAGTATCCACTTTTGATTTATCATAACTGACACCTATCCTCCTGGTGTCTAAGCCACTGGGAACATTCCAAATGTTATATTTGTGGGGAACATAACCACAGGGGAAAAAATCATACTCACCTGGTGATTGTAAGGAGCCACGTTCATATGATCTCGAAGATGTGTCCCTGAAGGCACATTCCTATGCATGCTCTGATAGAAGGAAGTCCTACAACTCCTCACATTCCTCAGCCAGCTTCACTGGCACGTTTAATGGCCCCTTTTTGGCAGCTACATGTCACACATGTACAATCTTTCTTCCGTGAGCTCAGAAAGTAAGCTGTGCATTGGAAAAGGAAGTACTTTTTATTTGCTTTGAAACCTCCGATAACTAAGGATATTCTCCTCCTGTCAAGTTACTCTTCAAAGAATCTGAAGATGGAGAAAAAGGGTTGTGGCTATTTCTAAATAAAAATTAATCTCAGTGCTGCCAACAAGATAGAGCAGATTATGTAGGGTAAAGGTTCTGTTTTCTGTCCTGTAATTCATAACCCCTGAATTACTTCCTAGTATAATAAACACAGATCTGATCATCACACCAGTTTCCTTTATAGTAACCAAATTGACACATATTTAAGTAGGCACAGTACTATCCAGATTATTTTAGGCACTTAATTCTGACATTATTTATTGGCTTTTTCTCCTGCATCATTAGCTAGAAGGCTCCCTGAGTGGGTTCAGGCTTCTGGAACTTTTTGGCTTCTGAAACTTGTCATTTTATGAGATTTAGATCATTCGGCCAATAGACTTGAAAACAGAGATGTGCCAAAGCAGAGAAAGGAAGCCAATTCAAGAAAGAGGTTTCCTTTGCCATGTTTAAAACACAGAGAGTGGAAACTCAGCTGTTTATCATTACCACCATTAACCTTGCCTTCATACAGAAATGGATGTGACCACCTCACTGTATTAGTTGCTCATAATTTTATTAGTTTTCCATAACTCCCTCTACATATTTTTAAATAAGTAATTTGAGATGTCTGCCAGCATGACAGAGAATCCCATTTAATTGTGAAGTACTTGTGTAAAGCACTAAAATAGAGTAAAAGCAATGCACTTGCTTACTTCAAAATAATATTATGTGCTTTGCTTAAATCATCTACGTATAAAGTTGTCATGGATTTATAGAACAGGTTTAGCAGGCTGTGAAACTTGAGCAGGATTGTACTGCAGATTTGATAATTGCATATGTGTTTCCTGTACATTGTATTGGGTATACACAGAGTCGAAGGAAAGTTGTCCTAAGACCAGCTGTTAATTCAAAACCTTGTAGCATAGTAAAGAAATGCTGCTCTTTCTTTTGTTTTGCGGCAGTTTCCTCTAATGAAAAATAACATCTAAGCATTGATCTATTTAACAGATACATTACTCAACAGATCCCTACTCCCAGCTATTTAAATAGACCTGAAATGAGAAATATGTATGATAATAGCTCTGCGCTTGCTTTGCACTGAAATCTTTACTTTTTGGCAGGTGTACTTTTCGAAATGCAACACTTCATTTTGAACAGGCTGTATGTAGCATTTAAGGAATATGAACTATTCCATATATGCAATCTATCTTGTGAAGTACTATCTTGTGAAGCACTATCTATCTTGTGAGAGCAGTTACTCATCACTATTTCCTCTTCACACCAGGGCAGTTCTCTTGGTCAGCCCATATACACTCATACACAAAGCCCAGATCCACTTATTCCAAAGACTCACCTGAGAAGAGAGTTTCATTCTTTTTTCTGCAGCTGAGAAATAAATTCACCACTACAACCATTTCTCAGGTTGAATTTATCCAATCATCTATTAAATTAGCCATGCAACTTTCTGATACATGCTGTACTATACAGACAGGTTTGTATTTAAACAATGACTATAGATATCACACACACACAAATCCAATAGCATAGAAAGCAAATTCTCTGTAATAATAGGGAAATCTCACCATATAATTTTATAGTCTTTGTACTAAGTGTGAATGAAGGGAGAGAATAAAGGGAACGGAGCCCTGAGCATGCATGGTAGAACTTTGGAAGTGATAAACTACAAACAAATATTTAAAATGGAGAGAGGGGGATTATGTAAATTGCCTTGAATTGCTTGAAGAGAAAAGGGCAGGATTTAAATGAAAGAAACAAATAGCATTCTCTCTCCCCCATCTCCCCGCCCCCCACATTATGCAAGAGTGTAATACTAGATGCTCTATTGAAGTCTGTGATTTCCATAATGTCAATTTCAGTAACCATGAGGGACACCATGCCCATGCCAACTGACTCTTGCAATAAGCCATTTTTGTGGGGGAGGATTGCTTTTCATTATCTCCATTTTGACAGGCACTGACAGTTCTTCCAAAGTGCCCAAACAACACATAGGAAGGCTGTCAGTGATTCAGCACCCCTTTTTGATGTATCACAAATGTGTACAAATCCTATCATAATTATTTTTTAAATAGCCAGAATCCTGCAATTCAGGAGGTGTAGTTGTGTCTATTTCTGTGGGTGCAAAAATGAGAAGCCTGACCTGGCTAATATCTTGGGAGGAACTTAATTTTAATTTGCAGCAGGCATCAACCATGACTCTGACCCAGAGAAGCCTTTTGATTTTGTAGCAGTCAAAGCATGACCTGTCAATTCAAAGCAAAGATATGGGCAATCTTTGTTCATGCAAAATGGGTGGTGACATTTATTTCCCCCAGCACTGGGATCCTCACCTTTTTCTGTATTTCCCAGTAAGTCCCAGTGTCCCCAACTTTTTCACCCATCCCTGAGACTCTAGAGGGTTGGGAGATGAGAAAGGATACTTGAAGTACAGCCCACTCCCATATATACCTACCCAGTCCCTAAGATCAAGTGAGGAGGCCCTTCTGAGAGATCCATCCTTTAATGAGGTAAAGAGGATGGCAAACAGAAGAGGGGCTTCTCAGTGGCTGTGCCTAATTTATGACATGGCTCTCTGAATAGTTTGCCTGGTAGGATCTTTACAATCTTTTGGCACCAGGCAAAAACAGTCCTCTTCTCCAGACATTTTAAGGGTTGGTTTTATATTAGGATGTTATTCATACTGCTTTTATAGCTTTAATATATTTTAACTTATTGATATCTGACTCCTCAGCTGCATATTCTCTGTTTTATTGTATATTGCTTTTATGATGTTATTTTATATAAAATTGTTTCAATCTGCTTAAAGTGTCTTTGGACTAGTTATAGAGGAATATAAACCTCTATAAATTATAGAGAAATTTTTAAAAAAGTGCAGCCCACCCCTTCTAGTGGAGCACAGAGGTTCGACAGCAGGCTGTCAAAATGCTAGTTCCTTTTAAAAACAGTTGTTCAATACTTTTCCCATATGTGGACATGTATGCATATGCAGGCATGGAACCACACATAGCTGCACCTCTGGAATCACACAAGTCCAGCTAAGAAAGATCAATAAATAAATGCATTACCAAAACTATTTGTGCACATTTTAGGTGCACCTTTTTTAAATGGGGGTGGGCTGAACCACTGACAGCTCCTCTAATGTGCTACTTGGGCAGTTTGGAGGAGCTCCTAATGGACCCTCCAGAAGAATAAAGGTTAAAAAGAAGGCACTCATATTAGACCAAAGCAGCTCCTGATCACAGCAGGAGAGGAGAAAGCCAGTGATGGTCATCCTACTACAGCACTAGCATTTTTGTTGAGGGAGGGTTAGGAAAATGGACCTGGGTTTGAATGCCACAACACTGCATCATCTCTCTGTGTCCATGGAGAGTTGTAGTGCCATGTGAACCAGGTCAATGAGAAATCAGGGCTGAGAGACGATGGCCACACAGCTGATTCCCAGATGAGATGGAATTTGGTTTCCTACAGAAGAAAGAGAGCCAGATCTAAGAATTAATAGCACTCCATGTTTCTCATCCTGATTGTCCATTGTATTCCCTTAACCAGGATCATTTTAAAAGCATCTCTTGATACAGAAGAGCAAGTGAAAGAAAAATAAAGTTTGGAAAGAGTTTTTGTTTTAATTATGACATATGGCAGTTTTTTAATCATGTAGTTAATTTTACTGTAGTGTCTTATTGTGAACTACTCTGGGATATACATCTTTGAAGGTGGTACACAAATACTTTAAATAAACATATACCTCAGTGAAGGAATTTTCTGTTCATTCCAATTTATTTAGGTACAATCCTTGCATGTGGATGGAAAAACTTTGCAAGTCTCAGCTTTCCCTAACTAGTCGTCCCATTCCACCACCTCCACATCTAAGCATGTGTAGAATTTCAGCCTTGTTTGAGAAATATAGATGGTTCTTCATCATTTGGTTCCAGGTTCATATACAGTAATTGCTATATCCTGAGGAAGAATATCTGTTTCTAGGATTTAGGAGTTTGGCTTCTTACTATAAAGGTTAGCAATCTGGCATGAGCCTTTAGAGATAAGCAGTTTGATTTCACTTACATTTTTGTTTGTTAATAGCCAGGACAGGAATCAGGAGCAGCCTTGCCTTAGTTCTCTTAAAATTCTCAGCTTCCTACTGCATATTTGCAGCATGAATACAATAATAAAAATGCATAATACAATGATCTGAAAAGCATGAAAACTGAACATCAATTTTGAACAGCAGAAGGGAGAGTAGTGCAAGTACAACCAAACATTGAATGTACTAACAACACTATAAAATGTATCTAAAATGTCTGGGGAATTGGAAAGGTTTTGCCAGCTACTAAGACGGTAACAGGCAAAATGCCATGGGGGAAAGCCCCTGAGATATGCTTTAAGAAAGCATATTCCCTCCTTGGTGACCACCACCTCATCTCGAACGCTAGGACAAGCCAAAGAACCCGGCTGGTTACCCCAGTGCATGGGAGGGTGGCTATAGGTGCACACACCTTTTTAAAGAGCAGCTATTCAGAAGTCCATTGTTCCTATATAAGCAGGCTGGCTTTAGCAGTGGTCAAGCGCATGCAAAATGAAGCACAGCTGTTCAGTTTGTGTATGTGTCTGCACAACTCTGCAGGGAAGGTGGGCGGGAAATGTCTTCAACCTGTTTTTCAAAGTTCCACAGTTTGTTCGGATGCCAGCTCCAGAAATGAACTTCCTCCTGTTAGGTTTAAAGTGTTTCGCCATCCCCTGATTTCAAGTTTGATGTCATTTGTGCTAGATAAGCATCAGCAGAACAGTTTTACCTGCCAGGCTTGCCTTTACAATGGGGCAATATTAACTGGGGAATTGGGAGGAATGCAAGAGAAAATGCTTCTTGCCAGGGTCTATTTATGTGACATTTTCCCCTACTGATAAAGTGACTCTTGAAAACAGTGTGCCCTCTTTTTTGTTAACCCATTCCTATCTGAATCTGTGACAATTGCATTTCAGTAGTAAGAGAACACTGCTCCAGAATCTGAGGGAATCTCACATTACCAAAGCCAGCCCTGAAATGGCATCCCTGCATCAATGACATGTAGAAACACAAGGTGGACACAGACCCATGGACTAAATCTAGTATCCCAGTCTGGACCACTTAGGCTCGTTGGAAGATCCCACCCCCTTCCTGAGGCCACACCCCCTTTCCCCTACCATTCGATCTATTGGTGTTTTCCTGGCTTTTCTACTTTTCCTCCCTGCCCTCAATCCTAAAGGTTGAACAGCCTGTCTTAAAGCTTAGCTATTGGCAGCAAAAGTGTTATTTTGGCAATTTAGAACTTTCCATTTTAGTTTTAGCCCTTCCCCCTTTTGCCTATATTCCCACCCACTGCTGGACTGCAGTCTGACCAAAACTTCTCTGAAACTGAGTTCTGATCTCTGGCTGAAAGGCAGCCCAAGCCTCAGCCACTGATGATGGGACAGAAGACAAGAATGTTCATTGCATCATGATATGTCACGGCACCTTCAGGGTACCACAAATCTCTTTCTTATGTTCTAAGGTAACCGTTATTGAATGTTAGAGACAACTGAGGGAAGACTTAACCCAGGCTGCATGAAACAGGCTCACTGTTTAGTGTCCAAATGGGAAAAAAAGAAATTATTAAAGTGTTTATTTACACATGTTCCCATAACTAAATACTAAGGCGTTACTAATGCTGTTTCTAATGTTAATTGGTTTCATGTGGTCCAGATGGTTGTTAAAATGAATTAGAGCAAAATCTTTCATTTAGTATTGACATTATATTCTTAGCCTAGGAATCTTAATTTTTCTGAATGCCATACCTGGAAAGGATTTTTTTCTTCTTTTCAGTGTCTTGAAAAGCAGTATACCCTCTCTTAATCCAGAATGTCAGGTTCTTCAAGATTTTTTGCACATTACTCACAAAGAGAGAGTCTCAGAGAGAAAATATTTACATAGTGACCTCTCTAGTAAGCCAGAATAAAACCCTTGCTCTTTTCTTGAAGCAAGCTGACTTCATTTTACTGGTTGTTCTCGGAAAGTTACATTTTTATGATGATTTTTTCATATTCTGAATTTGAAGGAAAGGTTTAGTCTTATACAGATAAGCCCCACATCCATTTAGGGGCGGGTGTGCTTGGTATTCTTGCGCAAGAGTAGAGAAAAGACAAGCCAGAGCTTGTGCCAGATCCTGAAATTATTTCTTAGCCAGGCAACAAATACGCATTGCATTGCCAGCCACTCTGCTGCCCACAGAGTTCATCCCGGAGCTACATGGAACAACTGCCAGGTAAGGGAAACAGCTAAAGAAACTGCAAGTTGTCGGAAGAAAGCATATATCTGTTTGAACAGTATCAGATAATTTCGTATTATGTACAGCAGTTTCAGTGGACAAATATAATTATAATCAGAGTTCTCAGGAGAATAATATGGAAAAAAGTTATTTTTGAGTGTGTCTTAGTATCAATATTAGAGTCTGTGTGGTTTAGTGGCTAGGAGCGGCAGACAGGGACTCAGGCGATCTGGGTTCTAGTCCCCACTTGCCCCTGGAGCCAACTGGGTGTCTTTGGGCCAGTCACACACACTTAGCCCAACCTACCTCACAGGGTTGTTGTTGTGGGGATAAGACTGAGAGCAGGGGGAGGAAAATTATATATGCTGCTTTGAATTCTTAAAAAAGAAAAGAAAAGGGGTGGGATATAAATCTAATAAATGCATAAAACAAATTAGGACATCTACACTAAAAATTTACTGTTTTAGTGTAGAAGAGACAGCTAAGACATGCAGAGAAATGCTAGGGACAGATATGGGACAGGAACGTTTGACAGATTAAGCCATCCTGAGACGCTGTTAAGGACGGGGTAGAAATGCTGTAAATAAATAAATAAAATACTTATATATTTAAACACATGCAAAATGTGTATTACTTAGTTGAGGAACTGGACTGAAGGAAATGGCTTGGGGAAGGAATACACAGGAAGGAAAGACCAATAATCTGGCTTCTTCCCATTGACTCTTGCTCTTAATGTGTAACACATTATAATAAGTAAGCAGAAAAATGCAACTAAATGCCAGATTGACTTTAGGACATTTTTCTGGAGTTTAAGGAAACACAATCTGGCTTCCATGAAGCCTGCAGAATGCCTTTCCCTTCCCAAATCTATGAAAAGGATTTATGGACTAAAATAAATTTCATTAAAAGCAAATGAAGAAAAAGAAAGCAGTAAAGCCCAGAAGACAAAGCTCCATCTTTGATATATTTCTGCTTGAAGGAGGTCTTAATGCTAGTATGACAGAGAAACCTGCTGCAGGAGGCCCCACTACATAATCCAAAATCAACACGATTTTTATCAAACTTGGGGACAAGAAAGTTTTGATTGAGAATTGGTTGAATTTGAAATAGGACATTCTTCAGAGTACATCTCAGTCCAATGTCCTCCCACCCCTGCTCTTTAAGGGCACCATTCAAAAGGACCCAAGTTTTTTGGAATACAGACTGTCTGCCAAGCAAGATCTCTTTCTTTCATCATTTTCCTCTGAGCAGCAGTCATTGTCACTGCTGAGCCTCAAGTTCTACTTAAATGAAAGAATGTTTTTGCATGCAAGATTTTTTTTAAATGCACAGAAATTGGGCAATTAGGAGTTAGTGAATTCATGTTTGTTTGATATATGTGCCACATGATCAAAACGAAGAATATACTCCTGTATATTGCATAGCATTTTTTGTGTTTTTCAAGTCCTACTGCTATTGAATGCATGAAATCTAGCGTGAAAGTCTAATGTTTCCTTATGGGATTCAGCATAAGGAAAACATTATATTTCATCAGAGCAACCAAAGCTGCCATGTATACAAGTTTCACGGGTGCTAATTTTCAGATTTATTTCATAATAACTACAATACTGTGGCAGTATGTGACACCCATTATTTTACAACACTAGTGGAAAATCCAATGGATACATCATTCCAGTGGGAATGTCTTATGGTTGTTTTTTCCATTTATATCTGTAAGATAACTAAAGAATTATTTGTTGAACACCTTTTCTTTAAAATCCTATATAGGTTTTCAAATGCTATGCTTTTAAAGAGTTTGCTGTAATTCTTCTATCTATGCCAAACTCTATTTTTCATTTGCGAGCCAAACAATTGTGATCACTGAGCAGGGTCAACATTTAAATGATGACTCATATTAGTAGAGCTTAATGTCAATGGAAACTTGCTTGCAAGATTTTCTCATGTCCCTCCCTAGCATCTCAACAGCTCACTCGAAATGGAATTCTCCACATCTGCAAGAAAAGTTTCAACCCTACTGCATAAGAAATTGCATTTAAAGGTTCAACCTATGCATATTTACATAGGAAAAGATCCTCTAATTCCCAGCATTCCCCAGTCAGCCACGCAGGCTGGGAGAATATTGTAGGGCTTTTTTCTATCTAAACATACATAGTATTGTGAGCTGTCCTAGCACTATGCAATATATTTTGTCACAATCCAGAGCTACAGTCTAGATCTATGTCACATACATTGCACTGCCGCTACAATTGCCACCATGAGGACAACCCCCCATGGAATGCTTTCAGTTTACAAATCCACTTGTGAGACCCAACCGTTCAGTGCAGGAAACCCCATCTTTTTGATGAGGTTCGCCTGTGTGATTAAATTAACCTGATTAAAACATAGCCGAGGATCTTCACATCTCAAACAGTATTGGTTGTTCACTAGTACACAATAATTATTAGTTGCGTATTGGTTCTTTTTTTCACACACCCCTTTTACCACTATTGAAAAGGTAGCTTACCTTTGATTTTAAATATTCTTTTGCATGGTGTATGTGTCTGTTTATGCTTATTTCTTCTTCTAAAAATGCTCAGCAGTGCGTGTATATAGATTCGCAAAGTTCTGATAATCAACTCTGTTATCCTTTAAAAGAGAAAAAAAGATATGAAAACTCTTTAAGTGACAGCAGCCTGATTCCCATAGCATACGGTTGGTTCTTAGGGTTAGCAGAGTGGAATGTCCATGGCATTCATCCTCTATCCTTGTTCTCCATGCATTTTGAAGCTGGGGGAAATGCTCAGTGGTCCAGAGCACATGGCTCAAGCAAGGTAGCCCAGAGGTCCGGAGCAAGTCTGAAGGCTTTTGTGCAGGGCTGTCCCTGATTCGACAGAATCAGCTTGGCTCTGACTTTCAGCTGCTACTGGGTTTTCTTCCTCATTAGTAGACTCGAGCTTTTCTGGTGTCCAACTGCATGCTTCAGGGATGATTCTCAGCCATCTGTCATGGCTGGTGCCCTGGAGAATCATGGGATGAAGGACGAGAGTCAGGAACCACATCAGGGCTGGGGTCAAGGTTCTCTGGGCCCCGCGGTCCTTTGCAACAGGATTCCTCAGGATGCTTCATCTCTTCCGCAGGACTGGATAGCAATGAGGTGTCAAAACAATCCTCATCCAAGAGGTTTCCCCTGGGCTGGTGTTGGCCAGATGCCCATCAACCATTCACTCATATTCTACATTACTCTCTTGTTCCATCTGCTCATTGCCGTTGTTCACCCTCAGAACTTTCTGAGTGGATCTGCCCAGCCCTATTAGCTTCCTTACAGAACCTGTTTGTTTATTTTATTTTGAATAATGTAGGGATTGTTCCTGATCCACTCCATGTTTTTATTCTTATAGGGGGGTTTTCCCCTTTCCTGCTTGCCTTGGCGAATTCTCTCACATATCACTGGGGACTCTGCCTTCCTTTCCATAGCCTATTTTGGCATCCATTGTGTCCACATGGAGGACACAAACAGGATTATCTAGTGGACCACACTATTTAATATATTTTTAACAAATATAATCCTTTAAGGGAACCTTTGAACATTTGGACCTCCAACACTAAATGAGTTACAGCTTCTCAGTTATTGTAAGGAAGGGCTTTCAGTCTGAATATTTTGTGTATGATGTTTGATTTATCAAATAGCTAAAAATTGTTGTATTGAGCTGCTAAATGACTACAGAAAACAGAGCTTTCTAAATGGTTCATTCACTGTCCAATGTTCCATATTTCCTAATTATGGTTAGGAAACTTAGCAATGGACTATTGGTGAATTAATAAATTATAATAATTATTAAAATATTCTAATTATAAAATTAAAATTTTATTACAATTATTTCCTATCATTTCCAAAAGGAAATGAAAGTCACCACAATAACATATACATAATGTAAATAAAATCCAAATATGAATTAAAAATCATAAAAATACCAGCAACATAGCAATGAAAAATGTTAAAACTGCATAAACCAGAACTCCAGTGTGAAAGCAGAGAAAAAGAGACACAGCCTTAACCTTTCATGATGAAGATTACAACAAATTCAGCTGAAGGCCTCTCTAGGTACCAGTGGGGAGGGATAGGCAAGAGGGTTCCCAGAGGCACCAATGTGTTCCTGGACACCTTTCTTGTCTCCTGTCAAGATGACTTCTCCTTCCACTTAACTGTGGAAGTTTTTAAATACATTTTCCCATCAACAGCTGTGAATTAAACCTGCTGAAAAGTTTGATTTCAAGAGATGCTAGTTCATTGAGGCTTACAACCCACTTCTGCCTTGAGGACCTATCTTTTGGACAGGTTACTTGTCCTTTTCCATACCTCCCATAGCAATAATTTTGTGGTGATAGCAAGGACAATTTCTCAGTTTATGCACCCATTGGCCAAAAAGTTTGCTTAACCCCGTATGAAAGCATCAATACATCCAAAACGATGGAGTATTGGAGCTTGATGAATGTCAACTGGGAGGCCATTCCATGGACTAATAAAAAGCCCCATCACTTTTTATCACCCTCCAGGTCTTAGTCAGCTGAGCAATCCAGAACAGGGCCTTAGATGATGAATGAGAGATAAAGATTTGGGAAGCAACATAGGTGGTCCTTGGGCTACCTGGCTTCCTACCTCATTAGGGTTTTAAAGATTAAAACTAGCATTTGGAGTAGTGTCCAGAAAAAATCTGAAAAGTAGTATAGTATGAACTTTGTAACCAGAATAAAAATTAATCAAATTAGCATTAACTCTTTCCCTAGTTTCATGTCATTCTCACAGTTAACTCACTATATCTAGTATCACATCACTATTTATGATACAGTAATAGTCCCAGACAATATGCCTGTGTTTGAAAGAGTAATGTAAGAATAATTGCCCTTCTTAAAGCTCATTTATTTACTTAGATCTTTATCTATGCCAGAAATGAATGTGTACCATCATTTCCTGCATTCTATTTTTAGCCAAAAGACCAAATTGTAGAAATTCCACAGCGTCAGAAGCAAAAATAGTTCCAGGAGCATCCTGAATGACCATATGTTTACACTGTATCCTTGGCATTGTCTCTAGTCTTCTACCTGTGTAGCCCAGTGGATCTCTTAGTTAACAAGATTAGTTAGTTGTCTAGTTATTTTGCTTTACAACTGATACTAAATCCAGTGCATAGACAAAATCAGAATGACAGGTGCCATGGGAGTGCCCATCTTTTTTCTTTACCCACTCAAGCTAACATAGTTTCAAGAGTGATTTGATCAAGGAAGTGGAACAGCTTAACCTTCCCCCACCGTGATCTAATTTGCAGCTCTCCATTATCTTGTTGTTCTTGTTATATGCCATCAAGTTGTCCCTGTCTTACGGAGACCCAATTAACTGATGCCCTCCAAAATGTACTAACCTTTCCAGCTTTGCTCAGCCCTTGAAAAATCAAGGGTGTGGTTTCCTTTATGGAGTCAATCCATTTCATATTTGGCTCCATTATCTACTTCAAGGAAAATCAATACATAAATAAGAAGGCAAAGATCCAAATGTGGATTTCGTGCATATCTGTGTTAACTCTAACAAACACGAAGAACATACTGTTGCAACTTGAAGAATAAAAAGAGAAATAGTTGGTTCACACTTCTATTTGCTCTAGTTGTGAGTCCGTATGATATATTGATTAGTAGAACAGGGGGAGACAAACTCATGGGATGTTGGAACATTTGATTCTTTTAAAAACTTTGAGAAACTACCAAAAAATGGATGCCATAGGGGCATAAAAAAGGATGGAAGGATCAAATTTCCCAAATGAGTGACTACAAGGCAGAGGTGGGGTCTGATCCCCAACATCTCCTTTGAGCCTCAATGTTCAGTGCCAACAGTAACTAATTTCAAAGCTATCCTAGCTTCTGGTAAGGAAATGCATTATTTATTTTTAATCATAGCTGGGATAAAACACCTGAAATGATGTTTGGGAATATATTGGGGCTTATGAGTACCACATTGCCTATCCCTAGGCTAGAGTTTGAGATAAAAATCAGGGATACCCTCTTCCAAATACCCATTTAACCATGGGGTTCACTGGGTAACCATGGGCTACTGACTAGGTGTCCATCTAGTCTCATCCACAGGATTGCTGTGCAGGTGAAGTAGGAAGAGAAAGAACTCTGATTTCCTTGCAAGGAGGGTGTAATTAAAGCGGGGGACAACTAAATGAGGCAGACAATTTGTTTCTAAAGTGAAAATATAGAGGATTCATAGCAAAAGGTAGTATCCCCTCTCTGCTTCTTTGGCAGAAGTTCTATGAGGCTCGTATCAGAGGCTGAAG
This sequence comes from Varanus komodoensis, assembly GCF_004798865.1. NCBI lineage: Eukaryota > Metazoa > Chordata > Lepidosauria > Squamata > Varanidae > Varanus > Varanus komodoensis. The sequence goes on along the minus strand of NW_025335408.1, from coordinate 3,944,474 downwards.
ACCCTTGACAAAAGACTTAGCTTTATATTTATATGAAATTTGCCTGTGAAACTGACATAATGAATAGTATGAATTACAGGTATAAAAGGACAATGCTGAGAATCACACACATATGTGAAGGCTATAAACTCACCAAAATGTCTCTTCTTACCTTTCTAGTTCTGGAAGAATTCGAACAAACAATTCTTCCTAGCTATGGAACAGCACCTGGCCAGCAAGCACTTCATATGCCAGAATGGGTAGGTACTCTTTTACTTAACATTATCTTTGTACTCTTACAAAATTTGACATTACAATACTGAGTTCATGGAGTGTGGCTCTGAAACCAGAAGTAACTCCTGCTAGGAGAACATAGCCAGAAAGGCACTTATTTTGAGGAGGCCATGTATGGGTAAGAGGGGGGTAACAAGCATGGGTAACAATGCTGCCATACCGTATGCATTCCCCATCATATCACTTTAAAGGTTGGAGAAAAGGAAATTGATTCATGGCATGTCAGGAAGCCTTTTATTGTATAACCATCCTGCCTTGTTCATAGATTTTTATGAAGGATCCAGAGAATGTCTTCTGCTAGTAGCACTGCTATGTTTTCCAATTGCTTCTTCTATATCTCTTCTTAGGGAAAATATATGCTAAAGTAAACTGTGGAGAGTAAAATAGCTGAACAACACATTCAGCTACCACTAGAAGTCATCCATCTGCAAGCATCCACCATGAGCAGAGAAATTTGCATGAGTGCAGAACAGGGGCTGGGAATGAAAATGGGATGGTGGCCAGAAGGACCCTACATCTGGCCTCCACAAGCCTGATGATCCCAGGGGACATGGCTATAGCTGAGGCACTAGCTGGAGCTCCTCTATCTATCTTCTTTCTAGCACTTCAGCTATGGAGCCAGCTTTGCTGGCTAGCAGCCTTGCAGCTCCACTCTTGGAGAAAACTGATTATCTGGACCCATTTCAGTCCGGCTTCAGACCCGGGTATGGTACTGAATCTGCCTTGGTCGCCCTGTACGATGACCTGTGCAGGGAGAAGGACAGGGGGAGTGCGTCCCTGTTAGTTCTCCTGGACCTTTCAGTGGCTTCGATACCCTCGACCATGGTATCCTTCTAGACAGGCTTGCGGGATTGGGGGTCGGAGGCACTGCTTTGCAGTGGTTCTGCTCCTATCTCGATGGCCGGTTCCAGAAGGTGGTGCTGGGGGACTATGGCTGTGCGCCATGGCAGTTATGCCATGGAGTACCGCAGGGGTCCATTTCGTCCCCCGTGCTATTTATCATCTACATAAAACCGCTGGGAGAGGTCATCAGGAGGTGTGGGCTGCGGAAGCATCAGTACGCACCTCTCCAGGTGAGGCACTGGCTGTACTGAACCGGTGCCTGGCTGAGGTAATGGGCTGGATGAGAGCCAATAAACTGAAGCTCAATCCAGACAAGACGTAGGTCCTGTTGGTAGGTGGATCGGGCTTTGGGATGGGAGACGTTGACCTTGTCCTGAATGGGGATGCACTCCCTCTTAAGGACAGGGTCCGCAGCTTGGGAGTGATCCTCGACCCAGAGCTATCGTTGGAAGCTCAAGTGACAGTGGTGGCGAGGAGCGCTTTCCTTCAGCTTTGGCTGATCCATCAGCTGCGTCCCTACCTGGAGAACGACTGCCTGGCAACAGTGACACACGCATTGGTCACTTCCCGATTAGACTTCTGCAAAGCGCTCTATGTGCAGCTGCCCTTGAAGACGGTCCGGATACTTCAATTGGTGCAGAATAGAGCTGCCAGGCTGCTGACGGGGGCTGGGCGTTGTTCTCATATAACCCCAGTCCTCCGTCAGCTCCACTGGCTCCCCAATTCAAGTTGCTGGTTATCACCTACAAAGCCCTGAACGGCTTAGGTCCTGGTTACCTAAAGGAGCGCCTGCGTCCATATATGCCCTCCTGCCCCCTGAGATCTGTGGCAGAGGCCCTTCTCCGGGAACCCTCCGTGAAGGATATTAGGAGGGTCAGTACTCGGAGGAGGGCTTTCTCTGTGGTGGCGCCCAACCTATGGAATGCGCTCCCCAGAGAGGTCCGCCTGGAGCCGTCGTTATTTGTTTTTTGGCACCAGGCCAAGACCTTTTTATTTAAACGCTATTTTAACTGTTAATGGTTTATTTGTTGATTTTAAATTGACCAGGCTGTTTCCACTATTTTATCTTATGTATTTTATTTATTTGATGAATTTTTTGTATTTTATGTGGGATTTTAATGATTGTAAGCCACCCCGAGGCTTATGCAATGGGGGCAGCATATAAGCTGTCTAAATAAAATAAATAAAAAAATAAAATTACTTTCCCCAGTGAGGGAAACCTGCATGCAGCAATGCACTAGGAAGTGCAGTCCTCTTGCACTCCACATCCCACTCTGGACAGCTTCACCTTCCCTGGGCCTTCTCCCATTTGAGGAGAGCTGTGCAGCAACCAAAGCAAAGATTAGGTCTCCAGCTGGAAGGGAGAGCAGTGTGCTAAGTAAGGCAAGTGGCCCTGACAATGCACGACCTGTGATTTGTTGCTCTTCCGTCTTTTCCTGGGTCATGTTACTCTGTTTAAGCAAAACTAGTGGAGCTGTGGCAAAATAAAGCATATGTCACAATGAAACTGTTAAGCTCTAAGATGCTACATCAGGTCACAAGTACCTAAGAAAAGCCACGGTGGATCAGGACAGAGCTCCATCTAGTCCAGTGCTCGGTACACACGGTGGCATACCAGCCGCCCACAGGATCCCTCAAGCAAAACAGGTGGAAGACCTCCTCCTGTCCAAGCTCATCAGCAACCAGTGTATTTATCTATCTATCTATCTATCTATCTATCTATCTATCTATCTATCTATCTATTTAAAGTTTTTATATGCTGTCCAAGACTAAAAGTCTCTGGACAACTTACGAAGAACAAAAAACAAAGCAACCATATACTACAAACAACACACAACGCAAGACATGCCGCAGCTGGTGAAGCACATAGCCAACAAAGCCAATGGGCACGGATGCCTCCTCCTTCAGGAAACTGTCCTGTTCCCTTTTAAAGCCGTCCGGATTGACAGCCATCACCACTTCCCCTGGCAGCTCATGCATCGTTTAACTATAGCTCTGTGAAGAAGTGCTTCCCTTTATCTGTCCTAAACCTCCCACCAGTCAGCTTCATGGAATGACCATAAGCCTGAGAGTTATGGGAGACAGAGAAACATGTCTTCCTCTCTACTTTATTCATACCGTGCATTATTTTAAAATCTCTACTGGGAAGCTTAAGATTTGGGTTAAGATCAAACTTAAAGTAATTTGCTCCCTTTAGAGGAAGTAAGAGATTGTTGGTACTTTTTAAATCACTATATAAGTTCCTTTACTTAATGCATTTTATAAAATGAACCCATCATTTCACGCCATCAATTGGATTTCTACTGGCCTGAAATTATATTAGTTCTTAGTACCTACCTAATGGGGAATAAGGAGTGCAAGTTCAGTGTATACAAAGAAGGCCCACTTAAACTATTTTTGGTGTCATGTACCTATGTTGATCAATATTTATTAAATCTAATTAAGCAGAGAGTATAGGAGTGACCAGAGAAGGATTCTATGTATCAAGTTTTGAAATCAGTTAGTGCTGCAGTTGAAAATGTGCCATCATTTTCTCAATAAATGGAAATAACAGGAAATGTAAATCCCATAAGAACGTAAGAGCCATGATGGATTGGATGAAAAGCCTCTAGTCCAGCAGCCTGTTTCCATGGTGGAAAGACCACTATGAGAAGACCGCAAGCAGGCCACGATGGCCTTGTCCCACTGATGAAATCCAGTGCTGGTATTTGAAAGCATGCTGTCTCCATTCCTGGCAGGAATATATATAGCCCTCATGACTAGTGCCTATGGATAGCATAATCCTCCATGAATTTATCAAAACCATCTAGGTTGTTGTTAACCGTTGCATCTTGTGCCATGTGAAGATATAACTCTGGCACATGATGTCACCCCAGGGTCCTGTTCCAGCTATGTTCACCTCAGTTTAGAGCTGAGGCTAATCGAGGAAGGACAAAACTGCCTGGGTGAATGATAACATAGAGTTCTTTGAATACCATGATGGCAAGTAGATGCAGGTCATAAACAATCAGGGAAAGATAGGCTTCCCCAAGTCCCTCTGTAGCTCCAGGGCATTGCTCGTTTGGGCATATGCCTGCCCCTTGTCCCAAGCTGAAAGCCAAAGGACAAAACCTCTTGCAACGGATTTGATAAGGTCTCTCTCTCCTCTGCTTCAGGTGCTGTCAGCAACTCAGGAGCTGACCTCTGCTTCCTGGGAATGTAGTTGATCTGTGGGAAAGGGTGGGGGTGGGGGGATGAAGTTGCTTCTAATGAGAACAGCAGCTTCAGTAAAGCAAACGATTCCATTTCTCACAGCAAAGCAGCCCTTGTGAAAGACATAAATCAGGAAGGCCGCTTCAAGGTGGTTGTCTCTAGTGCTCTTCTAAACTAATACAGGTCAAGACTATATGTAAGATGGCTCCAAATTCTGGCTTTTGGGCACTGTGAAAGTTCTCTATACTACCATTTGAATGTTAATAATATCCGCACTGTTCTTCTGGTGTAGCCCATCCAATGCACATGCTTAAACTTTCAGCTGGCATTTGCTTTAGGGGACTAACTATTCCACTTTTGTTGTTGTTGTTGTTGTTGGTTGCAAAGTCATGTCCGACCCATCGTGACCCCATGGACAACATTCCTCCAGGCCTTCCTGTCCTCCACCATCCCCCAGAGTCCACTTAAGCTCATGCCGACTGCTTCAGTGACTCCATCTAGCCACTGCATTCTCCACCCTCCTCTTTTTCTTTTGCCGTAAATTGTTCCCAGCATTAGGCTCTTCTCCAGGGAGTCCTTCCTTCTCATTAGGTGGCCAAAGTATTTGAGTTTCATCTTCAGTATCTGGCCTTCTAAAGAGCAGTCAGGGTTGATCTCCTCTAGGACTGACCAGTTTGATCGCCTTGCGGTCCAAGGGACTCTCAGGAGTCTCCTCCAGCACCACAATTCAAAGGCCTCAATTCTTTGGCGCTCAGCCTTCCTTATAGTCCAACTTTCACAGCCAACTGGGAAAACCATAGCCTTGACTAGACACTACAACAGCCTTATTTCAACAACTGCTTGAGGATGTATGGATTCAAATTAAGTATTTACATTGCAGTGCAGTTAGCACATGGGTATGCTGTGCTTTTACTAGGGGAGCTACTAAACTCAACTAACCAATCATGTGTGTGCTATTTTAAAACTGCTGATTATGATAGCCTCTCTGAATTTTTCTATGGAATATGAAGATATATGGAGTAAATCATTAAAACATTGAAGGTATTATATGTTCCTTATAGGCAGAATTTGATCTGAAACGGGATTCCCTGTACTTTAATGATGGCCAGAGAAGAATTGACTTTGTTCTAGTATATGAAGATGAAAGCAAAAAGGAAGGTCATAAGAAGAGCTTGCGTAGAAAACAAATGGTATGAATTGCCTTCTATTTTATGGTGCTGTTGATACTTTTGTTAACTTTCCTAGTGATTCCAGGTTTCTGTTTTCATCATGTTTCCTTACCACCTCCTTTAATTTTTAATTCACATATCATAGCAATTTCTAAAGATTCTTTTTGTCTCCACACCCACCACCACCCACACCTGCAGATGGTATAATATGATTTATCTTTTATAGAATCCCAAACAAAGATAGGGCTTGCTGTGTATTCCTTTGGATTTTCCGTGGATTGTTCTTTAGGTTTCCCAGCTGAAAATATCTTATCTCTTGAATTCAGATGGTACTGGCATGCTTCACTTCATTCTTTTGTACCTGCCACAAAGAGAAGATTCAGGCCAAGGATGAAAAAATAAGCCTTTAACATGTTATTTATTTATTAGATTTGTATCCCACCCCTTAGCCAAAATGGCTATCTGGCTGGGTTACAAAATGTAATAATAGAATAATAACAATTCACATAATAAAGCATGATATAAATTAGACAAAATACTACAAAAGAAGTCACAGTGTCAAAACACAGAAAATAAACCACAATGTATTAGCCTGCAATAAACCACACAATAATCACAGTTGTTAAACCAGTAAAACCATTACAAGGCACAGTAGCACGTTATCTTCTGCACAGATATGTAACAAAGGACAGTTGCTTTCCTTCTCTCTCATTTTATTTTCCAATAATCATGTGTGCATTCTTGTAGTAACGGTAGTAGTTCTTATTAAAGTTTCCTTTCCTCTGCAAAAAGCAATCTCAAAGGCACAGTCCTATGGCTTCCCAAAATGCTCTGAGCAACCATAGGATTTTTCCATAGGGAAAAAGGGGCATGCCCGGATGGGGATGATGGAGTCTGGGGCTCTGGAGTTCTGTTGATTCCAGCTTCCTTTCTCCCTCCCTGGTGCTAAATATAAGTGGCCAAAAATGCCTGTTCAGAGAAAATGTAGAGGATGAGGCTCATCTGCAGCACAGAGCAACACTGCCACCCCTTGCATTGGCTGTTTTGTCAGCCTAAGACTTTGGATTCTTACAAATATCTCCCACAGGGCAGTAGGACTGCACCCAAAGTGACTTGCAAATATATAGATTTAAATAGCATTTTTGGAACCTAAATAACAAAACAGTCTAAACAGATGTCTAAACTGGGTGGAAAAATGTGAGTGGCAAGGACTCCGTCTGATCATTCTGGTGTCACAAACCAGAAGTGAAAGTTCTTCACAGTAAAATGAGATACTTTCTGGATGAATAAATCACAAATGCTGTGTGTTTCATGCTTAGTTTTGGGCTGTTTGTTTAGGTTCGTCTCTGTGTGCGCACACGTGTGCGCATGTGTTTGGTATGTGTATGTCTTTTGGTCAAGAGTAGGTAAAAATGGGAGGGAAGGTCTAAACCTGAGAAATCTCCTGGCTCAGAAAGAGAAAGACAATTTAATTTAAAATGTACCATAAGAATTGTGTGTACTTAGCGCTATCTCATTTCTTTCCAAAGAGCTGCAACATTCCGTGGCAAAACATGTGCACCAGAGAGAAACATATTCACTGAGCACAGAGATTCTAGCACAGATTAGGGTGGGGTAAAATCCACACGACTCAAAATGATGTCTTAAATTACACCAAAATACCATGAAACAAGCATGTTTGAGCACACATTTTATTTGACTAATATCCTGACCAGTTCAACCTCAAACCATTTCATGAATTTCAGTTCATTAGGCTTCTGGTATGGTGCTATCTACGTACTGTTTGTAGCTGTGTTAATCAAAGTTTGAATCAATGAATGAATAATTCATTTCATGGTTTCAAAGGTTCAGGTCAAATGGAACAAGAAACCATGGATGAAGAGTCGACGGAGAAACAAATCCTGAGCTCATGTATTTTTCCTCCCCTCCCTCTCTCCTGTCTTGTACTTGGCTTTAATCTGCTTTAGAAATAAGTAGAAATAGAAATAAAGTAGAAATAATACTTTGCTATCACATCCCACCCAGAGAGCTACAGTTTGTGTTTGTCCTACAAAATACATTTAACTTCATGTACTTTACCTTAATATCCACCAATTATTCAGTTGCCCTCCTCAGGGACATGAACCACTCCTTATCAGGAGGACTAGAAGCATGTATATACAGAACAAGAACTCTCTCCTCTTTTACTGATGACTACAGAGGCACTCGAATGTCCAGCTTCTACCTAAAGAGTGATGTACAAGAGTGAAAAGACCCCGTCATTCTTTGTCTTGGCAATATGGCAACATCAAAATGATTTCAATAATATTCTCCCAAGCACAACATACAAGGACAAGAGTCTCCTTCACAGTGTTCTGGGTTTACACAGTAACATAGTAAAGCTACAAGTTGACCTGGTTTGCATGTAATGACAACCTAGAATGTGGATTTTTGCTTTACCCAACATTTACCCATGATTTGGCTGCCAGATGATCCTGCAAAACAAAGATTGTTCTTTCAGTTCTGACTTGTTCATTCCCTCCTCTCTTATCCACTCCTCCCTGTATCCCAGATACCTCTGCAGTGCTGTAGGACTGGCATATAGAGCAGCTAGGATTTTTAACCACACTTGCATGCCTCTATAGCCTGTTGAAACAACCTATGTTTCTAGGTTGGCACATAATGCCAATCCAGCTTTCATAACCCAGTACAAGAAACCACAGGTTGTCTTCCTTAGTTGCTTGTGGTTAATCATCCATAGTTAATCCTTAATTTCAAGTTTGTATGTAACAACAACAGCCCATAATCAGGTAAGTACCTGGATTATTGTTATGTGAGAACCAGGTCACTATATACTGTAAGTTCCGTTTCCATAGTGTGAAAACACTGATACCAGACTCCCTTCCATTTTTATTGCTCCGTGTGAGGTATCTACAGTTACACTAAGCATCTTCTATTGAGTAGGTTAGCTTTTCTATCTGGATAAGCATTTAGTGGTCTGTGTTACATATGAAACTATTCCTTATAATTCAGTATATGTTATTTTATTTTTGTTATTATATATTTTATAAAAGGTGGCATGAGCTTTTAGCCTTCAAGAATGAAGGCTGCTTCACATCACACCCCTGCCCACCACCTATATTTCCAAGAGCAATGTCCAGTCTCAGCTGCCCTGTTGGGAGGTTGTAGGCGGCACAAAATTTCCGTCTGTTGTATGTATTCATTTTAATTTTGCATATGCCCATGAAATATTTCGTAAGGACACCTTGCCAACCAGTGATACAGGAAGAAAGCCAAGTTTTCAATCTAGTCTCAATAATAAGAACAATGACATTGAAAATGATGTGTTAATTTTGCTAAAAAATCAAAACCTCATTTTATGCACATTTGGGTTGAAAAGTTGGATTGATCAGGAACATAAGTTTCACCATTTTCCCATCAATTTGAACAGAGGAAAAGGCAAGCATATGAATCCAGCCTGATCAGCCGTGGTTTACAGCTTGAAGCAACGAGATCGGTGAGTACATTTCGCTTTGTACTTGTTGAAAAAATGTGAATTGATGCATCTAAAAGGAAAGAGGCTGGATTGATATCTATTGATATGTCACTTGAGCTTTTGAAAGCAGGCTATACTGAGAGCAGAAAGTATAAGAACCAACTCATTCACTTCTTAATATGCTTTTTCTCGGGTTTGGGAATCTGGGTGACAGTGATCAATTCAGTCTGATTCAAATGGATTTAGTGCACTGAAACTTGTTTGACATATTAAGGCCAAAATGGGTCCCTTTGCTTCCAGCATTGTGCTATATACTTGAATGAAAATATTCCATTCAATCAACATTCATCGCAATAGAGGGGAAAACCAACCCTTACAAGAGTTCTGTGAGCATGTACATCTCTAGTGCATTAATTTGCTATCATCTGCATCATCACATTCCATTTATATCTTGTCTTTATTCAGCATAGTGTACATTTGCAGTGTTCACAGCATATATTTATCTGATAATCTATTCCTTCCAGTTTCCCTGAATTAGGAGCTCACTTTCCGTCTCCACTGGTTAAGCTGTTGTGGAATAACTCTACAATCACTAGAAATAAATTTGCATATTTTAGCTTCCATAACTCCTTTATGTTGTTAATCTCTGATGAAAATTACACTGTAGTTCACTTATGCATAACAATCATGCCTGCTTTAGCTATCCATCCAAGGCTCTTGCTACATTTTACAGCATGCAAGTTCCGAGATATTATGTAGTTTGGATAATGGTGAGGTGCATATATCACAGGTAGCTCAAATCATAGGCTAGTTATAAAAAGAAAAAGCAAATCACAGTTTATATCCAGCTTGGTCATATTTATGACTGTACACCATACATTTTATGTGTGTTTCATCAACTGGCTATTTTCATCAATCAAAGCATTCCAAACAACCATCTTGCTCACTGATGCGAATTCATGGTCACAATTTGTAATAGGACCTTTTTCTGTTGTTATTTATTTGACTTTCCACGGAAAGTGTTTGACAGCTATACTAGCTTAAAACAAATCAATAAAATGTCCCTTTAATATATACTTTATATTTCTTTCTGGTGATATCTTATCACTTCTATCAGCATTTCCATGGAGCTTAATTTGTATCAGTGATGAGACTCACAATCTATCTTTAAGCAAGGTCTTAGCCCCCAAATTTCATCCTTTTCCTTTCTTTCATATCTACTGGTGAGGTAAGTGATGAGACAAAAACCACAGTAGAGACGATAAGGCTTCCTTTCTTTCCCCTTCATCAGGATGCTTAGTAAACTCTATCCTAAACTTAATGGACCTGGGTCAAACATGCTGGACTAAACTAGCCTGGACTCTGGGAAAGTAGGTTTTCCCAGGAATCCCTGTGTTCCTGGGTCCCATCATGCACCAAATGAGGCACAAAAGGTGGCGGTAAATAGCATCAGCCTCTGCTATTATGCCTGCTCTGCAACCAGTTAAGTTTAGAAGACTCAACAGAAAAAGAGGAAGGAGTGGCAGGCAGCAGTTGTGGGATGGGGATAAGTACAGTTCAAGGCAAATAAGAGCCTAGACCCAAATTTGGAAGATCTGGGCTTAACTCATATCGCTACATTTTTCTCCTTAATCCTCAGTCATTGTCCTCTCTTATGATAAAAATCCCTATTCCAGGAGGGCCAGGGCCAATCAGGCGTTCCTTCAAATTGTTACCTGGCAGGTACAAAGGGGGCAGGGTTGCACCTGTCCTAGGGAAGAGGCAAAGCTAGTACAGTGCCAAAATCTGTCCACCAGTTTCTTCCTTCATGAAATGTTTATTCTTCCATACAAGAGGCTGCCACTGTTCCACCTTCTTTCCAGGGTCTTCTTGTGGTTTTTGAGCTTATCTAATATTTATTTATTATTATTTATTTATTTATTAAAACATTTTTATGCCGCCCCATTCGCCGAAGCCTCGGGGCGGCTTACAACACTAAGTTAAAATAATTATAATATAAATTAAAAATATAAATATTAAATTAAAAATACAAAAATACAGTATAAAATAAGTGCAGAATAATAACTGCACTATAATAACTGCAGAACAGCCAAAGATGCTCGCTCGCACTCGCTCGCTCTCTCTCTCTCTCTCTTTCTGTGTGTGTGTGTGTGTGTGTTCTGTTTTGAGGTTCGAGCTCCCCAGCATTCTTCCGCTACTCTTCCAGTACTGTCAGTGGAGGAGAGCATCCCATTAGATCATGCTCAAAATTTCAGATGTCTGAATGGATTTAAGAATGGTTTGAAACAGAATGAAATATTTAGCAATAATAACTTAATGTCCGTTCACTGTAGGTCTCAGATGAAAAGCTTGTCTTTGTAAAGGTACACACACCTTGGGACGTACTTTGCAGATATGCCGAGGTCATGCACATCAAACTGCCCCTGCAGCCCGACGACTTGAAAACTCATGACTCAGCATTTCACTGGATTAGTAGATTCTTCAGTGTGGATGCAAACATCATCAAACCAGAGCAGGAGTTTTTTACAGCTCCATTTGAAAATGATCGTTTGTCTGACTTTTATATTCAGGACAAGGACACGTTCTTCAATCCAGCAACAAGAAGCCGAATAGTAAGTCTCAGTCACAAAGACTCTATGTTTCAGTTCCTGTCTAGATGACTGTTTTCTCTTGTTATTTTAAACAATGAAATAAAAAGTGAAGAATGTGATCCAGGGTACAATCAAATACTAGGGAAGAATCATGAGAAGATCCACAGTTCCATGGATAAATACACCACACTGAGAGCCAGTGTGGTGCAGTGGTTAAGAGCATGGGACTGGGACTCAGGCGATCTGGGTTCTAGTCCCTGCTCAGCCATGGAGTCAACTGGGTGACTTTGGGCCAGCCACAGACTCTCAGCGCAACCTACCTCACAGGGTTGTTGTTGTGAGGATAAGATGGAGGAGGAGATGTAAGCTGCCTTGAGCCCTTTGTAGGAAAAAAGGCAGGATATAAATTGAAAAATAGATAGATAGATAAATAAATAAATAGGAGCTTTGCATGCTACAAGTACTTGGTCCAATGCACAGTATTTTCAAGTGGCCCTGATTAAAAATACTGTCCAAAATTCTGGAGAACTGATGTCAAGCAATGCAGACAGTCCTGAGCTAGACAAGCCAGTGCTTTAAATTCAGTATAAGCAGCTCCCTAAATTCCTGTGGCCGCTGTCTGAACTCTTCACTTTCTGCTGGATTCACTGACACATTTTTACTCCCACAATTTCTCTTGGCCTTTGTCAAGTACATGTTCACATGAGCAAATGATGTCATGTGTGGGTTGTGACTCACAGATATTGGTCTCAGCAGTTTCCCCATCTCTGAAATATATTTCCAGAATCACAAGATACTGTTGCTCAAAAGAGTGCGGTGTCAAGAATTACAATGAAAGGAAATACAGTGTTGGACTAACCCTTGACACAAATCTATTCCTGACAAACTGAATAACAGGCCAGGGATAGCAGAGTCATAATGGATGGTGCCATCCACATGAAGGAAAGATTTATACAACCTTTTATACATTCTGCAGTTTTTTAATACAATAATTGTTGGCAGGGACTGAGGTGGGCTGCGGGAAAAATCACTCAGTTAAAGAAACCACTTGATCCCTTCATACCTCTGTAGCAAAAAGAATGTTGTAGTAGGCAGGCCCAGACATTTAGACATGTTGACCATACTACATAGCTGCTTCTGTTTATAAACTCACAGCAAATATTACCCAGACATTTTCATACCCCTGTTAATCCAGTGTGTAAAATTGCTCATTACAGCAATGTGATAGCTGTAAATATGATTATCACATGGTCCTTCGGCCATTGGTCACTCCCTGGGAGATACACTATTTATTCCAAAGAATAAGCAGAACGTTCACACATAATATGACCCTTGAATTTGATTTATATAGAATCAGTCTAGGGTACCATGGTCTTGACAATCCATATTTCTAGGCAACTTTACTTCATCTTCTGACTTTCCCTTGCCTAATTCTTATAGCTCTAGTGCGTTCTTTGCTAAGTAAAAACCTTGTTGATTTTTCAGGCTTATTTCATTCTGTGCCGTGGGGAATATGCTATAAGAGACAATGTTAAAAAGTTTGGTATCAATAAGCTACTGGACTCTGGGATCTACAAGGCAGCTTTCCCACTTCATGATGTAAGTCCATTTTTTAAAAAATTCTTGCACCTTTGAAAGGAATAGGTACACTGAACAAAAGACTCTAAAGATGTCAATAGAAAAATATTAACTGCCCTTTTATAACCATATTCCAGATTGCGCCCAGCTGTTTCTTAAAGTACAGCTAAGTTGCATCAATTTATATGAAAGGCTGCAAAGATAGACAAAAACAAAGTAACACATTTTATACATGGTTTAAGAAAAATCACTGCATGACTTTTGCTTTTTGGAAGTTTAAATCTACAATATAAAACCAAAGGAAAAATAGTAAAGAATTAAACATACCGTAGCATATTTGAAACAACCAAAGCTGAAAAAAACAACATGCTTCAGAAAATTAAAAACCTTCACCTGGTATAAAAATACCTAATGTGGGTGCCAAGCATATAGTGAAGAGGGCATTCCACCATTGTGGTAAGAAGTCATTAGCTGATGGTATCCCAGGTTCTAAAGAACATTTTTCATGAACATGCCTAGCTTGTCAGAACCTGGATATTCTTAGCACCAGATTTTTTGTCCTGATGGACCCAGTTGGTGATGGTCCTTAACGTAAAACACTACAACCTGGTTACCTGAAGGAGCGCTTGCGTCCATATCTGCCCTCCCGTCCCTTGAGATCAGCGGCAGAGGCCCTTCTCCGGGAATCCTCCGTGAAAGATATTAGGAGGGTGAGTACCCGGAGGAGGGCCTTCTCTGCAGTGGCACCCCACCTATGGAATGCACGCCCCAGAGAGATCCACCTAGCGCCGTCATTATTTGTTTTTTGGCACCAGATCAAGACCTTTTTATTTAGAAGTTATTTTAATTGTTAATTATTGATTGTATTTATTGGGTTTTTATGCTTGTGCTGAGATGTTTCTGGATTTTTAAGGTTAATTATATGATTGTTTATTTATTTTGTAAGCCGCCCCGAGGCTTTTTGTGAATGGGATGGCATAGAAATGTTCTAAATAAATAAACCTTTTCCCCAGATGTTCACATCCAACTCTGGTGTGCACCATTGAGCCCAATGAGAAGCTAATCACTTACAGCACTCCAGTAAAATGTAAAAGGGCTGAGTGTCATTATGTTAACTCCTCCAACTGAACTTTTCTAGTATTTGATTATTACAATTCCACATTGGTAGCTTTTACTCTGAAAAGTTTATCAGCCTTCTCCTTGGAAAAAAGCAAGCAGAAAGTCTCCACTCAGCAGCAGGGTGTCAGAGTTTCTCCAGCAAATAGCATCACTGTTACAAAATACTACACACACACTATACTGTATACAAAATACTACCCTGTTCCCAGCAAAGGTTACAAGATACTATGCACACAAATACACTTAGCTTGCCAAAAAGTAGGCAGAAGAGTAAGCAGGGGTTCTGTAGGGAAAAGCCTTTATCTCCAACCATCTGCTGATTGTGCTGTTGTTTGGGAAAATGCTGGGAAAAGCCCAAACTCAGTGAGAGTTAGGGAGGCAAACACTTTGCTGGCAGAGTTGACTGCCTCCTCTTTTACCATGAATTGTTGGCTAAGTTTATCCCCTGCATCCTTCTTTAAGAATTTCATGCTTGCTGCTCCCATCTTTCCATTGCAACAGCAACATCTAAGTCATAAAGAGTGACTAAGAATGCTTCAAGACAAATGATTCATGTTTAGGCAAGGAAATTGAACATGAGCCGCTTTTAAAAAGAAGGGAATTGTATTTTTTTAGGAGTGGAGTTCTTTAATGATCTACTTATTGGGGGGAAATTCTGTTTTACAGTCAAGATTCAACTACCAGTCGGAAGATCCCAACTGCCCAAATGAACGGTATCTGCTATACAGAGAATGGGCCCATCCTAAAAATATTTTAAAATTGCAACCATTAGATCTAGTCAGGTAGGTATTAAAAGGCATCTTAAAGACTGAAGGGCCAATTCAAATGCATGCATATTTTCCCATCTCTTTGAATAATGATAGAAGTAGAAAATCAAACAGGACAATTGTGTACATGTGCATTTTGCTTAGGTTACGCATACATGTCATCATCAGTACTAAGGATCTACACACACATGTATTACTGTATACAGATATTTGTATTTAAAAACCATGCAACATTTGAGGGACATGGTTTAGTCACCTTATTTTTTTCTTTGACGTTCCTCAGAGATTGAATGTTTGATCTTGAATTATCATCCAGCTCCTCACATGTTCAAAATACACATCTTTAAAATATACAAAAGACTATATATACTAATTTGTAAATAAGTTATTTTATTTTATATATTTGTAAATGTAATTTACAACACTAAATGGATTTCAATCAAGGTAATTGCAATGCCTGGTTGTGAGTCTTAATTGCATGAATAAATTAATATTTATATCCTGCCTATCATAATGGAATATCATGAATGGACGTATGTTTGAAACAAATTAAAAATAAAATTGTAGAACTGTAATAAAATCAACTTTCTTGAGAGCAGCTACAAAAACCTACTTCTAAACAAAAATGTTTTACATTACCTTTTCTGAGTTTTAGCAAAAATCCAGGGAAATTAGAGGAGAATCCACTAAGGATATCTCCCTCATTGTCCAAATGTTAACAAACATGGAAATCTTATTATGGGGCTCTTGGACAGGCCACCTTCTGGGAAAGGTCTCGTTTTATTAATATGTGTGATGAGCAGAGATTTCGCAGGTGAAGTCTTTTCTGTTCCTGCTATCTCTCTTCTCTGAGAAAAATGTCCTCACACAATAGCTAAAGCTTTTACTCAAGTGTGGGGGAGATGGACTTATTACTTCTGAGCGATGCTTGTGGTCATTTTTCAACACAGAGGAAAAGGAGGCCTCCAGGCTAAAGTACCATAAGGAGTCTAATAGCACAAAAGTGATGGCACCGCAGAATAATTCATACACCACAAAATTGCTTTTCCTAATTATCTGGAGTAAGAAGAAAGACAAATTCATTTTTATTCTCAGAGGATGTGTTTTATCCACAGGAAATATTATGGTGAGAAAATTGGAATCTATTTTGCTTGGCTGGGATTCTATACTCAGATGTTAGTTCTGGCAGCAGTAGTTGGACTCGGATGCTTTTTGTATGGATATTTTACAAAGGACAACTGCACTTGGAGGTAACCTTTAATGTTAATGCGGTGTGTGTGACTTAATACTGGATCATAAGTCCCAGGGGGCATTCACTGGGTCATTATCGGATAAGGATTTGTTCTTCACCTTAGATATACTAAGGTACAATCCTAGAAACACCTGCCTAGGAGTGAGTTCAGTTGGGCTTAGTAGAACAGGCAGAACAATTTTATGGGACAGAGGAAGGAAAAGTAAGGTGTTGGATCATCCACCATTTCCAAAGCCTTCACGCTCATGACAGCTCTGGTATACCAAGAGATGATTTTGTCTTCACTGGCGGATCTTTTGTTTTGTTTTTGCTTCCTCCCCAGTGGGTTTCAGCTGGAGTTTCAGGCTGACATAAGTGAGGAGACCATTCCCAGAATGTCTCAGGGAAGGAAAGGTAACATAAGAATATAAGACCACTATGCTGGATCAGGCCAAAAGACCTTCTAGTAGTCCAGCAATCTCCTCACATGATGGTCAACCACCTGCCTATGGAAAACCCGCAGCTAGGACATGAAGATCTGTAGGTCCAGCAGAAGTAAGGTTGCCTCTTGGCTTCCTCTTCATCCTGAATGCCCCGTTTGGGGCCTACCCTGTGCGGAAACAGCACCAGCAGCAGATCCTTGCATATGGAGCCTTCCATAAACATAAAGGGCTGTCAGGTTAGCTGTGCCATTCTGCCTGTAGTGATCTGCTCTGCCACCCCATCTTGACCCACCATATGAGAAGATCTGTAGGTTAGGACTGTGTTTTGTTTTTATTAATTACAAGCACACATGCCTGGTAGTTACTTCATAACAATTCACATGGTAGTTATAACAATTCACATAAGGTCAGGTTATTTCTAGTTTTCAAAATATCTTTTGAAAAGTGATGAAAAGATGCCACCCTATATGTCCCTATACAACCATTTTCAATGTGAAAGGTTAAAATATGCTAAAGACACTGATTTCCAGTGAGCGCTGTTATTAGTGCTCTACAAATTTCCTGTTTTCTAAGACCAATTTTCTAAGCTTTCCTTTTCTCTCTGCCCTTTGTAACACTAATAATAATTCATTTGATATTTTTAAGAATTTCATTTTGGATATATGATAAAGAGAATTATTAGCAACTTTCCATCTAAATGAAATTAATCTAGCATTCTGCTATGAAAACTAATGATTCAATAGGAACAATTTGATTTATGAATGAAAATTTTCATGGGATGTTCATGACAAATAAAGTAGAATCAACACTAACAAGAAACTACAAAGGGAGAAATCAATGACATTACTCTAGACAAAATGTTTTAGGATAACAGTCCAGGAGCCACAGAAAATAAGTTATGCTAGTCCTTATATCTAAGTCCAAGCATGTGTTCGTAATCCAAATGAAACAAGCAGTTGTAAGGAATGTAATCTGGAACAAAATAACAGTGAAAGGAGAAAGGGTAAAGTACCACTGAACCATTTTTCCTGCTCACTTGTCCAGAACTTTAGTTTCTTGTTTCCAAAGAGGCAATTGAGTCAAAAACAACTGCTATGTGTAAAATCTTTCTGTTGAAGTGACTGTGAAGTGGGATATTAAGGTTAAAGTAGACATTACTTTTAGAATGTACCTAGCAGATATTCCTTCCATTGTACTCCAAATTAAGCACAGGGAGCCTGACCAAGATCAGGGGATAGGGTGCCTCTAATCCTCTCCCACTTTTTGTGGTCCTGTTCTGGACTGGACCAGCCCATTGCCAGATAGTCATCCATGAAAGCAAACAGATCCTTATTTATCACTTACTCTACAGCAAAAACACTCAGCAGCTTGTTAGGTATTTAAATGCCTACTTACCATAGAAACAGTCAGAAGGGGTCTCTTGGGCCATCTAGTCTGATCTCCAGCACCAGCTCCTTCTGGTTGTCTCTTGCCCACTGCCACAGCCTGACTAGATCCTTCTGGATCTGGATCACCTGCTTGTGAGTTATAGCCAACACCATCCCACCTGCAAATTTACTCAGTAGACTAGTTATCCCCTCTCTAGGTCACTGGTAAATTTTAGGGGAATATGGTAAGGAGGAACAATGGTTTATGAAAGCAGTTAATTTAGCCATCTGTTTATCCAATTACAAGATATATGTGAAGGATTGCCCCTTTTTTCTTTTTTAGCCAGGAAGTATGTGACCCTAACATAGGAGGTAAGATCATCATGTGCCCGCAGTGTGACAGAGAGTGTACCTACTGGAATCTCACAATCACTTGTGAATCATCCAAGGTATGAGTATTTCCTTTGACAGCATAAGCCAACAAATTAATTTTTGTAGCATGATGTTTTGTTTTGTATTAAAATTGCAAGTACACACAACAAAAAGGAAGAGCTCCTTTTAATAATACAGTGCACCAAGATGAAAAGAAAAATGGGGTAAATGGAATTTGCCAATTTCTTAGTATATCATGGGTGCTTTTGCTGGGCAGCTTCATGGAAAGCAGACCTGAGGAAGGCCTATTATGTACTGAAAGAATCTGGACATATGAAAGTGCAGGTGGTCTTTTCGAGACAATCAGATTATTTTGAAATTGAGAACACAACAAGGAGTTTCAGAAAAGGAGAAATCAGCTTTATTTATTTTTAATTCAATGTACTTAACACTTTAAAAATACCTGTAAGTCATTACAAGTAGTACAAGCACTACCATTTCTGGGCAAAATTAGTGAAGACTAATTAGTAAAGTTTAGTGAACCCAGGATCACCCCAGGAAGCTGTTTGCTTCCCAGGATCCCAGGACCCAGGATCACCCTAGGAAGTATTTCTTCCCACAGTTCATAATTAAACGATGGCATCCAGTGCCACAGGAAATAATGATGGACACCAATTTGGATGGCTTTAAAAGGGGATTGGGCAGATTCCTGAAGAAGAAGGCTATCAGTGCCTATCAGCCTTGTTGGCCATGTGTTACCTTCCTTATCAGATGCAGACACCAGTCACTGTAGAACTTGAGCAACTGGAACTGTTGGACCCATCATAGCTTGATGGATCCTGTGGCAGCTGGCTTGCAGTGTGGTCGGAGTGCTGGACTGGCTGGATGGGCCTTTGGTCTGATCTTGCACACCTTTTCTTACCTTCTTGTGTTCCTATGACTACAATTATTGAAGAATGTTTTTCTCTCCGTGGCCTCCCACTCATTCACAGCAGTCATGCCAACATCTCCTGCATTATCTTCCTGAATTCCATGAGCCAGTTCAGTTTTGTTCCAATGAAGTAACCATGGCAAAAACGGACATTCCATTATCTTGAATTACTGCAGTATATCTGTGCCCTCTTCCTGCACAACTGTGTGCAAAAGAAAGTAATTGTCTGATAACAATTTGTGGCAAGGCTGACCTTGGCTCAAAACAAGTTTCTTCTCCTTCACAAATAGAGCAGTATGGTGCTAACATATCTTTTCTCCTCATTTTAAAGTTTGCAGTAAAACCACAATATTAGGATATGAAAAGGGTAAGTGGGAGGAAAAAATGAATAGATCAGAGGCTGAAAGTCATAATGTCTATGTATTATTCAATACACCAAGTCGCGTTACACATTTTGTGCAATAGTTTTATCACATTATGGCTTGTTTTGCATTAGTGGATCTTTATTTAAAGTTAAGAATCCAACAGCTGGAACTGCTGATCTGTTATATTAATTTTACAGACTAATATACATTACCATCTAAAAGTCCTTGCCATCACACAAGGAACATACCGTTTAAATCCAGCCTGAGGCACTTCATATGCATCCTTGGTTTTAGTTTGCTGTGCTTTTAAATGTATGCATTTAATATTCCTAATGCTCCAATAAGTGTTCCTCTTTTTGGGATGATATGTAAGAATTTTTAAATTCTCTTTATAGTGTTCTTGGACATGTTTTAACAGTACAGGTACTGAGTCAGTGTTACATCGTCTGATTTATACAATAGTTAAAGCACTGAATATGGGAAGTTTCTAACCACAGCACGTGAGAGTCGCTTATCCAGATGACTTGTCCTGCAGCAGCGGGCCTCACACCTACTGCTGCCACTGGGTCACCACTTTCTTTCCCCTTGCAAACAGACGGTCAGAGCCTTCCGCTCACAATGGCTGTGGGACAAGGAGATGGGAAGGACAAGGAGCACTGCCTGTTTGGCTTTGTACACATGAGCCAGGAATGTCAAGTGCAAAGTTCAAAGTGCAGGACATAAGAAAGGATCTGCACATGTAAACTTGCTCCAGTGCATGGGTGCACCGCATAGAAACATGCTGCACACAGCAACAAATGAGAATGTTATTTTTTCTCAAGATCAAGGAACCAAGGTTCAATTTGGATGCCAGGAAGTACTTCCTGACAGTTAGGACCCCGAGGGTATGGAATGGGCTTCCATGGGGGATGGTTGAGGCCCCATCAGTGAGGATGTTCAAGGATAGGCTAGACATGCACATGGTAGGCATGTCC
Source organism: Varanus komodoensis (assembly GCF_004798865.1). Classification (NCBI taxonomy): domain Eukaryota; kingdom Metazoa; phylum Chordata; class Lepidosauria; order Squamata; family Varanidae; genus Varanus; species Varanus komodoensis. Next base: position 3,923,784 of record NW_025335408.1, on the reverse strand, counting down.
TGAGTGGAGTCAGCTGAAGCCGGGGGTCAGACTAGATGGCCTGGGAAACCCCTTCTGACTCGCTCAGTTTCTATGTTTATGTTTCTGTGTGGAAAGATAAAACATCAGTATGTGTTAACCTATTTTCCCTCTTAATCTTTTCCAGAAACTGTGCATTTTTGATAGCTTTGGAACACTGGTGTTTGCAGTATTTATGGGGATATGGGGTAAGCTAATATGTTAGTTTTGGGGTTATTTGGTTAATGCAAATCAAATCAAAGTATGTTTATAACATACCTATATTTGCAGCAAAAGTGTGGTATTGAATTATGATGAAGATCGCGTATAGACATCATAAAATGGGTGACTCTGCTTATTCATGGGGGGAGGAAAATAGAGACATGATTCATCGCCCTGCTCAACACAGCTTCGTACACAGGAAATTATTACCATAACACTCAGATAAACCTCTTTGCACTTCCCCTTTCCTAGTTTTCCCTCACCAGCATGCCAGGAATAGGAGGCGAGGGAACAGTGCGATACTGCAGGAAGTGGTCTGCATTTGGACGGCAGGATAACCCACTGTGGCTAGTTACCCTCCATGTGTGGTTGCATCATTGGCTCCAATGGCAATCCCTTCCTGTAGTGGAAGCTACAATCAAGGAGTATTTTTCTAAAAGGAAGCAAGCAAGAACGGGTATACCAAATGGCAGAGCAGGCCACAAATGACTGCAATACTTTTATTTTTATTTTCTGTTGGACTACAAGAGCCCTACTACACCTGTTCCTGAATGACATTGCAAGAGAACAATGCCATTCGTACAATCCCTGTCTGTTTTTTGCACTAGACCAACCCTAGAGTGAGCTCACTTTTCCTGTTGTTTCAGAGTCACTGGAGTACCACCATTTAAAAGGAGCTGCCAGTTTTGAGAGCTAGCTGTCAAAACTCTGATTCGTTTTAAAAGTTGGTCACACTTTTCCATGTTCTCATGCGCCTACAGTCTTGCACTGAACTGGAAAAGGGAGCATTCATTTCTAGACAATTGAATACATTCTTTTGGAGGGTTTTGATGTCACACCCCAAAGGGATGCAGGGAATGTTAGAACGAACGGTAGACTCATAGACTGAACCATTTCAGACTGCAGAAATATCATTTTTAATGTTCCCCCACTTAAAAAAAACCCAGATGAAAATGCATGTAATAAACTAGTACATTGCTTCCCTGTGTTAGAGGAAATTGCTATAGTGGTTAGAAATATTACCATGTTTTCTCTTTTCCTCATTTAAATGATTGATATGCTAGACATTGCATGCAAGTGCTAGGGACATCTTGTGGTAAGAAAAATAATTCCTTACCCAGAATGTTCCAATTGACTAACGTTGTATTCAGTGGTCAAAGTAAGGTTGTTTACCCAGAAAGCATTTTGTTTCACTGAATTTATGCCAATTACGAGGTCACTACAGCTAACATTAACTGCTGCTTTTTAATCAGGGTACTTACTTGCTTCTGATTACAACTAATGCTATACTGAAATCTAATTGCACAAAATGTGCAGGAACATTTAAACTACCATTAGCACTGGGTAAAGGTTAATATACAAAAAGGTGCTGTCATAATATTTTAGCCAAACATTGCAAATTGACAAGCACAAACCAGCTTTTAGCATTAAAAGTGCCACAGCTCAGTCTCCAAGGCTTAATGTTAAAAGGCACCAAAACAATATATTTTCTAAAATATTTACATTTAATGTAATGCAAAGCTTTTTCAGTAATGAACTATTCAGTAATGTACTCCGCAGTAATGCACAATTCCTAAGTATATATGAGTAATGACCATTTAAGAGCTATAACTTAAGATGCAATCCTTTATACATTGAGCCAGAAAGAAGGCCTACAACTTCCAATCCCCCCAGCCAGGCTCAATGCACCATGCTTTGATATACTGTGTAACATTTTCACTGAATACATGAATTTTCAACAACCAAGATCTGAGAGGCAGCATTTCAGAGCATCCTCACTCCAGTGTTTCGAGAGGTAGCATGCAGCCTGTGAGCATCAAACCCTCACGAACGGCGGACTGTGGCTATTGCAGGTGCCAATCATCATTAAGACCAATACGGGCAATGTGCCTGAGTGGAGTGGGTGGGATCCCATATCCTTGTTCTGATTCCTTAAGGAGTCATCTGCACTGCATCAGCAATACTGCTTATAATCAATGCTGAAATGTTCAAGAGTTGGATGCCACATAGAAGCATATTAGGCCAAAATGCACCCAGCAAAAAAAAGAAAAGGGGGGGGGGACACCATTATCCAGCAGTGCTGCAGAGATGCTTTGTTGTATATGGTAGATGCTAGAATTATTTATCTTACTAGAAGTAGTGAGGTGACTGTTTGGTAGATGTTATGGGGAACTGAATAGACATATGTCTTCTTCCTATTACAGTTGTGTTCATTTTGTTACAAATGCTTATTGTTAAAGTACATATTACTCTCAAATACGAACTCTCTATGGCAGTTTGCGTCACACTCTGGAGTTTGTCAGAAGCTTACCAGGGGTTTCTTGATTAAAAATCAGTTCCAACTGACAAGTTTGCCTGAAAGATAAGCTATACTAAGACTCTTAACCTGCAATATGCATCTACAGGAGAGCATTAGGTATATATTAGCACATGTAGCAGAGATTCAAAAAAGGCAACAGGAAGTACAATAGGCCTGTGTCCAATATAGAGCAAGTGTGTATTTTAGCGTTCACCATAATTTTGTACAATGAGCTGGGGTCCCTTAAATGCAAGCTTACTCGGGAAGGGCTCCATGAAGTTTCTAACAATTCTGCAGGATGAATTTCTGGTTCTCATTCATAGTATCCAGGTTAGCAGCAAGAATAAACACTAATGCCTTCTTTTTACTGTGTGCATAGAGATGACAATGCATTGAAGAAGAAAAAAGGCAAATACTTGTTTTTAAACAAATAGGGTTCATTATGTCTTCCATAAAACTTGGTGCAGTTCCTGTAGACAGTAAGTTTTTAATCCATTTCTGCAGAGAATAACAGAGAAAGCTACTCTTGAACAATGCCCATATACTGTAGTACAACCTGTTTTATTTTTTGGTCAGTTACTTTGTTTCTAGAGTTCTGGAAACGACGTCAAGCTGAATTGGAATATGAATGGGACACTGTTGAGTTCTTAGAGCAAGAAGAACAAGTACGAGCAGAGTATGAAGCAAAATGCCATCATGTAGTAGTGAATGAAATTACACAGGTAAGGATTTTTTTAAAACATTTTTTAAAAAATTTAGTTTTTTTAGATAGCAATAGATAGCAGAAATATTCTGTGTAAGTTAGTAGAATCCATATATAGTGAAATACATATGCACACACATCTGTAACTTCAAGGATGCGAAGTAGAATATTTGATAACAATCTCAAAGGAAAACTTGGAGAATAGATGAATTTACTAGGTCATCTCAGAGAAATAGGCCACACTACCATCCTTGATATGAAATAGCTGTTTATAGCTGTATGAGTATTCCAGTTTCTGTTATTCAGTCTCAGTCTTCAGTAGTTCAATAGACAAAGTTCAATACATAAATAAATAAAACTAAAAATTATCTCAAGATTTTCACAGAAGTCAGATTGTCATAAGAAGATAATCTTTGTCCCTTCCAGTAGCTATGTTGATTCACACCAACTTAGAAGTAGGCAACTTTCTGTAATTGAAAATACTGTGTGAATTGGGTTACTACACAGAATTGCAGAGAATTAAGGGGATGTAAAAAAAATATTTTAACTCAAGAAATAAATTCTACCTTCAGGATAGAGAGACATGAGGGATATTTTGTATTATGTATACCTGCCAGTAGTCTTATACCAAATCACTGCATTGCTCCATCCAGCTCCAAATTCTCAACATAGACTGGTAGCAGCTCCCCAGGGATTCAGACAGTTTTCCTAGGGAAGCCAGGGACTGATCCCAGAACTTCTGGCATGCAGACATGTGCTTTGCTGTGACCTATGGCCCTCACTTTGTTACATTGTGATGAGATCTGCAGGGCCCCATTGGCAGATCTCAAACTTTATGGGAGGAATATATAGGTCAAAGCCGGGGTGGCATTTTTCTTCCTAAAAAGAGGAATTGCAACATTAAAAAAGAAGGCAAAAAGATCTATATGAAATTTGCTTGTGTTTAAACACATAGATGTACATGTGTAAATAATAGCTATAAATAAAAACACAGTATATCTCAACAGAGTGGGGGAAGATTGTGACCAGGTGACCTGCGTATCTTGCTGTCTGCTGTCAAGGTGAGCCGTTTCAAGGCCCAGGTCTCCTTTCTGATGGTTCTTGATCTTTAACACAGACCAGGACTATGTAGCAGTTCAAAGTGAAGCATGTCCTCTGAAAGGTCTTCAAAGAGAGGACCATCTTTTGTAACATAGGACACATGACCACCACAGGGTTTCCTGAGATATTCCAGACCAGACTATAGGGCTTTAACAGGAAAGAAAACATTTTAAATGGACAGAAACAATTGGATTTTCCTTGGCAGGAAATGGTATGCACTTGGAAAGGATGTGCAGCAAAAGTTTGAAGCTGGCTGAATTAACTGAATATATTTGGCCTAGTGATGCCAAGCAACACAGGCTTTTGTTGAGACATGGTCTCTTTATATATGTTTCTAAATGTGTGGTTAAATTCAGATATTAATGTTTGAATGAATTATAGTTGATCTTTATAGTATATGGATAAAATCACCAGTGAAAACAAGCTGTGAAGTTATCCCTATTAAATGAGCCACCTGGGTCTGCTTTATCTTTGTCATTCTGTAGTCCAGTAGATCAAGAATATATTTACCCATGCTGGAAATCTTTCACATCACAGTTAGTTTGCGCTCAAGATCATCTTTATGAACATAAAAATACTTTTATTATTATGTTGCATTTTTCCTGTAATATCCTTTCATTATTACTCTGTGTATGAAAAACTAGATACAACCATTTGAAAAATATTTCCTTTCTACCACCACCCCTCTTTTTTGAGTTTGGTGTTGAAAAGTAATGGATATGTTTTTCTCGCTGTGATGTGCTTTGTTGCTGATTCTATAATGTTTTTCTAATAACATTTGAAAGCTTCACCTATCAATTTCACCTGAGAGAATTGCTTTTAGGCCTCACTATGGTGATTAGATACCTATTTCTTATTACATCGCAAGTATAATCTACTTCCCTTTTAAGTCAGTTCATGATGGACTAGAATGACTATTGGATGCTTGCATCTTGTGTTAAACAATGGCTAATAAGATTTACTGGCAAGATTTTTTCAAGTTGCATTATTTTCAACATTTTTTCAAGCAAAACCTAAAAAATTACTATATCTTTGATTTTTTAAAAAGGGGATTGTTCTATTCTTTTATATTTTGTAACATTTTAAACATAAAATTAAAAGCACCTTTTAGTTCTGATTCACAAGAGTCCTGTAAGTAAGGTTGCAGTTCTAAGCCCATTTACCTGCAATGAAGACCCAATGAAATTCTTGGACTACCTCCAAGTAAATGTGGTTAGGGTAAGGCTCCAAGGACTACATCTTACAATATTGTGCCAAACAAATTTGAAATGTAGTGGAATTGTTATAACCTCACCAATTCTATTTCTTCTGTGCTGAGCACAAGCAGATTTTGTCCCCAGTGGCTTGGTTGGTACCAGGGGAGAGAGCTCAGCTGCACTAGAAGAAGTTCTTCTCCCAGCCCTGAATAGTCACTGCCCACATGCCCACCTGCATCCCAGGTTCAACAAATGGAATGCAGGGCATCCATGGGCCTGATGAGGTTTATGGACCAAAGATCCTGCATTCCTCATGTAATATATAGTTTCTGGATTATGCAAATTTCATAGCCATAATTTGGAAATGACCTTCCAAAGATGTCTTTAGCTGATTCTCATTTCTCTTTTCATACATATGTATTGTGTCACAAAAAGCACAGTACAAGTATCTATAAGGCCTGGAGTTGCATCAAATGTTCACGCCAATTTTTCTTTTTTTTCTCTGAAGGGCACATATCAGAAACTGCTTTCACAAGTCCCCTCAGCTGTAAAAGAGATTTAAATGTGGTATGAGGGGCACTGCTGCTGTTTCCCTAGGACATTTTTAGCTCACTGTGTGGTTCCCCCAAGCCTCCCAAAATAAGATTTATCTGGCTGAAATGAGATTGGAGTGTCATCTTTAAACTGAAAGACTGACTAGCTAGCATGAAACATTCTGATCTGAGGAAAAGAACAAAACCCCAAACTCTCTGTTCTAAGGACCAAGTTATTAAAGTGAAAAAATTAAAGTATGTGTTTGAAATTGGGTGTCCAAATAATCCATCATTTATCAAATTTCTTCACAGCAAGAAGAACATGTTCCATACACAGCCTGTGGGAAGTGTGTAAGGATTACCTTCTGTACAAGCGCTGTCTTATTTTGGGTAAAATATTATTATTACTACTAAGCATTTATTTCGTTTCATCAGTGTGATAGATTCCGTCAAAGAACAAAGTGGCACAGCCCTGCCCAAACAGCAGGTACTTGCATGGTATAGTTCTCTCTCATGGCTGCCTCAGAATAGCACAGGACTTTGCCTTTAGAAAGTAACTGTACATGGAAATCTAACATGAGAGAGAAGGCTTTCAAGCTTCCAACAAGGAAGGTTATTTTTGGCCCAGGAGCACTTTGAAAGCAAGCTGCCTTCTAAATGTATTCTGACAGAATATAATGAAACAAGACTCTCATACCATGCAAGCACCTCCACTTTTATACTGGCCTTCAGGATTCCTGACCTTTATTATTATCATTGCTGTTCTTGAGGGGTTTTTTTCTTTTGCCCCCTAAGACAGGCTAATATACTTCTTTCTTATTCCAGACTTGCTATCTTTCTCTCTCCTCTTTTCTGTTTCTTTCTGTTACCTTCCATTGAATGTGGGCAGCCCTGCACAGCTGGATTTCTTCCTGATGGCTATATTTCTGGATTTCTGACTTCCTACTCCAGCATGATCCCCCAGACTCTGAACCCCCTTTTCATATCTTAACCCTGCTTGTGCATCATATTTCTCTACTTAATTTCTTGGATTCTGTCCGCCACGTCACAGTCAAAATTTAAAGGTATGTGTTCATATGCTACCCCTAAATGTAATGGGTATAATACAGTCAAACTTATTTTCAGCTGTTTCTTTAACAGGGAGCTCATTCCAAAATGTTGAGATTTGCCATGACTTCTGCTTGGTGAAAAGCCCACATGAAGTCATGTGACGTCCAATCTTGCAACTAGCATCTTGTGTGTAACACTGAACAAAGTAGATCCGTTGCATTTGTTAGTCAGAAGAGTATTTTATGCAAAGTAGAAACTTGTTATGCAAATCTATTCTCAAGCAAATTTCTTCTGAACTTTGAAGCCTTTGCTTCAAAATTGAGACCCTTGTTTCCTTACAGTGCATGTTTGATTAAATGCCTTGTTCACTGTCATTAAAGCCAACTGAGTTATTTTGAAGATAAATTACCCTCCTTTCTATTTTTTTTGCATACTTGTTGCTCAAGTCATGTGGTTGAATGTCACGTTACAGATGAATGAGTCTTTTTTAGCTTTTTTGTTTGCACTAGCTGAGCAAAGCTAGGTGTCCTTTCATCTTCCCCATGTTTCTGCTTTAATTAAAAGTAAAAGTTAAAAGAAATCAAGTCAACCATGAAAAAATGTCACATTGTAGAAGCAGCTTCAAAAACATAAAGGCTTTAATATATTATGGGTCCCTGTGCATGGAAGCCATTGATGTCAAGTTTTTTTTAATTAACCTAAATGCATTTTAAGGCAAATTTAGGAGTTAAAATTCACTTACGATAACAAGAAACATGTTTTGTAACAGAGAGTCAAGTATGAACAAAGCTATTTACAGCTAAGTGTGGGGTAAATATTTCCTGAAGAGGCAACCGCTGCCATTGAATAAGTTAGATATGGATAGCTAATTTTGTGTCATGTGGCAAGTGACAATGTAGACCATGATTCACAACCACCAGCTGCTTCCAGGAACTGCCAAATGCAGTCATATAGTCAGGGTACTAACATAGTTTTCTCTTACATGTCTATGACTGAATTCCAGGCAAATATAGAATTCCACTAGGGAACATCTTGATGCAACCTCTTGGCCATATCAACTGAGGATCATGGGAACTGTAATGCACCAAGGGAAGGCTGTCCTAGAAAAACAGAGAAAACTGGCTTTTCTTATGTTATAGACATTTTCTGTCCTAGAGCATGAGAGAGAAAGGCTAAAAAACATGGAAAGGAAATATGGAATAAGGGATGTTTTCTCATCTAGTGCAATTTGCTTTGTAGCCCCAGCTAAGAGGCATTATGAATTCTGCTATTCTTCTGTGTACCAGCTGGGAGATGCAAGCTAGACATTAGAGCATGTCTCCGAAAATAGGCTCTGCCCATTTGTGGGGGTGGGCATAATTTCATATGTAGCACTGGTTGAAGGTTCTGTCTCTGTTTCCCTCCCCAGAACTCCTTCATCCAGGCCACTTCTCTTTCACTGGGCCTGCCCGTTCTGCCCTTAATTTCTCCACTTCATCCCCTGCTTCATCCCCTGCTTTATAAGAAATTAGTGGTGACTCCATTTTGAAGGGCTGCTCTGCTGCCCTTCTCACTTACTGCTAAAGGAACTCATTAAGTGGGTTGTTTCAAAGATAAAACATATTGAAATCCTTGGCTTACCATCTAGTCGGTATCTGCAGGTTAATTTCATCACAGTTAAGCTTCAGAGTAGCATGCCAATGGTGGAAGAAGGAACTGACTGCCTTCTGTCAGTGCTGCCCCTATTCCAGTGCTGTAGCATCTCCCCATGTTTTTCTGGAGAGTCTTCCAGCCCTCTGGAAGAGAAGTTGTGTGCAGAATACAAAGGCTGCAGGGAAGGTAGTGGAGCAATGAACTGCATCTCTCCTTGTTTCTGTGGGATCATCCCACAGAAAGAACACCTCTCACAGGACACTCCTGTTAGTAGAAGGGAACTTAGGATCCAAGCCAATACTTGTTAAAGTCCAGGCCTGAATGTGTCATTTAGGTCATTAAATATGTCATTAAATGAATGAATTATTGTTTTCCTTTAGATTGTTGCATTACATTTATTATTGCATTGCAATTATATCCCACTTTTTTCTGGTATTTTTTATAATATCCTTACTACCCAACTGCTGTTGCCATTCTCATTTGGTTCTTTTCCTATTAGGCTATTAGATTTCTGTGCATATTTTGGTCTTTCCAGAACAAGGCTTTTATTGCCCCATCTCATTCTCAGAATTGCATGGGAAGCCCAGATATTGCCATTGTCTGTTCAAAGGCCTAGCATATGATCCCAGTACTTGTCCTGTCTTCTTCCTTACCTCAAAAAATAAAAAATAAAATAAATAAAAATCAATTAAGGAGAGAAAGCTAGAATAGCAACACAATGCCTTTTGACCAGTAATGCTATAAGCCCTCTATATTGTAGCAACCTTTCCTATTGTCCCTGGATATTTCGGAAGGGAAAAAAGGAAAATTAAAATGTGGGTTTTTTTAAAGGAAGGCAGGAAGAAAACTATGCATGTATGCACATGACACATATTAATTTTTGGTTAAGAATAAATCTGTTGTTCTTGGTTTTCAGATCCTGCTCATTATTGCCTCGGTTATTGGCATAATTGTGTACAGACTGTCAGTTTTCCTGGTGTTTTCTGCAAAACTTCCCAGACACATTAATGGGACGGAAGCAATCAAGAAGTATCTCACTCCACAAACAGCAACTTCAGTTTCTGCTTCAGTCATCAGCTTCATAATTATTATGATACTGAACATGATCTATGAGAAAGTTGCAATCATGATTACTGACTTTGGTAAGGTTACCTTGTGATAGGCTGACTGCAAAATATCCAGGGTAAATGGAGAAAAAGGTTGCATTCCTAAGTGGTAACCCATAGAATGAAAGGGCATACACTTTAGAACTTCCCCACTATTATTTTCAGTGACTTCTACCTATTTAAAATACAGACTTTCAAAATACAGACTTTCTTAGAGAACAATGAAATGACATTCAGATCCTTGTGTAAGAAATCCTTCTATATCCAGCATGAAAAATCAATTGTGTATCAAGCTGTATGTTTATGAAACAGACAAAGCACTGAAGATTACTATAATAATTCCAATTTTATGAAAATGGATCAGCACTGCATAACATATCCAATTACATTAGATATTGTTTATAAATAGTGCGGCCATTTTCTTGTAAATAAATAGAAAAGAATCACTATCTGAAAGCTTTATCTCCTCACTAAATAGCAAAACTATTGCAAGACTGCTGTTTTTCTTCTTATCCAGGTCATTTACGTTAAAGGAGCTGTCCTATTTCATTGCATCTAAAGTAGCTGTATTTTAATATTCTTTCATTTGCCTCACATCCAAATGTTATGTTCATTATGTATTGAATCTGCTAGAGGCTTTTTGCACTGAGAATTGCTGTGGGTTCTCCTGTGGAAGAATACACCCCCCCTGCCCTTTTTGTAACACATAGCTGTAGAATTAGCATAATGTCTACACCAAGTTACATAATTCCAAATAATCTAAACTATAAAGATGTAAATTATATTTAAGGCTGCAAGGCACATATAGAATTGCCTCTGAAGATATTCTCACGTTAACAATTTCTCTCTCCTTTAAACTCCAGAACTACCAAGGACACAGACCGATTATGAGAACAGTCTGACCATGAAGATGTTTTTATTCCAATTTGTCAACTATTATTCATCGTGTTTCTATATTGCATTCTTTAAGGGCAAATTTGTAGGTTACCCTGGTGACCCAGTTTATTGGCTGGGAAAATACAGAAATGAAGAGGTATGAACAAACTGTAAATTTGTATTTTTATTTTTGTCTAACTAGAGATTTTTAGGGCCAGACTAGATATTAAAATGCAGTTGTAGGTATGTACCATCGTTCCAATTGTATTGTAAAGCAAAAAATCATCTTTTTCGTAAGGCAAAGTGCCTAAATCATAAATGGGTTATAAATAAATAAACCCATAAATAAATGTTTAACCCATTTCCCATGAGCTAACTTTCTGAAGGGAAAATATGGGTTTGGAATCCAGTGGGGGGAAAGCAGAAGTTGGTATCAAATTGGAATGGAAAACACTAAGAAGAAAAAAGCCAAGCACTTTCTTGCAGCTGCAGAACTCTTACTTGCCCATTCCAAAAACTTCATTTGATTTTTGAAAGATCCTGTCCATCCAGGTAATCTTACCTATACCTGCATGTGACATCTCATTTGGACTTTAATCAAATCTGTCATTTCCAAAGGTACATTGAAAATACTGATGGTGCTAAAATTGGGCATTGGAAACTTTTGGAAAAGACATTTGTGTAGGCTTTTTAAACAAAACAACCCTCAGGTCACATGCATTTAAAAGAAATACAAATATATCAAGATATCTGCTGTGCCAACATGGCAAGATTTCAGCACTGCAGCTATATCCATTATGAACCAAAGTAATGATTTTTCCTCAGTGCCATAGCTTTCCGTGGCTGCAGGTGCCTTCTTCCCTTCCTTAGCTGCAATGATGGGGCAGTCCACACACTGGTCACCAGAATGCCCTGGGACATTTCAGCATAAGGAATGCTGAAGTACTGGTACCCCAGGTCTAAGGCATTTTAGCAAAGGGTCTGAAGGAAATGTCCAGAAATGTAATGTTCTTATGCAAAATTTTGTTGTGTCCATTCTTCAGATCTGGGTACATTTGCAGTCATCCTGGTCTCTTTTTTAAGGGATATTATATAGCTGGAGAAATTGCAGACAAGGGCAACCCAGATGATCAGGGACTTGGAGAAGTTTCCTTGCACGGAAACTGACTAAGGGGCACAACAGTGGTTGATAAAATTTTGCATGAAATGCAGAAATACAGGAATGTTTTTTCTTATTTTCTCACTTTACTAGAAACAAGGTTTGGCCAATAGCAGCAGGATATTCAGGGTGGACAAAAGAAAGCACTTTTTACACAATTCAAAAAAAATTATGGAGTTCCCTGCCACAAAGTAAGGAGATGGCCTTGAGCTTAAAGAAGCCTTAAAGCAAGATTAGTGGAATTAATGGCGGGAAGGAAAAAAATACTGTCCGTGGCTACTAGTTGTTATTGCCAGAATGAACCTTCAGGTTTTAGGAGCCGTATGCAGTGCTGAATATCAGTTGCCAGGGAAGAGCAACCGAACGCATCTTGCCTTTATGGCCTGCTGAGGGGTTTCCAGAGGCACCTGAGGAACTGGGCACTGAAGCCAGTGGCCTTTAGTCTGGCTGAGCCTGACTCCTCTCCCTTGGGACATGCTCTTTCAGGCCACCTAAGATCAATGCTAAGTACTCAGGTGCTTTGAACTTTGTGTCCCAGCATCCTTGGCACCAGCATTATCATTTTACCACTCTAGGCTCCACAGAAAGGCCTCCTATGAAAACTCCCTTAGGGTGCAGGTGTCACCAAATCCACTGGGGAAAGGGAGGGGCAGAGCTCAGAGGTGTGAAAAAAGTTTGGGGAAGTGTTTGAGGCCATTCTGCACCGGATGCATTTGGGACTCTTATGCAGTCCAGCATCAGAATGGGCTTGGAAGATTATTTTCTGATTAAGGAAGGCATTAGCCACACCCATTCCCAATCAAGAGGAAGGATGGATTTTCATCATGCAGTCATCATCTTGAATCATTTCTGATGAAGTTACTTCTCCCAAAGGGTGTGCACATAATAAATGTCAATACCATTTTGACTGCAAAGAGTACCCATCTCCTGCACTTAACTTGCCCAAACTTATGTAGGCTTCTTCTTGCACCTCAGAAGAAAGTATAAGTGAAGAAAATGAATTATTATGTAGCTGCCCATGTGTAATTTTCTCTACTTATATATAACTGGGCTAATTACCTGGGTGGAAAGGTGTTCATAAATTCTATTTTAATGTTATTTTAAGTAACATTTACAATTGCAGGTAATTTTATTTTCCTTTCCATCCTAGTGTGATCCAGGAGGGTGTCTCCTTGAACTTACAACACAGCTGACAATAATAATGGGAGGCAAAGCCATCTGGAATAACATTCAAGAAGTACTTTTCCCGTAAGTTAAATTGTGTGATAGCAGGGAGTTGAATCAAACCTGAATTCCGAAATTAGCTCAGAAAAGTTTTGGTTTTTTATTATGTGCTATCAAGTCATCTCTGACTTATGGTCAGTGTATGTTTGAAAGCTCTCCAGAATGTCCTATCCATGACAGTTTTGTTCCACTCTTGTAAATTCAAGGCGGTGGCTTCCTTTAAGGAATCCTTTATGAGTCCATCCATCTCATATTTGGTCATCTTTATCTTCTTCTGCTTTCTCTAACATGTTTGTCTTCTCCAGGGAGTTTTGCCTTCCCATGATGTGCCCAAAGTATGACAGAAAAACTTTTTATCAGATAGAATTCTGTCTGATCTTAACATCTCTCAGTTGCCTTAAATTTAAACCAGAACTCTGCATGTAACTACAAAAACCTATAACCAGTTCCAAAGAGCAATTTAATTAGCCAAAGCTCAGAAACCCAGTTTCCAGCTGCAAAAAGGGGGCTAATGCATCATTATTGGAAGATCTGATAATGGAGTTCTTATTTCATGACTAGTTTAGCTTTATTAGTCATTAAAGTTAAACAAAATCTCTATGTTTAGTTGTAATTTAGTACTAATAAGAAGTAGAGTTCATTTGGACATGAATTTCCATTTAAATATCATGGTTAATAATGTAAGATAGGACTACCAAGGGTATTCTCTGAACCTTTTCTTTTAAAGCTGTCTAACCTGCTGTCCATCATCACATTTTGTAATTTCATAAAGGAATTATGCCTTGTAGGAAAAGCTACTTTCTTTTCTCAGTCCTGAACCTACTTTAAATCACCTCCATTGAGTTTTCTGCACTCTACTATTGAAAGTGGAAAGAAAATGTCACTCTGATCTCTTCAGCCATTCATAATCTTATAAATCTTGTCATGTCCCCACTTAGTCATTTTTTCCTAAACTAAAAGAGCCAAAAACACTTGAATAATACTTCATAGAAAGGTACACCAAACATTTGACCTTTTTAAGTTCCTTTCTGTGCCTTTTGCAGATTTCTGTTGCTATTTGTAGAAGTGTTGAGCATAACAGGACAACTATTTATTTCTATTATTACATTACATTTACATCCCATCTTTTTCCCCTCTTGAAAGGAATCCAAGGATTACATAACTCCATCTCATTGTTGTTGCATGGGTGAGATTGGGCTACGTAAAACTAAGTTAGACTGGGAATGCTAAGAGGCAGCGACTGGTCCAAAGTTACCCTGTGAACTTTGTGGCCAAGTGGGAACTTCAAAACCCAAAGTCTATAGTCCATGAACGTTTATGCCAAAATAAATTTGTTAGTCTTTTAAGGTGTCTCAAATCTATTTGTTGGTTTTGCTGCAACAGAATAACACAGCAGTGCTCTGGAAATATTTAAACCAGTTAAACATGAAATAGTTCAGGGACAGAAGTGCTAAGGAGCTTTAGTCACAACGTTTCTGCTGGAGCCACTCATGATGTTTTAGACATCAGTATTCATGTGCTTACTCATGAAATCACTTGTTGCACATAAAAGGACAAAAACACAAAGACTGCACTTACTTTGGAGTAGCTCTGTGGGATTCAGTTGGACCTACATCTGTGTAGTCAAGCATGGATTTCAAGTGCACATCTGAGTGAACACTTCTAGAAAGTCAGGGACAGCCATCCATCACCATCCAGAAAGAATAGCACAATTGTTCCTTGTAACCTTCAGTTGCAATATTTAAAACAAGCTCAAAGAGTTCTTATATTGTCTTGATTCACAGCCAGTTCTGAAAATATTTACTGCAATTAGGTCTTTGGGAAATGTAGCAAAAGAAGAATATTATCTGTCAGAAAAATCTATTCTGCATCATCTTGGTTTTTAGCCCAAGGGGGCAAGAGATGGAACCCCTACAGGGTGAAAAGCCACTTCTGCTAATTATGTGAAAGGCTGATTTGAATGAGGAAAAAATAGAAACATTACTGAGCTACAGGCGCCCATGGTATAACTGGGTACAGTGCAGCTTCCTATGTTCTCTGCTCAGTTCCTCATCAGCTAAGTGCTAAAAAACTGAGTCCATCCATCAAAGCAAACAGCCAAATCCAGCTATTGCAAAGGAACAGTGACTTAACAAACATTTCCCTACATTTAGCAGATAAAATAAATCTTGTTGATCATCCAAACTTATAGGTGGCTTAAGAATCTTCTTGGACGATGCTGTGCAGCTAAAAGCTCAGAAAAAATTGTCCCACGCTGGGAACAAGACTACCACCTGCAACCAATAGGCAAACTTGGATTGTTTTATGAGTATCTTGAAATGGGTAAGGCAGCAATTTATTTCTTGTTTTATTCCAAAAATGTTTCTAAAATTATATTCAATAAATAAGACTGCTTAGAAATATTTAAAAATGGTGTCATAGATTGGATGGGTCTGACATATGTAAATACATATAGAAGAGAGAGGAGGGGGGAAAGGGGGGAGAGAGAGAGAGTAATACCAAGGGCTTCACTAGGGTTGTATGTGCAACACAGAATTGCAGACCTGTGCATACTTATGGGGGAGTAAGCTCAATATATATGATTGCACTGTAGAGGAATTTCCCTTGCCATCTTATCCATCAAATAAGTCTGTGTATAAATAGATATCCCTTGAGGAAGAGACCTCCAGTGGATCCATGCTCACCTTTCTGGAGAGGTGTGTAATCTTTCCAGGAAGAGGGAGCAACTACTTCCTTCTGTTTTCCACAGAAGCCAGCTTTGCAAAGTGCTGATTGACTGGTCTTTGTGCATTCCTAAAGCTACTCCTACCCACCCCACCAACTGAAACAATGATTTGGGGTTTTTCTTTAGAAATGGATAAGTTCTAAAAAGAATTCAAAATAAATGCTTTACCAAGCAACTTGTTAGCCAAGACTTGCCCAAAGTATTGGAGGAAGGGCAAAAATCCATGCAGATCCCACAACAGAAAATCCCATACTGAATCCTGTCGGAAGGTATATCTGCACATATCGTATGATCTGGTGAAAAGTCAGGAAATAATTTGAGCACATTTCCCATCATCTACAGTCAGCAGGGAAGCCTCCTCGTGCAACACCAAAAATCAATATATGCTCATGGAACAGTTCTCTTCATTACAAAAATGTAGGATGTCCTGCACGGGAGGAGGCTTCAGATCATACTCAAAATACCTAACTCACCTGAATTCTCCTTTAAGTTATGCATTGATTCTCCATTCTTGTAAAATATAAGCCATATAAGTCATGTTTGTCATTACCAGTTATACAGTTTGGATTTGTCACCTTATTTGTGGCATCTTTCCCACTGGCACCCCTTCTGGCTCTCATTAACAATTTACTGGAAATACGTGTGGATGCATGGAAGATCACAACACAATTCAGGCGCATGGTTCCTCGGAAAGCTCAGGACATTGGAGCATGGCAACCAATCATGCAAGGAATAGCCATTCTTGCTGTAGTAACAAACGTAAGTGCATTCTTACAGTGACAGCTCCCGGCCCTTTTACAGGCTGAATAGTTATTTTACTTGGGGAATCAGCCTTCAGTCAAATATCATGTCTTTGCTATGTGCATTTCACCAGTTGTATGAAGTGTTAACCTCACATCTTGCATCTCATGCATGGGCAGGATCCACAAAAGCCTGTGCCATAAGACATTTGCTAGGCTTTAAGAGGCTGGAGCTGGCATTCCTTCTTCTCTCACACTAGGAAGAACGTTCTTCCAAGGTTAGGTCTGCTGCCAGGCCAGGCAATTTTCCTAAATGGTTTCCTTCATACTGAAACCGAACTGATTGATCAAGGTTTCTTTAATGAGGTGACATTCCTAGAAATAATTTCGGCAGTGGCTGGAAATGCCAAGTCCAGGAAGCCTGGTTGTCACTTGTCACTGCCAGCAGTGGAGGCTCCTGCTGTAAATCTGGGCTAAACTTGATGCCTTGCTTCTTTTATAGTGTGCCCCATTTCTTTCTACTACATATATTAGTTCTGCAATAGTCACAGAACTATAAGCGGATGGTGCACAAACCAAACCTGTGACTTGTAGTTCATCCAGCAAAAGTGACATCACTATAGAGAAGCATATGTTCCCAATTTTAAGACCCGTTTTCAGTTCTCTCCATGTATAAGGAAAACTCATTATAACTTGGAAAATGAAAATCAGAATATTTTTCTACTACAATTCTCCAAAAATCAGTCTACAAATCAAAGGTGTGGATAATGCCTTATAGAGAAAAATTAGCAGTCCTGCACACAGCTCACTGCGGTACATCTGGACATCACCTGAAAAGAGCAAGTGGAAAAAGCTTAGTATGAAAAGAATACCTAGCCAGGGGAGCGTGGGGTGAAATATAGTGCAAAAGACCAAATAAAATCCACTGAATTTCAAAATAAACTGCGGTGGAAGGAGATAATCAGTGCATAAGCATACATAGGAAAAGCAGCAAAATGTTTTGATGCACTGGAAGTACTTGAAATTTATACTGCTGTGATCATAGAACATGTCCAGCCAGAGAATCCTGGAAGTTACAGGCCTTTTTCCTTTCTAAGCCTGCATGGGGTTGTATCTTTATTTGCTGCTTTCATTATTTGCATATTGGATCCAGACTTAGTCATACTTACATATTGAAATCAAAAAGACTTAAATCAGACCAGGCAATTATCTCTTTCAGGTGATCTTAACATGAACATGTTAAACTAGGCTCCAGCCCTAGCTTTCTTCCTTTTCATTTTCATTTTCCTCCACTTGTGGAAGGAAATGGTCTGAAGAGGAGAGCCTCATCTGAGGCAAAATGCTGAAATATCTCAGCTGACATTTATTTAAAAAAAAATACTCTGTTAATCCCTGAAGTAGCTTCATCTTTGGAGTTCAGGGTGAGAGACTGCTTTGAACCTTACCAATCATATCATTAGCTGCCTGGAGAAAAAATAGGATACAATTTAAAAAGAAAGCAAAAGGTTAAAAATAAATCAATAGCTAACATTCTCCAGTGTATGAGGAGATTGGAGAAGGACAGCAGGAAAAACAGGATGGAGGTACTGTTAGCTTCAGTTGCGGAAGAAACTATCACAGTGCAAGATGGTGAGGGAATAGAGAAGGGCTGCAGTCTTGGACTGGTGCTGATCTGGGAAGGAAGAAGCAGTTGCCTGTAGGATTTCTTGGATCTAACATGTGGTATTCTGTGAAGAGAAGCCCTAACTTACGTGTTATGTTTGTATTCCGTCCTTCCAATAAACAAGATGGACCATTGTACATTCATCCTTAGAGCAAGAACAACAGCATGCGGTGCTTAAGGTGTTTGCCATCCAGATGCTGAGGATACCTGGAAGTGTTTGGCTTTCACTTATTGAAATTATTATTTGGGTTTTTTTTTCAAGAACTATACAGGGAAGACAAGTATTTTTCTTAAGGCTCAATTAAATTTTGCTCACTTCCCTTTCATTTCAAATGCAGGCCATGATCATTGCTTTTACATCTGATATGATTCCACGCCTGGTTTATTACTGGTCATTTTCGATCCCTCCCTATGGAAATCACAGCAGTCATACTATGAAGGGGTACATAAACAACACACTTTCTGTCTTTGCTGTATCCGACTTCAGAAATCATAGCAAGCCAGCTGTCCTTCCCATGTTTGCCAACCAAACAACCTGCAGGCAAGTCTATTATCCTATTTTAAATATCCATTCTTTCTTCTACTTTAGGGGGAAAAAGATTTCTTAGCTTATTGAACTGCTGTTGTCCAAAGGAAAAATTATGTTTTCCTGTTTTACAATCATTTGAAAAAGATTTAATTTTGCATAGTAATGTAAATGAAAAATTCAGTATTTCAACAGCTCTAATTTGATCTAGAATAGTTCTACATTAGTTCTAATTACATGCTCCTTAAAGAGAGAGAGGTGTTAGAATCGGGTGAAGAGGACAGGATTTGCTCCCCCTTCTGGCTGAGGTAAATTATTGCACAATCTGTTAAAGTTTTTGTATGTTTTTTACTGTGTTAGATACCGAGATTTCCGATACCCTCCTGGACATGAGCATCAATATGAACACAATATCTATTACTGGCATGTTATTGCAGCCAAGTTAGCATTCATCATTGTCATGGAGGTCAGTATCTTTTATCCTGAACTTTAGCAAATTTCTTCGGCGTTTGATATAATGTCAGTGCGTGCTTTTTCATGCTTTCACCCTAGAGCTGCCCCCAATCTCCCTTTTCATCCCTTTTGTAAATCCCCTGCAAGCATGTCACTCAGAGATTGCCAGCAATGAAATGAAAACTATCACATAGGGGTGCTGAAGATCCGCACACACAGATTTTCCAGATCTAAATAAAAACAAAGCCGGCTGAGTTATTTTGGCACAGCTTTATTTTGAGGTTTATATTATAGTACATATGTACATTTGGGAAGAAAATGTCAGGAAAGATTATGAAGATGTGTGTAAAGGGATTGAAATGAAAAAGCCTTATGGATTTCTTTCCTTAGAGTAAGGCTAACTATGTCTTCATTTCGTCTGTCGTCTCCCGGGAAGAAGATGAGCAAATACAGAGCAGATACTGGACAGTGAATTTTCACTGCTTCCGTGGAGACTGAGAAGGCAAAGGGGAAATCAAAAGTTCATATTATGCTACTTGAAAGTTCTAAGACATCACTTTTAATCTTTCCCTTTCCTTTGCCTTTTATGTTAAGCCTATATATATATTTAGGACCCACTAAGCCCTGTAGCTGCCTCCCTGGCTGGTTATTGCAAGTGACCCTTCCAAAGAGTAGACATTGCTCAAGCGTTTGCCCCCATCATTCCCTTACGGAAAATGACATGTGGTTGCTACTGGCAACATATCTTGAGGAGATGGGCATTTTGAAAGGGTGAATGTACAGCCGGAAAGCTGCTGCCCCACAAAACCCGTCCTTACCACAGTACAGTGGTACCTTGGCTCACAAACTTAATCAGTTCCAGGACTCTGGTCATGACCCAAATTGGTCATGAGCCAAGTTAAATTTCTCCATAAGGTTCAATGCAATAAGGTTAATCCGTTCTGTAACCATTTTTTGTTTTAATCAGAAAAATGTGAAGCAAAGTGACAAAGAACAACAAAGATCGCAGCCATCTCCCCCCCACACCCCGAGCCCAAGTGCAGCCATCTGCCTGCCCCCCCCAGCATGACCGAGATCGCGCCTGTCATCCCTGCATGCGCCTGTCATCTCGGCACGCTGAGGGGGTGGGGAGATGGCCGCACTTGTGCTTGGGGAAGGGAGAGACAGGCGCAATCTCAGCCATATCCCCCCCCCCGCCCCCAGCATGATCATGGCCATCTCCCCACCCGGGGGGGGGGGAGATGGCCGCAATTGTGCTGGCTGGGGGGGCAGATGGCCGAGATTGCGCCCGTCTTTCCTGCAGGAGCGCGCCCTTGATCACGCATGTCTTCCCTGCATGAACGCAACTGTGATCGTGGCCATCTCCCCACTCGGGGAGTGCAGGTGGGGAGATGGCTGCGATCTTGGTCGCCACCCAATGTGGAGTTCACGACCCACATCAAAATTTTCATGACATTTTTGTTCGCGACCCGATTTGGTCGTGAACCAAGGTGTTTGTGAGCTGCGGTACCACTGTACTGATCTGTCCGTGCCTGCATCGCACAAATAATGTGTAGCTATGTAGCCTGCACGGCATACACCACCTGATGCCATAGAAATAGCGGCTTCACCGGCGATTTACTAGCAGATGAGCTCTTAGTTGAGAGAAAGAAATGTCCTGGACATGCTTTGAGAAACTCTTAGCGGTTTGCCAGAATTCTTAAAGAAGCACATTCCCTTTCTGTTCAGCAGTAGAGACCAGTCAGCAGGCACAGGTATTTTTATTTTGGATCAGATTAAATTTAAATTTGGAGAGCCGGTGTGGTGTGGTGTGGTGGTTAAGAGCATAGGACTGGGACTCAGACAAGCTGGGTACTAGTCCCTGCTTGGCCATGGAGCCAACTGGGAGCCAACTTTGGGCCCATCACACACTCTCAGTCCAACCAATCTCACCGGGTTGTTGTTATGAGAATAAGTTTGAGAACAGCAGGAGGAAAATGATTTAAGCTGCTTTGAGTTCATTGTAAGGAAAAAGCAGGGTATAAATCTAATAAATAAATAGCTCCCTCTGCTGAAATGACTGAGAGCAAACAGGGCCTGAAGTTTCTGTCTTGAGGTTCTGTATAGAATTTGAAACTGGAGCATAAGTCAATTACTGGTGATGTTTTTTTCCTTTAATAATTATTATATATTCTTTTTTCTAGCATCTTGTCTACTTTGTGAAGTTCGTTATTTCATATACCATTCCAGACGTGTCAAAGAAAACCAAAAGCAAAATTAAACGAGAAAAATATTTAATACAGACGCTTCTGCATGAAAATCCTTTGAAAATGATGAAGAAAAATATGGGGAACATTGCTGACAAAATATTTAAGGGAGCAGATGGCACATTCAGACCAAAATATGAATAAAGACATGATACGTTATGCATGTGAATAATTCAGCCAAAACAAACCAAATAACTGGACCAAAGACTTTGTAGAATGTAATTACAAGGAAAGAAGTAAATGTTCATACACATGTTGAACAGAGTGAATAATATTGTTATTTCCCCATGTTCTCCTGTGGCTTGGAATATTACATGAAATTCTGAGCATATAGACTCAGCATATGACTTTATAGGTACAGATGAATAAGTTCTTCAATGTTAACCATTTCCTTTTAATAGAATTCTAGTTGATTGCTTTAAACTATACGGCCAGACCACATAGCTAAGCAGGCTTATGGTTGATGAATCTATTACAGCCAATCAAGTATTTCATTTTTTACTATGGAAGATTTTCCCTCCAATGCTGTCGCCAAAATGGAGGTTTTCTCCCCAGGGATGCCGAAGAAGCTGCTCCTTAATTGAGCAATGCCACTAATTTTGTTTGTTTTGTTTTTGTAACAAAAGCTTATATTCCAGGACCTAAGGAACTCTCTACCACTATAACTCAAGGCTCCACAATTGATCCTTTTCTGTTACCACCAATTTTCTTAGATAATCAGCTTAGGTGTGAGATGGGCACTGGAGATAAGATGAACTGCTAAACAATTTATTAAAGAGAGTTTGTACATAGTTGAATACTAATATTTGCTTTGTGGTTTTCAAAAGAATGTATGCTGACACTGCTTAAGGACTCAAGAGGCACTTGTCAATGCAGACCTGTTAATTACTTCTTTGACCTTGGGTTCATTTTACTAAACCTTCACCCCAGTTAAAAGCACTCATAAGCAAGTTCAGTTCGTGAGTACAGATTTCTTCAGATCCTACAGCTTTTCCTGTTCTATTTCTGACTGCTCTGACTATCCTTCTAGCAATTAATGCCTTGTGGCAAAATCTTAACACAGCCTTGTAACCTAACACATCCACCTCCCTTCTCCTGATCGTCACCAGTCATGTATTATTATCTCACAGAAAAGGAACAGCTTAATATTCAGACCTTAGCTATTCACTCTCCCCTCAGCTTTCTTCAGCCCTTCTATAACACTGCCCATCAATGAGCAGACCGCTCTGCCTAACTGCCAGATGTCATTTCCCAGCTGCTCTTTTCCACCTAGCCAAAATCCCCAGCTAATCATAATGTGAATTTACTATTGCTGATCCAGGCCCCATCTAAAAATATTACAATCATCTCTATCTTAACCTTCAGAATGTCAGCCAGCAGCTATTAAAATGGGCCTTTAGCACAGTACCTGGACTAGGTTTAGTTCTACACAGTTGCATTGAAACCTTTCAGAGGCCACAAAGGTAGTTAAAGAACAGCAACAGTTAAATATGTGGCATTTCCACACCCTTATAAATACATTTTGTGCTCATCTGTTGGAGGAAAGAACCAGCTGGGTTTTTTTTTTTTTTACCATGGCAGGTCCTACAGAGTGGCTCTAAGGAGGTAACACCAAATAACCCAATCCAAGGGGTAATGGCTGAGTTCAGATGAAATGACAAGCCATGGTTGATCTGTTGTGGTCTGTGGTCTGAACCCAGTTGTGGTGTTTCTCAATGGTAAGCTTGCACTTTAGAAATTGCAATAAGAAACAACTGTTTCTTCTATAGATTCTGTGTATCAACATGGCTTGTCATGTAGTCTAAACTGGGGGTCATGGTTTTGATGGTCTTAGTATGCAAATACCATAGAGTCCTCTGGAAAGAGTGGCAATGCAGAAGCCACTTCATGCATCTAGCCTCTAGAAGAGGGGGATAGAAACCATGATGACATAGAAAACACTTGTTTGTCAGGCAGATCGTGATTTAAAAACAAACAGACAAACAGTGAACCATTTTTTTTCACATGGTAATCATGCAGGGTTGTTTGTCCCCTTCTGTGAATGGAGCCAGTGTCCATGTATTGTGAGCTTATCTGAAAAAAAGATGCCCTTCCACCAAACACCCAACAAGAACATATGTAAATGCTGAGACTATTTTAAACTACACCAAAGTTTATTCATCACCATACTGGATTGGGTAAGTTTTGTACAACTAATATTATGTGCCTGGCCTGTTGCTTACCATGATTAATGACATGATTTCCTTGCTCTGCTTCCAGCACCAACTCTAGCTCAGAGCACTGAGTTGCAAAACGACACAACAGAAGACACCTGAGGTATATATTTTGCTGTTACCATGCACTTCCCAACTTAACACAACATGAAATTAGAAGAGAAAATTGGCAAAGCCCTCATGGGTATGCATAAGCTATCAAAAATATCAATAGAAACAATAGCATAAAGCTATGATTTATGTCATCAGAAAATTAATACTTAGAATGAGTTTACACTGATTATCATGTTGGGACATAAGTGTATCCTACAGTAATTTGAGGCACAGATTTTGAAGTATTCCATGGAAAGCAGTTTTTGTTCCTTTGGGGCCAATTGGTTCTCCAAAGATTCAGAAGGAGCTATAAAGTTACAAATAGAAATACAATAACTTCAGAGCTTTTGATAGTAAAGGCTTCTTCCTTAAGCAACTTCTCCTAGAAACTATTCTAACAGACAAGCATGGTGCTGATTAAGTATTAAATATGGTTCTCTGCAATCCTGACCACTAATTGACTAAACAAGTCAAGCAGGGCATTTGGACTAAAGATGCAATTCCATGACCTTCCAATATTATTTGGGAGGCCATAAGATTATTCAGTCCCAGTTTTGAGATGCTGCAATCTCAGAGTGGGAACTGTGAACTAGGGTTACAATGACCCCA
The DNA here is from genome assembly GCF_004798865.1 of Varanus komodoensis. NCBI lineage: Eukaryota > Metazoa > Chordata > Lepidosauria > Squamata > Varanidae > Varanus > Varanus komodoensis. Next base: position 3,899,418 of record NW_025335408.1, on the reverse strand, counting down.
TGGAATAGTTCCCTTTTCTGTTCTATCGGATTCTATCTCATGCTTGGCCCTGGCTTAGGAAGTGAGCCAAGCTGAGCCAAGAGGAAGTCCCTGAACCCTCACAAATGCCATGGAAACTCCTGTTGTGTTACCTGGCACATGCAGCACCACAAGTCAAATGCAGAGAACGCAGGTGCTTCTTGTGCAGTGTTCACACAGGCTTGATTCCTGATGGGCGCTCATGTAAATGTTCAGCGCCAAGTTGGAGTTTTCAGCTCAGAAAGGCTGGAATCTAGGAAGTTGAGCCAAGGGAATCCAATGGATCCCACCTCAAAACAGGTGGTTCACACATCCCTATTCTGAACACCAGTCTCCCACCCCTCCCCCTTTCAACCAGCACAGACAATTAACATGCCAGCTTCCCCACCTCATGAGGTCTTCTCAGACGGAGAAGAGAGGTGTGCACTCTGGAGGTAATTGGAGCTCAAAGTTACATCAATTCCAGTCAGTGTCCCAGCCTCCTTTCCTCTTCTTCTCTGGTGTTTTATCTGGACGGCCAAAACAGCTATCTGGATACAATATCCAGCTCTCAACCTCATCCCATGCATAGGACACATGTAAGCTTCTGAATTTGGATGTTTACATGCATCAAGGGTAGGGGATTTAGGATTATACCCTTGGAAACCTACAGTACAATCCTATGAATGCCCACTTGCCAATGAAACCCATTTAGTTCAATTGGATTTACTTCCAGATAAATGTGCATAGGAATGCAGCCTTAACATATGTGTGAGATTCATTGATTCACTGCATGTTGGGTATCATATATGAGAAATATGGTTTACATATAATATGTATGTAATAACTGTACCAAAAATGTTTAGTAATATAAACTTACCTATTATGAACTATAGAGTTATTTTAATGACATTTTATAATGATATTTTATTTTACTGTCGGTAACAGAAAAGAACATGATGTAATACCTATGCCTAATGTTTCATTCTACTTATTATATCTCATTCAATGCAATCTCCTATATTTATTTTATATTTATATAAAAATAAATAAAATTGCAGTAAAGGCTGGTGAGACCTTGGTGTTCTAACTAAAAAATTAATGCAATCCTATGAACATTTACTCAGAAATAAGTTACACTGTATTCAGTGGGTCTTGTTCTTAAGTAAATTCACTCAGCATTTCGGGTTAAAGGACAAATTAAGGCTATAATCCTAGTCACATGTACCTAATGCAGTTCTTCACATAGACATAATAAGTGAAGCCATTGAACACAGTGAATCTAACCTCCAAATAAACATGTATGGATGTTTACTGAACATGTCCAATTTTTCAGTTAGGAAACCAGCCTAGGCAAGTAGGTAAACTAGGTAACCATCCCAGCTACCACTGCTGAGCTGAACTGTAGCAGTCTCTGGTTTTCTATGCCATAGCTGTCAAGCCAAGCATTACCAACCCCTCAGTATTTCCTACTTGCTCAATAGTGTAATTCTGTTCTCTAATGAGAATATAAAGCAGAGACCAACTGTCCCATATCTTGCTCCTTTTTCTTATGCTTGGGCAATGTTTATTAATAATGCTGTAGAACGGAGAAGCCACTAAGAGCAAAGAGGCCAATGGTAGGGTTCAAATGTGAGGGAGCTGGTTACTTAACTTAAGTAGGCATATAATGATGCAAGCTGATACGATTCTCAGTGGATCACAGCCAAATGCTTAAAATATAGAGATTAAAAGAGCAATCACCAGAAACAGCACCATACATTTTACAGAGGTTCTATGTACCTGATACTTTTTCATTACTATAACCCTAGAATTTGAGTGTAACATGTGAATTAGCCTCTTGCCTCCAGATGCTAGTGTTACTATTGCTAGCATGTGTCCCCAGCATTCCACTGCAATTTCTGCTGCTCCAACATTGAGAGGTTCAAACTGTGAATCCACATTTTAGAGGATCTGCGTGACTTACTAGTATTGCTGAATGACATGTTTTTGTACTTTTTAATAGCATTTTCTATTATGTTCTTCTCAAAATGTATTTTATTTTTATTATGGTAATAAAGTTGATTTTATAAAGTAATTTGCTTAGTTTTGGCCTTTTAAAAATGGAGAAACCAAAATATATCTACTGATCAATTTTGTCCTAAAGGTTTTTGATTATGGCTTTTGCCAGGTTAATCTTGCAGAATCAAAAACACTGATCTCGTATTACTAGACTGAGTACAAGGTCACCAAAAATATTCAAAATAATGCATATAAGCAAAGGATAGGGTTAGAGCTTTCTTTCACTCCCCTCAAAAAGCTCCCACACACTTCAAAGAGGTTTTTAAAAGCTTCCATCATCACCAAGTTCTTAAAAGTAGATTTTTAACATGGAAAGAAGAGAGGAAATGTCTTCTCTGCAGTCTCCAGTTGGAAACAAGCCCTTGGGTTGGAAGGGGACCTTGTGTGAACCTGGAGGCCAGAGATTCTTTGTCCCTGATATTAATGAATATACATATTCCTCTAACAATATCTTGGCGGGGCAGAGGGATTCAGTCAGGCTGAAACAATCATAATTATATAATTATTTTCTAAACCACTCTGACTATTCATCACCACCCAAGCTTGACTGACTCATATTTCATTAGCTACAAGCATTAAATGTTCTCTCTCACACACATGCACACAAACACAAGTATGCACTTTTTCTTTATCTTGCCTGTTGTCTACAACTTGGTGCATGACTTGAATTGGGAGGCTGGTACAGAACCAGTGGCAATTATATTAATTCCATATGGGAATTTGCCAATCACTCAAGCATTTTCTTATTCTTTGGATTTTAGCACTGGAAAAGCTGGAACACAGGTAGGAGTGCTTTTATTGTGATGATATGTGAGGCCATATTATGTCGATCATTGGAAAATTAGTACTTTATTGGATACAGATGACTATCTAGCTATTATGTTAGAAATATAAAAAGAAATTATTACAAAAACAATGTAAGTATTATTTCACTCTATTTCTTTGCAAAAGAATTGGTCGTGCTGAATTGTAATAAGAATACATTGCATGCCTTTCACAACTGTTTCCATATGTAACTTCTAGCTATAATAAACATTTTTCTTCTTATAAAACTCATTAAATAATTGGACTATTCTGCCCTGCCCTGCCCCCTGCCCCCCACACACAGAGAAATCCTTTAAAAGCATATAGAGTAATCCTATGGACTCCAGGAAAACCTCCCAAGGATCATAACATGCTGTAGGCTTCTCTATCCCACAAACGGAAGTGGAGGTGTACTGGCCAGAAGTTTTCCTTGGATAACAGGAGAGATTTCCACAACCAGGACTGGTATTTCATGAGCACAAAATGGTGCGTTCCACAAGGTGGGGGTGGGGGGTGTTGTCAGGGCAGATCAGATTAGGGCCACAGTTAAAGCTTCCTGATTCCTCAAACATGCCCACAGGCTACAGGGCAATTGTGTCTGCCATAGAACTGGTGTCTGTCTCTGCAATCTGTCTTCTTCCCTTCCCAGATCAAGATTGATTGATTCGTTTGTTTGTTTGTGGCTTTTCTATACCATCAGTTATTCTAAAGAATCGTAAGATGGTTTACAGAAGATCAGGGGCTTCTAGCTACAGTTTTATTTTGTGAAAGCTGCCCAGCCAGGACTGTCTTTGTGATCCAAGGAGGATAATGTAAAGGCTATTAGCATGGTCTATTGATCAAATTAATAAGCTAATTGTGGATTAAGCTCTGCCCCTGTTAGAAGATGATTTCCAACTGACTCTCACTTCTCGCTTCTCCACCAAATGGAGCTGGCTTTATCCTCAGGGATGGTGGAAATGCTGAGGGTTACTTAATTGTTACTTAATTGGCTAGCTCTATTGACCTGGTGTCAGACAACTGCACCCATCAAGTCACACTCTTCCCCCTCTGAGCCTCCCTCTTCTAAAGTCTGATGTCCATTTGACTCCCCCTCTGTTGGCTACCTATCATCAGGCAAAGTCCTTTTTAAACAGAATGGACCTTTGTCCCCATTGAGGTGACTTGGTTTTCTGCTAGTGATCTTCATCAGGTAATACTTTTATTGTGTTCTGCTGTTTTTGTCTGCTTTTGTCTGCTTACTTTAAACTGTGGCTTGACCCTTTTTTGATACCTACTTTTACAGTGTATTTCTATGGTTACTTCCGGTCTTGACCACAAAGAATGGAAAAGAGGGTTTTGTATTTTAATTAATAGAAAGTGCAGTGAAACAGCTCTTCTGATGTTAGTTTGCATGCATGAAAGACAAATGAAGATTTAAATGATTTTGTATCTGGTGTTTAAATTGAGGACCATGTAAAAAGATACATCTCCAAGCATGTGTCAATCTTTCTGAAGTTACTGTGCCATCCATGCAGAGGGATTGCATTTTCTGAGCTGCATTTTCAGTCTTTCAGCCACCATTTTTCTATAGAGTTGAACCTATGTATAAATGCCTTTTTACTGTTTTTATGGTTATTGCGATATATCACTCTTCCCCGGTCCCTCCTCTTCTTCTGTTGTTTTAACTGAAATAAGAATTATTCCAGAATGATTGTTTAAGTGCTTGAATAGAAACAAGCCATGCTCATTGACAGCTGTAACTTTGTATGATATATTGAAACAGAACAAGACTTACAGAGTACATCAAAAAAAGAAATACTGAGTCATTCTTTTTGGTAAAAGTATCAACATATGTTTTGTGGTTGGTTTTGCTTTTCTTTGTTCTGTTTTATGAAAATATATTTGAGATGTTACATTAAAAAGTGATCCTGCCCACTAACTTCTCTGTGAGGTAAATGGAATTCATTTTAGCTGAGGCTAGAGTAGGTATTATTCAAACCACTGGGGCATCTGAGAATATATTTTAAGGAGTCATCTCACAGTAATTCTTTTGTGTGAATGAGTCTTCTAAACCATCTACACCTTATGAATAAACAGCAGGAAAGGTGAGATAAGAGAGGGGACAATGAGTTCAAATAGCAAGGGTGGAAGGGACTGTACAGTCTGTGTTACTTCTTCCTACTGTGTCAAAATGCATGACTTCCACAGTGATTGAGGCATGTTTTGCTATTTTAGCTTTCCCACACTGTCTCAGGAGCACAGGGAATGCTTAGAAATACAGCCATATCTAACCTTATCTTCATAGTAATCCTGTGACTCAAAACCATACATAGCACAGCTGAAACTAGTCAGTAAAGAATGACATCTTGAGTTACTTTTGTCACTGTTATAGGGATTCTTCAAGACCCCAACATGGTTATCCCAAGGGTTGTATCCAATGGTAAACTAACCTAAATCCTATTCATTCCAACAGGTCCCCTCTAAGTGGGAATAACACTGAATGGAACCCAATGTGGCCATAGGGCTGTGGTGCCACAATGGCATGGTGTGGTACCAAGTGTGCCATATGGGTGGTGTTGGCTCCAACCCCCATCAGCATTCAGTATGACTAGGTGAACTGGGTGAACTAACCCACACTAGTCTTGGCAGACTGGAAGTTTGAGGTGCTGGGTAGGATCTCAACAGAGGCATGTGGGGCTGGTCTTGTAGAACTGTGTCTTCCTGCCCCTTCTCCCCATATCAGCCTGCTGCCAGCTCCCAAAATAACTACACAGAGGATGTGGAAACCTACTGAATCGTGTGGACTGTGATTCAGGAATGGAGTGGAGAGAATTGATCCTCTAAAATCAATGATGATCCAGTACAGCTTTTGGACGTATTCCCCCAGGAGTGCTTGAAGAGTGAGGGGATTTCCTGATGTCTTATAGAAACATAGAAACAGAAAACAGAGTGAGTCAGAAAGGGTCTCCCGGGCCATCTAGTCTGACCTCCAGCACCAGCCGGCTCCGCTCACGACATGCCCACCATGTGGACGTCCAGCCTATCCTTGAACTTATGATGCTTTTAGAGTTTTTATTATTGCTGTATCTTGCTTAAGTGTGATAATATGTCTATATGGTTGCTTTACTGAGACTTGTTTGATTAATATTGCACACCATTCTATGGTCCCTTGGAAAGAAGGATGGGATATAAGAATTTGAAATAGATCACAACACAAGGTTGTTCTCCTTGATATGAACATGTACACTCCGAATATGTATGCAGCACATGCATATGCAAGCTATAGCTGCTCACAGCAGCTTACACGTTTGCCACATGAAATGGTCGATAAATATGCGCACATCACATTTTTTTTCCATGTTGAGAAAATCGAATGGATTTCGGAAAGAGCCATTCTGTGTCTGTCTTGGTGATGAGTTCAGCTTCTTTTGTCAATCATGTTACTGACCACTTCATTTAAACAACTGTCAAAAAAGAATATTTTATTTTACAGTTTCTGGGTAGGATTAGTTTCTTGGCATCTAATACGCACATGCTGTTGATAGTAGACTAAGATATTTAATCCTATAGTGAACTATGTCCTAGATGAGAACAGTATTATATGAAAGCCCTAAGCATCCCCTCAACCTGAGCTGAAAAAGGGAAGAAGGGAAAGGAAAGTCATATAGCAAAGCCAGCATGATAATCACACATATTTGTATAACTTTGTCCTTAACAGAGGTTGGTCTCACCTGGACATTTGATGGTGTGCATAACCATGGAAAAAAGTGTCACAGAAGATATTTGCAGCCTGTTATTTCCTTTTACTTGGCACAGCTCTTTGCAACCTAAGGCTACACTTGCAGAGAGGATTAGTGGCTTTTCTTTTCAGCATGGTAGATGTGCCAGACAGATGCCTCTATTAGCATTGTCTCTGGTGAAAGGTTTGCTTCATGCCAATCTTCAGAAACCTATCACAAAGGCTAGCCCCCTCCCTATGAAATTTCTAGGGTCCATTTGGTATCTTTTTGTCCCTTTTTTGAGCAGTAATCATGAACTTGCTGTGGCAATTTGGTCTGTTGATGGCCATGGAGAAAGATCAGCAGCATTCCTAGGCACCATTAAGTAGTCTAGAAGTCTTAATTCAAATAAAGGTTGTGGTTATTAATTTTTTACTGCTTTTTAGACATGGGGCCCTCAAAGCAGTAAACAACATAATGCAATGTTTTTAAAATGTAAGAGCCAAAACAATCAAGCAGTGTTTTAACTTTTCAAATTTACACACATATATAAAGCTGATAAAAAGCGGAATACGAGGATAAAGAAAGTGGATTATCATGAAAGGCTGTACGACAAAAAGTATTTTTTACTGGTTGCCAAAATGAGGAAAGAAAAGAAAACAAGAAAAGATGAAGCAAATTCTGGAACTTAGGTGCAACTTTAGAGAAGACATGCATACTCAGCTACCTGACACAGATAAAGGCAAAACTCTGAGTAGAACCCTCTCCAAACATCTCAGCAGGGAAACACAATGGAGGCAGTTCCTCAGCTACTCTGGTCCCAAGCCATTGAGACATCAGATATGTACTAAACGTGTCATTTGCCATAGAGTTATATTGTTCCCAGAGCAAGAATGTTTACACAGTGATGAAAGTGTCCAGTCCAAAGAACTCCTTAGCTATTCCTTTGCATGGAGTTGCACCTAACCTCTGAGCAAATATGCACAGGACTGCAATATAAATATGTGATTGCAGTCCATTTTGGGATGGGAGCATCACTTTAAACTAATAGTTTACGATACGCAAAATGTATGGTGTGCGTGTCATGCATACTGTCTCTCCTAATACCTTCAGTGTCTTGTGTTTAATTCTGATGGACAATTACAAATGATAGTGTAACTTCTATTCATGAGTTTTGATTGTGTGACCAATTCTCCTGGAAATGAGGCTACATGCCTTCCTCCAGAAGGATTCCAAAGAACCAGCTCCCATGGCAGGCTGCCAATCTCTTCTGCTGATACGCTATCACTGTAAACACCTCTAATTTGATTGCACTAATGGCCGTTTCTGTTTGCACATAATCTTACAAAGGGAACAGTGAAAGAATGTTTGGTGTTCACAGCAACATAGCTCAATTCCTGCAATGCCAAAAATCCTACAAACTCTCCTTCGGTACTTCCCCAGAAAGAAGTCCCACATTCCCAGCCTATTGTTCAACAACCAAAATGTAAGTACAATCAAATTGGATAGCATGAAGCAGAAAATCCAGGAAAAAAATCTCAGAATGTCAGGAAAATTGCTTTATTCTTATGAAGTCCCTATTTATTTAAGAATAATGCAAGTTTCACAACATGAGAAGGCAAAACTCCCTGGAGAAGATAATAATGCTAGGGAAAGTTGGTCAAAGAAGGAAAACCAAATACGAGATGAACTGACTCCATAAAGGTAGCCACAGCCGAGTTTTCAAGGGCTGCCATGAATAGGAGCACTTTCATTATACCATAGCCATAAGCTGAGACAACTTGGCAGTTTATACGTACCAACAATGCAGCTCTTAGCATCCAAGGCATCTGTCTTTGTGGCTAAAAGGGTCAGATTTATTTTTAATGAAACATGTTTTGAATTAAAGTTATCCACATTGATTTGTCTATTTAGCATGTCCAGTTCTGCACATAATCCCCGGTTTTACATTTTAGGTTAAATTTCCAGACATACATGTTTTGGCTGCATGTGGGTAGCTCATGCATGTCCTTGCATGAACGCAGGACAGCTAAAGCTGGGCATAGGGACATCTCTGCCAGCTTCTCCTCCAAAGCCTGTGTGGAATGTGTCCGGTGGAGTAGCAGGGCCTGTATGGGGGTTCTTCTTGCATTGCCCCACAGGGTCCCCAATTGCTGCAGAGAGTTCTTCAGTGGTGATGATCCCCAGACAAAACAGAAGCCAGCCAGAAGCATTGCCACTCAAGACCATCCCCTGTCAGCTGGGTTGTAACACCAAGCTCAAAGGATCTGCCATTCCTTCTTTACACGGGAGGGAGAAGGGTCCTAGGACATCAAAAACATCTGAAGACGTACTGTACCATGGCTGCTGAAATTCAATTAATACATTCAGAATTATCATGTGGCATGACCTTCCTGAGACTGTGCCATTCTCAGGGCTGGTAAAAAACCTGCAGGTTTAAATGCATCCTTCCATTAAACCACCAACACTCCCTCTGGGTTCAAGAAAACTGGTACAAAACCTGGCACACCAAGGGAAGGGTATTAGCTCAACTTAGCTCCTGATGCACTAAGTTTTTCTTAGGGTTTATTAGGATGTAGGAAGGGTTTGCTATTTTAAATTTGGATAAGAATTTAAAACGCAATCCCTTTTCTGAAACTCAATACAATGCACTCTGGACAGGACACTAGCAAATGATTCTTCTGATTCTATTGATTGGCTTGCAGTGTCAAAACAAACTTTATTAATGCTACTGGAATGCCAGGTGCAACACTTTCCAGTACAGAAACAGCCATTAAATTTTTAAATAGGACAAGATTAGAAAAAATGAATTTCATCTTGGCCCCAAGCGTAACTGAAAGCAAAATATTTCTACTCTAAGCATACGTGTAGATGGTAAACTGTTCAGACAATGCAATGTATAGATTCTGCCATGAGTAATTTAATGTACATTAATAAAGTCCATTATTTCCTGCCAAAAGCTGTTGTTTTCAGATAAATCTTTTGCATCTACAGTATAACTTGAAGCAAGTAATTCTTTCAGGTTTTCTTTGTTTTATTTGATAGTGTGTGTCTAGAATCCAAATACAGTTAAACATATGCCTTTTCATATGTATTTATTTTATTAGGTACAGCCAAGTCATTTAAGTCTTACTTCAGGAATATCAGTACAAGATAGACAAGCAGCAAAATAACTCCAATCTGGAAGTCCAAATAAGAGCTAATTCAAATGTTCCAATTGTTATAGTGACAGTGTTGGCTGAGAGTAGTTCCTTATAATCTGATACATGATGAAGAGGTCTTTTGCTTGACATGTTTTTGGTCCATTTATGCAGAGGTGGGTGCTTCCAGAGGTGGGTCATTCAGCAATTCCTACTCATGGTTGCTGTTGTCATCCTAGTTGTCTTCTTTCAACATCATCATCTTCATCATCATCATCATCATCTCTCTACCATCCAGGAGCTGAAGCTCTGAGGACAGTTCACAACCAGGTATTTATTTACCACATCTTCACACTGCTCCACATCTAAACAGATTTCAGAGTAGTGAATGATAAAAGAGAAAAAGGGTGGGTGATCTCCTATGGCCTCTCCTCCAAATATCATTTGTGGAGGGGTCACAAGGTTCTACAGAGCACTGAGGTCTCCTGAGCTCTGTAGCAGTTAAGGAATATCATTAAATGAATAAAATATAAAATAATAAAATAAAATAGTTGCAGAATTTAATCACTACCTCAAAGAATAATATTTGTCTTATCCAAAAAATAAGTGTATCACTCTCCACAATGTCCTGTAGAGGGAGCAACTCTCTCGTTTAGTAAGCAAGGTCCAATTGCAAGCAGGGAAAATTAGGATCTGTCTGGAAAATACTGTCTTGAAGTTACCCATCTTAGGAAGAAAACTAAGCTGTATAGTATTTATATATCAATGTTACTTGTTTGTGTTTAGGCCCATTCTATGCATGCAGCAGAACATGCTGGTAGAAAGGACTTTAACACCTAAGCCCAACCTTAGTGCCCAGCACTGTCAAGCCAATGCCCTTGACCCTACATTTAAAAGCAGCATGGTGGCAACTGCCATTTCCCACAATGCCCCCAACATGGTATTGTCTGGGGCATTGTGGGAAATTGAAATGGTGGCCTCTACCTCTCCAGTGCTGCTTCCTGCAGCCAACAGGGCTGAATGAAATAGATGGCACTTTGCTGAGAGCCTCCACAAACTGGAAGCTGGACCTGATTCTACCAGATCAGAATGCAAATAAGAGGTCACTTCCAGGAAATGATAATTTTGAAAAACTGCAACAGCACATCAGAAGAAGAGATTTTATCCCTTCTGTGCTAATTTTCTACTTGCAAGGAGGGTTTTCCACAGGGGATGTTTAAGAGCAACACCCTTCAACTGCCTTTGTAGTCCGAAACTTTACTGTCCATTCTACCAATGCCAGTTGCAGGATTTTGAGGTCACCTTAATGAGCCCTCATTGAGTCTACCTTCTCACCACTATTGCCCCAAGCTGCAATTAGAGTAAGCCTGTTGAAATGAATAGGATTAAAGTTAGCAATGGCTAACTGAATTTTCATTCAGTTTAATATGTCTGCTATAAGAATGATTATCATTGGATACTAGTCATTGTTCTTCACCTTCTTTCTTAACATTACAGTCACCTGCTTGTTCTTCCTCTTTCTAACCCCTGCTCTTGTTTAGGTCAGAAAAGGAGGCAAGTGAATAAACGTCAACAGTGAAAAGAAGAACCAGGTTCAAGTGGCTTTTTTCAGTGGGCCCCTGCTAGGCTGCCCTACGATTCCTACACTTGAGTCCAGCCTTGTATTCCACCACTTCAGAAGGTGCCATCTCATTCTGCTAGACATTAGACCAGGTATGCAGCTTCTGTGTGAGATATGTTTGCAATTGCATGTTTCTCTGGGGGAATAAAGAAAAAAAAGATGTGCCAATAAGCTCCATTCCATTGTGCATTTGATTAACTGTTTAGCCTGTAGCTCTTTGTTTTTCTGACACTCTCCTAAAAGGGCAGCAGATGTTCCTGAAGGAGCAGGATGTTCTCTGTTTGAAGTTGAATGTTTATCAGAAGTCTAATCTAGGTATTTTGTTTAACATCCCCAGTGTCCTTTATCTGACGGTCTGGGACCCAAAGTCAGCTGTAGTTAAAGAAATGCATCTAAGTACATCCAAGGCAACGCGCTGATTTGTTTTGTACTTGGACTGCTTGTGCATTCTCCTAACTAAGAACTGCCCTCAAGATCTGAGCACCAAATTCCCATGAAGAATCAGAAATTATGATATAGACATATTCTGTCCTAAGATATGACAGAATGAGGGTGAAAAATGGAAAGGGAATACGGAGTAAGGGTTGTTTCCTCATCTATGCGGTTTGCTTTGTAGCCCCACCTAAGAGGCATCATGAATTCTGCTATTCTTCTGTATACCATCTGGAAGATGCAAGCTAGACATTAGAGTGTGTGTCCAAATATAGGCTGTGCCCTTTTGTGGTGGTGGGCAAAATTTCATATGCAGCACTGGTTGGTGGCAAGAAGTTTCTGTGTTTCCCTCCCGAGAATCCCTTCACCCTGACCAATTCTCCTTCGCTGGGCCTGCCATGCTGCCCTTGATTTTTCCACTTCATCCCCTGCTTTATAAGAAATTAGTGGTGACCTCATTTTTCAGGACTGTTCTGCTGCCATTCTCACTTACTGCTAAAGGAACTCATTAAGTGGATTATTTTAAAACATACTGAAGTCCTTGGCTTACTATCTAATTGGTATCTGCAGGTTAATTTCATCACGGTTAAGCCGCAGAGGAGTATCCCAGTGGTAGAAGACAAAACTGTCTGACTTCTGTCAGTGCTGCCCATATTCCAGTGCTGTAGCAACTCCCCATGTTGTTCTGGAGGGCCTTCCAGACCTCTGGAAGAGAAATTGTGTGCAGAATACAAAGGCTGCAGGGAAGGTAGTGGAGCAATGAACTGCATCTCCGCCTGTTTTTGCTGGTGAGATCATCCCATAGAGAGAACACCTCTCAGAGGACACTCCTGCCAGTAGAATCAAGTTTCTAGGGTGCCAAGTGTTGGGAATGGACTAGGGAGTTATTCTTGGTGTGCTTTCCAAGGTCAGGGTTGCAGTGACTCTTTCGATGAGCATGAGAATGGCTAGGAAATGGAGAGTGTGGGAATCAATAGGGCAGAGGAGGGTGAGGTTGTTTTGAGGTTGCCCAGACACTGTGGAAACAGAAAGAGTTCAAAGAGAAGGAAGGGGACAAAGGAGAAAGATGAGCCCTTGCCCTGTCTGGTTCTTGAGCTCCCAGGTAAATGTGTCTAGGATGGTATCCCTAAGCTGGAGAATAACAGTACAATCCTACTCAGAAATCATTCCTACTGAGTTCTCCTGGATGTATTGTTAGGTTAGTAGATAAGAACAGCAGCCTAAGTGCACTATAGGAACTTCGGATAGCACTGAATGAATGCCCTGCCAGCACGTGGAACACTGAAAGTCTGTTTCTAACATACAAGCATACAAAATGCTAATATTTCACCTTGCTCCTCTTCCGTGCGCCTCTGCCTGGGCACTGTATGCATTGTTGTCCCTGTTCTTCCAGCACTAGGAAAGCAGGAGCCTGGCAACAGGCTGCCCACAGCAGGAGCAAGCTGGCAACCTGCTGCTGATATAGGGAACCAGCTGCAGGGCGCTTTGTATTGTCTGGCTGATGGAAAGAGGTGGTGGCGGTGACAGCCTGGTGAACAAGCATCTGGGTGGGTCAGAGAGAGAACATCCGCTTTCCGTTTGCTGGTAGGCTACAGCCTGACAATGTAAGAAGAGAGCTGATGTGCAGTGCCATGAACTGCCTTTTTGTATTGTTTGTCATCAGCCTAAGAGAGCGCCGTGGCAGTGGGAAGGGCAAATACGGGGGTTGTGTGCCACTGGCAAGTGGAAGATCATCTTTGTGCAATCATAATCCACAAAGCACGCGGCATCCCATTAGCTGCCACTGGGATAAAATCTTCCAACAGAATTCAGGGAAAGGTGAAGAATTATTCCCATCCTTGTCTGTGATAAGCTAGTGCAGCCTTCCCCAGTCTTGTACTGTCCAGACACATTTGGACTGCAACACCCAGAATTCCCACTCAATGGCTCTTCTGAATGGGAATTCTGGCAGCTGTAGTCTAATTGCCTCTGAAGACCACCAAGTTGGGAAAGACTGAGCTAGTCCCTTGCCTCAGGCTCCAAAGCTTAAGACAGTCCTTTACAATGCAGATTTTTATTGAGACTTCACAATTAACAAGACATCTAACTCTAAATAGCCTTCTATCAAGCTGAAAGGATCAGCCTCTGTCCATGTAAAGAGAGCCGAACCCAAACTGGAATCTTCTCTTCAGCTTCTTTCAGTACCTCTGCTGGCCCCACCTTCAGGGTGGTTTGGGGGGGGGGGGGACAGCCAGACAGTGCAATCTACAGAAACCATCTAATTGGGCAGCTCATCTCTCTCAAAGCTTCTTTACCGGATCAAGGACTGGGTCCCTTGTTGCTCCTGCTCCCTTTCCAAAGATCCTCCCTTCTCTTCCAGCCTGGAAAACCTGAGAAAGTGACCTTGAAGGAGCTTCAAAGGTTTCTACCCACCCCACCCACCTCTTTCCTCTGCTTCAAAATCCAGAATCCAAGGATGTATCCCCCCAGAGAGTCTGCAAAGAGGAGTGCCTAGCCCACTCCCTAGAATATCCGGTTGATGACAGTAAGGTAAAGCCCCTGCATTGCCAGTATGGCCTCATTGCATTCTAGTGGTGATACAACTCCAGACTTTTTTTTGGAGAGAATCAAGTTTGGTAGGCAATCCATGCCACTCCTGCAATCCATGGGATAGAGGGCATGTAGACCCTGGTCCAGCCAAACCAATTAGCAGAATTTATAGAATCTATCATTGCATCCTTGTCAGATATTTGGCTAATAAGGTACCTGGAGCCCTCATTTGTGATGGTCTCAGCCCTGTTTAGGTGGAAGTTCCCAGCAGGTGGTGCTAAGGGGTTATTGCTTGGCAGTCTGGGCACTGGGATTCACCAAGGTTCAAGTGTTCTGATACTTTTTAAAATCTTTGAGAGGTCACTGGAGTTTGTGGCTGGGCCTTATCACTATGCCAATCATGCCCAGCTCCACTTCAGCTTTTCATCTGATAACAAGGATGGCTCAGGTGTCTCCTGATTCCCATGGTGGTCATGGGATTGTCCCAGCATGTCAGAAGTCCAAGGAATATAGTGGAGGATACTCTAGACATGATTTTGCCAACTGGACCTGGAGATGATTGTCTGAGGTAGTGGATTTAAGATGCCTCCCTTTGTAAACAACAGATCATTGGCTCCCAAGGCATAGTCTTAAGGCAGTTTTTCTCACCCTTGTAATGATGCGGGGCCTAATGAAGAGGGCCCACCCCTAGAGACTAATGAATCTAGATGGTTTCCATGGGGATATGGGGAGATTTTTGGTGATATGGATGGCTTTCCTGTCACAGCCCTGTCAAATGCAGAAATGCATCTTGGGCAAGATTCCTCTTGAGTGCTCTCTGCAGAGTAAAGCTTATATTACTCTGTGGTATATTCCAGAGCTGAGTGCAGTGAAGCAAAATATGAGACAGCTTGAGTGCAGATGAAATAACGCTTCCAGTGGATGCAATTGAACAGTGATGTGTGCCCATGGCCACAAATAATCAAGGGCAGTGAAACTGGCGAAGAAACAATATCTTACTGCCTCTTTGGCATCCTCCATGTGCTGCCAAGTGGAGTTTTCAGACTTGTCCAGCACCTATGCCATCTGGCTCTAAGGATGGGGACGATCCATATGGGGCCACTGTAATATATTTGCTAGGCCATTCCAAGACAAAATCAATTAGGCTGTGTCTTATTCAGCACAATTGTTTGTTTCGTGTCTCTCAGTCACCAGAATGTCTGTTTGGTATGGGATCGTCTAATTCAGCTACTTGCTGTAGGACACTACTGCAAATGTTTCCTTTAAACATATGTTTCGGCAATGTCCAAAGTTGCATCTTTTTTCAGAGAAGTTATTACACAGATAAATTTTGTCCTGGTAACAGTCTTTAATATTCAGTGATGTACACACCCTTTGGAATTATTATTTTCCTGCATCATGGAAATAATAGGTGTAATGGATTCTCTGTACCCCTTTGATAGCTAAAAGACAGAAACTGAAAGAATAAACACTTATTCCTCAGAACACAATGGACTGAGGCTCTTACGGTGCTTTTGATACATGAACAAGTGGCATAAAGACGACAACTTCAAATGGGTGTTTTGACATGGGGTCTACTTTTGTTGCAGCCTATATATATCTGCTAGACAGTTGCACCTATTTCAGACAAATCCATGTATGCATATTAAAAAAGGAAAAAATAAAAATAATTCATGTGCCCATGGGGTTTATTTTGGGAATTCTTCACAAGTACCATGGGTGCCGTATTGGCAATCCCTACACTAAACAGCTTCAGGTCAAGATAGCTGAAAGACTGCCTTCTCCTATATGAGCAAATTAAAAGTCACCCGTCATCTTCACCATTGGCCTGGTTGTATGTTCCACTACCAAGATATGCTAGACTGGTGGCTTCATGAGACAGGGCCTTTTCTGTAGCTGCACCCTGAATATAGAATCCCTTCCCAAGGAAAAGTTGGGCTGTATCCTTATTAATATAGCAAAAATGTATTGTTCTGTAGACCTTTGTTAGATTGTCGAGATTGTTTTGGGTTGTGTTTAAACAATGCTTTTCTTTTGTTATGTTTTTATTGTATTGGTTTACATTTTACTTTGCTTTGAAATCTCTAGTGGGCAGAAAGTGATTTATACATGCTTTGACTAATTAGTATAAAAATAAGATCGGCATAAACATTGTTGCAAGATCATAATGGTCAGAAGGAACAGTTCTGGATGGGTTACTTGCATTTACCTAGGGAGTTATCAGTGAAAAACTGATTTATAGAAAAAAATTATAGAAGAATATTCAGATGGAATAAACATCAGAAGTACTTATAACTAGGTCAAAGATCTACAGATGAATAATGTATAGCTACCATTTTAAAAATCCAGCCTGTGTAGCAGGCAATGCAATGCCACCGTTAAGCAACTGAACTGATGCCTCTGAACAGAAAGTCCAGGCAGAGGAGAGGAGAGGAGTGTCACACATCCATTAAATGCTGCTGCTCTACATGACGCTCATTGTGTGATGCAGATCTATTGTGTGATTCATGCCTCTGTGAAACTCTTCTTTTCTCTTCCAACAACTAACAATAACAAAAAAGGATAATATTTGGATTTTATCACTACCTGCATTTCTAGGAACTTCCTAGAGGTACTGGACAACTTCTGGTACAATGATCCATGATAATCTAAGTGCAGATGATTTAGCAATCTAATCTAATCTAAGCTACACAGGCACCAGGACCAGGTCCATGCAGGTCTTCCACAGAGTAAACAGAACACATTCTCCAGTGGAGTGGTTGTTCTGCAATTCTGGAGCTCTGAAAACTCATTCACAAACAACAACAACAACAATCATAACTTTAAAACTTAGTCATTCGTTCTTCTAGAATGACTAGAAAAAGGAAACTAAGTGCACAATCCTATGTATCTTTGGGGGGGGGGGAGTCCTACCATTCCCAGCATTCCTCAGCTAGTCTTGTCAGTTGGGCATTGCTGAAAACTCTAGGACTTTTTTTCTTCTGTATCATGCAGTTAGAGGGATTTTTGGTAGCTACTGGTTACAGATTCCAATAATAATTTAGAGTACTTGGAGCCAAACAACACATGACAAACATGGGTTTGGAAAATCCTGTTTAGAACTATGCACTCTGTGTGTGTGTGTGTGTGCGCGCGCGCACGTGCATGTGTGTGAAGGACAAGCAAATATTTGAGGACTTGAATCTGGATTGGGATGGTGATGCTCAAGACGGAGCATCTGGATTGGGATGAAATACAACCCTTTCTTTTTCATTCTGCTTCCCCCTCAACTCACAGCCCAGCTGCTGTTTTCCTTGGAAGGTGCTCTGGGCAAGCAGCCTTTGGTGGAAATCCCCTTCCAGGCTGGCCAGCCTCTGGCTGCCTGAAACCTTTGTTATGCTCAGTGCAAGCCACTTAATTTGGCTTCTCTCCCTTCCATTGCCACTGCAAACTACATTCCAAATGCTCCTTGGTCTCTCCCTTTCATCAGCAGCACAGATGAATTGTCATGCAGGAAGAATGTATTTAAGCATCACTTGGGCATGGGAGGAGTCCCTACTCTTCACCCAGCCAGTAAGCAAGATATAAAGCACCACGATATGTTAAATTAGATGTGTCATCTCGTACTTTTAAAATCACATTTTAAGATTACAAGATTGGGTAGGGGTGGGGAGGCCATCAGCACTGGAACGGAGCTCTGGGAAGGCAAGGTCTTTCACTTCTTAACCTCCTGTGCTGCAGTCTGAATAAAAACCTCACACATCATCGAAGCTGATGATGCTATTTGGCAGGAGAGGGAAGCTATCGTTAAACGCATCCTCTTGTTCAACAATAAACACCAAACAAACAATGACACTATGACAATCTACTCATGTAACACCGTGTTTAGCTTGGCTCTGAGGCATGCTCTGGGATAGAAACAAAGCCTATATTTTATGCCTGGGGTTTCTGCATGGGATCTGGAGGCATTTCTCATGGCACCTATCAAGTTCCCCCTGTTCCTCCTGATTTTAATTTCTGGGGTGTGTGCGTGTGTGTGTGCATGCTCGCACGTGCATCTCTCCCTCCCTCCCTCCCTCCCTCCCACCCTCTGGAATACTTTCAGGCTGCAATGCAAAGTGCTGTCCTCCAGCACCATCTCTCTTTAGATTCAAAAAAGGGAGGTTGTGCATTGGAACTCAGATCCCATCTCTCTGGGTCCAGGGCTGGGATGTGTGTGGCCAGAGACAAGACATAAGCAACAGAGGCACCAGGACCGGGGCAACAGAACTTCAGGCAAGACAGAGTCCAAAAGCAAGGTTTAATGGGAAGTCCAACCTATAGCCATGGTACTGTGATGTCTTGCCCGCCCTGTCTGTAAACAAGCCACACACTCACCAGCAATAAAACTAAAGTTCTTTAATGCTAATTGTCTACAAGATTTACAACTGTATAGATAAGCTCTATAGTCCTTGCTATACAGATGTTATACAGATGTTAACCCCATAATGGCTTCTCTTCCCAAGCCCACGTGGGAGCATTCTCCCAAGTCACGCCTTTCCTCTCTCCTATGTAATAAATCTTGCCGTTGTTGATATCTACGTGAAATCCTCCTGTTCTCAGCTTTTGAAAAATCCACAAGGCCTATTGTGTCTTCTGTTTCTGACTCGGGGGAATCAGCATCGGAGGGGGAAGAGGCAGCTTGCTCTGCCTCTTTCTGAATAGAACTCCCAGCTTCCTCTTTCTCATGACGCCCTGGCTCTAATAAAGGACCAGGCGTTTGCTCGACGTGCTGGGAGTCAGAGGAAGATGCAGCAGCTGG
Organism: Varanus komodoensis; assembly: GCF_004798865.1. Classification (NCBI taxonomy): domain Eukaryota; kingdom Metazoa; phylum Chordata; class Lepidosauria; order Squamata; family Varanidae; genus Varanus; species Varanus komodoensis. The sequence continues at coordinate 3,880,353 of NW_025335408.1, read as the reverse complement.
CTCTGCTGTCCCTACGCTGAGTTGTGGGGTCGATTCTTGGACACTGGTCGTCAAGTGCAAGTCCTCCTCCTGAGTCTTGCTTCTGCTTCTGTCGGAGCTTCATGCATGACAAGGTACAGGCTGAGGTCAGGAGCCAGAAGAATGCACGCAGACAGGAGGAGGATGTGGTCAGGAACCAGCCAAGGGTCGAAAACCAGAGGATGAACAGATGCACTTACCTTGGACAGGATAACAGAGTGGAAGACACAGCATGGCAGGATACATGGTGTGGCAAGATAAACAGCAAGGTAAGATACGTGGCAAGATGCAGGCGACAACAGGAACCAGATCCAGCAATGGTCAGGCAAGATGCAGGAGCTGAACCACAGCTCACAGGAAGTCCTGTGTTACTGAGGCAACACAGTAAGACAAAATACACTGGGAAGGCAGAATATAAGTCAGGAAAGAGGTAGATACAACAACAAGACAACACGGAAAGGCAGGAAGCAGGAATGGTCAGGCAAAGTGCAGGCACAGCAGCAAACAGGTGAACCTGTGTTCCTGAGGGAGCATGGCAAGGCAGGAGGCACAGCAGCAACCAGAAGCAGGCAGTACAGCAAACAGGAGAGTCCTGTGTTACTGAGGCAACACAGTAAGACAAAATACACTGGGAAGGCAGAATATAAGTCAGGAAAGAGGTAGATACAACAACAAGACAACACGGAAAGGCAGGAAGCAGGAATGGTCAGGCAAAGTGCAGGCACAGCAGCAAACAGGTGAACCTGTGTTCCTGAGGGAGCATGGCAAGGCAGGAGGCACAGCAGCAACCAGAAGCAGGCAGTACAGCAAACAGGAGAATCTGCATTGCTGAAACCAGTTCCGGAAGAAAGAGCCTGCTCTTACACAGCAATTTCTCCTCCAAGACCCCCAGCTGGTGCTTATCAGTAGACTGAAGGCTCCAGCAGGACCTGGGACTGATCCTGCAAATATGATGGCAGTTGTGCTGGTTCTGGTCACAAGAGGACGCATGACACTTGCTCAAAATTGCAAATGTGCCCACTGATTCAAACAGGCGGAGGAACCCCGGATTTGGATCTGCGCATTGATGTAATCTCAAAATCCCTTCCCCACCTCTATTCATGAGTAGAGAAACAGGAGAACAACCGCAGTTCATTTCTGGATAGGAAAGGCAAATTCTCTGACAATTTCCACAGCTGTTGTTCACCAGCTGCGAGCACTAACAGGTTGCAACACAACCTCTTCCTTGTTTCTTAAGTTGGTTTTGGATAATTTTAAAAAATAAAATAAAATACAACAATATTGCAAACTACAGTGCTCTATACGGCCCAGCTTTCAACAATCAATGGCTAGAAAAAGCCAAGATAAACAAATACAAGTATTTTATATTTGACAGCACATAATCACCAATGTGTGCACAGTGGGAAAGTAATTCAAGAGGATGGGTGCCACCACATAGAAGGCCTGCTGCCATGTTGCCTCCAGATGGAGAAAGTGGCACAGAAAATAAAGCCTTCCCCAGTGATTGTCTAATGGGTCTACACAGGGGAAGGTGATATGCTGGGATGCCTGACCTAAGGACTTCATATGTCCATAGTAATATCTGGAACCAATATCTCTGTAACAAAGTTCAACTTCCTATGGGTTGTCCTTGGGATACACATGCTAGACTGCTTGTATGTTGGAGGAGTAAAAAAGGATCTAATAAAGATCTTGTGGGAAATGTTTCAAAATATGCCCTAATTTTAACCCAGTAACGCACTGTGTCAGATCGCCTCTGTCCATATTTGCCACTCTTTAACTAACACGCCCTTTCCATGCAGCATCACAAGGTTTCCACCCCTTTCCTTACGCAGCCTTTGGCTTGCTCCAACATTTTTGGATCCACCAGTGGTGACTTATTTTTCCATCGCTAGAGAAATGCAGACTCAGAATTAAAGATTTTTAAAAAGTTGTAGCAGTAACATAAATACAAACTTTCAATTATATGAAACTTTCATTTGAAAACAAAAGGAACATTAAAGATCATAAATTATGATGCCAGAACTATACAGTAGCAGAGCAGTTTCACCAAAATACAATGTGGAAACATTGTATTTCTGCATTTAAGATTTTCAGCCAGAAGACAGTTTCTCTTGCAAAGCTTCCACCACAGAAATTACCTGCTGCTGACAACAGGTGTCAGCAACAGGTGCAGCTGTACTGAAGCTGAACACAGTTGAACAACAAAAGAACATGGCAAACAACTTTCTGTTTGATTTTTTAAACCACATTTTAAGTCATGCACACAGGAATGATCAAAATGATTCAGAAATTCTCAGCCTCAAAACAATTACTGGGGTGGCTAAAGAATGAGGTCACAGCAAATTTCCTATTTGGTTTTCAGTTGTTTACAGTTCCGTTTTGAGAAAAAGCATGTTCCTAGCAGTTACTATGGTGGTGATCACGTTGGCAATGCAAGCTTAAAGGAAAACACTTTTGCCAGCAATGACCTGGTTAGGGGTGTGTGAAAAATCTACTGGTGCGCAGAGGGAGGGGGGATCTCCCCTTGGATCCCTGGACTCCAGCCTGCTTCTTTGCAGCTGTGAGTCTGACCTCTTAGCAAGCATGCCCAGCATTCATGTGGGTGCCCACCAGGAAGGAGGCCTGTGTGAATGCTGCACAAGTAGTGTCCCTCTTCCACACAGGCTTTGTGGGTGCTGCCCATGCAGCAGTTGTACAACCAGAGTTCCATGGACATTCACAGACTTCCTCTTGGCTTGGCTTGCTTCCTAAGTGTGGGCAGGACGCAAGAAGAAGTCCAATGAACAGAAGAGAGGTGGATTTCCGGGAGGATCACTGCCACCCTCGACCTGGTCCACATGGTTGACAACCATGGTTTAATTAGCCCCCCAATATATTGGTGTTAACTTATAATTTATTTGTTGACAATCAAGCAAACTGTGAGTTTTTAAAAACTCCTGTGTGGTTTGCTTCCCACTCCCTTCCCCTACTCCCACTCAGTATCCCACATGCCTTTGTGTCGCTGTAACACTGGCATGTACAATGGTTAAACATTTATTGCTACTCTTGCCTGCCACCTTTGTAGCCTGGCAAAACAACCCATGAACAACCTACATTTGTTTGTTAGCAAAACAACCTACATGTAAACTTTACATTACATGGGGTTTGATTGTAATAACAACCCATGGTTTAAGTAAGGTATCACACCCTAACAATAAAACATAGGTTCTCTTTGTGGGTTGTTTATGGTTAGCAGTTTATAGTTCTGGGTTTGCACATAGTGATAACCTCTGATAACCTCTGACAAACCACATTAACATAAATCACAGTGGAACATTATGTGCAAACCTAGCCAGTGACCCAGTTCATACATGAAGGTTTTAAATATATGGTTTAATTAACCTCTTATGTCCAAAGAGGCTCAATGAATGGGTATTTGCAAACAGCCTAAATGTATATTAAAAGGGCGAAAATAATGAACACTCTCAAGACTAAGATTCAATATTCATTTTCTAGGGACATTCAGAAAATAGCTTGTGTTATCTAAGGGCACATGTATATAATCTAAGGGCAACTTGTTTGCTGAGGCTAAGCAAAAAAGCATTTGAATGGGAGACTGTCCTGGAACTTGCATGTATGCTGCTTGGAATCCTGTAATCACTGGCACCATCAGGATGGGACTTCAGGACAGGTACCGAGGGCTTCCCTCAGCAAAAGGAGCAACTGCAGCAGAGGCTGGCTCACAACATCTGGATCAGTCCATGATGGATGGCAGGTAGGATGTAAGTGTATGAAATATATAGCCCTCTTGCTGGTTTCTTCCTTCCCTCCCACTCAGATACATCAAGCAGAACCACACTAGAAGTAATTTCCAATCCTTAAATGATGTGTTGATGCACAAGAGGTAATGTGACACATGTTTGGCAGCTGCAGAGAAAATAAGATGTGAGTGTCACTCCTAACATAGGCCCAAGAACATTGGAGCAAGTTCTTACTTTTGACTATGTATCTCTGTTTTGGATGAACTAGCTGTAATAAGCAGATAAATTAAACCAAATATTCTTCCTCCCTCCCTCCCTCTTTAGTGATTTTATGTGGTAAGTCTTATGGAGCAATTGCAGGTGGGCAAAGGAAGTCAGGGATTTCAAATGTACCAGTGATTCCATTGTTCCTCCAAGAGCATGTATGGATCATATTCCAAAATGTGTTTGTATCACTCAAGACTCTTCAGAAGGCATAGAAGACTTGGCATGAATTGCCAGCTACACACTTAGTAATTCAAGGCAATGATGCATATCACAGTGCTAACAGTTCAGATTAGTGCCAGTATTGGAAATAAAGAGCCAAGTGAGCCATTATTAGAAGCATGAAAAAGACTTCAGCTGGTTGGGGTACGGTTTGTTTTCATGTGTTGTTTGCTGAGTGTTAGATCATTTGGTAAGCCATCCATGCATGCCAATCTTCTGTCCTGAATGGCTGGTCTCTCTCGTGTCACTGTCTTTGTTAACATATGGTCACCATTTAGTATCCAGCTTGTCCATCTAGTGGATCTAATATTCAGGGAGAAATTGTCTCTGTTCCATTTAGATAGCTAAAGGTAGAGCTGATAAAATTAGAAAATGCATTATGAAAAGCAACCTTTTAAAAACTATTTTAAACAGCTAAAGATGATCCTCAGGATAATGCAGCAATATGAAAGAATAGAATAAAAGGAGCACAAAAGAAGTGAAATCCTGAACAAGCAAAAGGGAAGGACTGTGGGAGAAGAATCATGAAAGTAGACAACAGATGGGGGGAAATCATAAAATCACAAAAGTAAATCTTTTTCTTGTGAAACATGGAATATTTTTCTGATTGTAGAAAAGGTAAAACAGGCTTGAGGTAAGAAAGAATATCAACACACAACACAAAGGGAATGTTCTTTTAAAATCACAAAATGCTTTGACACTACTGAGTGTCAAAGAAAGAACATGGCTTAATGAGCATGTTTGGCTAACTTTCATGACAGATAATGTAGATTAAGTGTTGCCAGTTCTGCAACTGACTGGCATCTCAAATATATAGATACAGGTATACAGGTGTAGGTGCTGCAAAAGTAAACCCCAACCAGGTGCCCTCCATTTGTGTTGGACTACAAATCCCAGCATAGTGAAGCCTTCTGTTGGCTTGAGATTAGGGGAATTGCTATGTAACACATACGGAGTGTGTCAGGTTGGGGAAAATAATAAGCAAAGTACCCCAAAGAAGAATCTCAAGGTAGCAGAGATCAAAACATTCCTAGGAACTAAAAGTTTATTCCTTCAAGATACAGAATCATTTCTGAGAACTCCTATTGCACAAAGTCTTCATTAAATACCCAAGCCAGAAATGAAAGTCAGCACAGGGAAGTGGATTTCAGTACAATGGGAAACAGGAATATTTTTTTTAAATCTAAAATGAATACTTTTTACTGGGCAACACAACACACTCTTGGCTCATATATTTGCATTTGACCCTAAATTAGGTGCACATGTTGTTACCTGGTATTTTTTATCTTTCTCCATGATTAATGGGATGGCTTTGTCAGTGTGTTGTAATAGGTGAAAAGCAGTGGTATACTGGAGCTGAGACTCCCAAGATCAAAAGACTGGGACAGTCTGAATGGCAGGGACAATGACATCATCTGCCACATGCAGGACTTTCTGTTTCCTTTGAGTTTAGCTGCAACCCTCACAGAGGCTGGAGGTGGGCAGAGAGAGAGAATGGATTTTCCTAATAACAATATATGGTTTAAATGCTAATAGTTTGCTGTGGCTTGGTCTTGACTTGGTCCTTAAGACCCATTACTTCAGAAGAAAATGCTTTATCATGAAAGTGGGCTTCCAGCAACTCACTGGTTGGGATCATACAGCCCCCCCCCCCCCCACCACCACCAAGAAAGAAGCAATGGTGGCTTTTCTCCACCCTCGTGTGTGCCAGGCATGTAGCAAGTGATTTGTCTAATTGTCCTCCTGGTCCACATGTTGCTGTGTCATCTGAACCCAACAAAGACACGTGAAATGGTGACTTCAAAACCCCAGAATCCATGGTTTGTTATACAAATAGAAGCGGTTTGTTTTGTTTTCAATTTTATTTATTTATTTTCACAAAGTAGAAAATTAGAAAAAAAAAAAAGAAAGGAAACATATGGGAGAAAGGATGCCAAGGGGAATTTCCACAATAGCATGAAATTTCAGTATCTGAATATATTCATAAAAAGGTGAAAGTTTCTGTTTGCTACGCTCACATTTAAATAATTTAATTCTTTATCAAAGATTAATCTTGTTTATAAAACTAATTGTTAATTGTATCATAGCTTTAGTAGTAAAAATCACTGACATTCATAAGAATTATATGTTCTTCAGCATTAATTAAACTGTTCATATTCAATGAATTCTTTAGCTGGTCATTGTTGCACACTCTGATAGCTTGTTTTCCCAATCTTTGACAGTTGGGCAGTCTTCAGCTTTACACTTTGAAGCAAGTCTTACTCTTACAGCTGTTATCATATATCTAAATAACTCTGACTTAATCCTTGGAAGTCTCTGGTATGATACTCAGCAACATAATCTTAGCATTCATAAGAAAGTTAATTTTAAGTATTTTCTGTATTTTTGCTTGTATCTTCTTCTAAAATCTTTTGATTCTATCACATGTCTTCCACATATAGTAAAAGGTTTCATCTACCACTTTATGTTTCCAACATTTCCAGTCGTAATTCTTGTCCATTTTCTGAATGTCTTTCAGGGCAATATACCCCCTAAAGTACATCTTATACTGATTTTCTCTTCATGCTTGATTGACAATAATTTTTATATCCTTTATCCATAGAACTTCCAATTGACTGGACAATATTTCTTCTTCAAGATTCTGTATCCAGCTCTTCATGCATATTTTAACTTGTTGAGTCTCAGTGACATACTGGGGAAGATGCAGATTTGTCCTAGGAAATGGTCTTTTTTATGTTTGATTATCATTTCAAAATTGGTCAGATTTCTTATTGTGCCTTTTCCTGTTTATTTATTATTGATTTATTAAAAACTTTTGTATGCCATCCTTTATATAAATATCTCAGGACTGCTTACAGCAATTTAAAAGAACAATTTAAAAACATCTAATAACATCAGTGACAATTAAAACAATAGTACTATATAGAACAATGAATTTGTTTGAGTTACCTTTTTTAGTTTTGAGGCCAGTTAATGGTAGAGAAGCCATTCTATGTTATTTCCTTCATTTTTAATTCTTGCCAAAGCTTAATTCATCCTTGTTAATCATCCATGTCTCCATATATTATGAGATCATTATTTTTCCTTAAACATTTTCCATAATATGCTTCTATTGGAGACATTAAAGGAAAACTTGGGAAATTCTTCTCATAGACTACCAAAATTTTATTAAACCATCTCTAATTACATGACTATTATTTAGTGTCAAAAATTTTTAATAGATTCTTTAGTCCATAATTGTTTGTGTATTCCTTCAAGATCTGCAATTTGCAATTTCACTAGTCTTTCACTGAAGTTAAAAATCCTGCATAATGCAAAACTTTTAAATTCAGATTAATACATTTGATGGGAAGCTGGTCTGTTACCCATTTTAGTAATACCCTTATTTATGAATCCTCAGATCCTAATGGAAGGAGAATGGATGCCAGACTGAACTCAAAATCAGATGATACCTGCAATCAAATTATCTGATGAAGAAATCTCCTAATGAATACTTATGTAAACCTACAGAGGAATCTTGGATAGCAAGCTCTCGGTTACAATTCTCATGTGAAATATCATTTGCTAAAATGGCAACTAATATTTTTATAAAACACACGTGCACGCGCACGCGCGCGCGCACACACACACACACACACACACACACACACACGTAGGTCGCTCATCCAGTCATAAAATTACAACTGGGAGAAATCTAAATGGATTGCTAATGTGCCAAATTGAATTTGAAGTCATTATCATGTAAGTTTTCATTTTCCTTCTACCCAGACCCAGCATCTATGGTCTTCATTGGCCTAGGATAGAACTGTAAATTAAATACAATTCAAAACCATCCCTATATAGCAATGTCAATTTGGATAGGGAGAAAAGTTCATACAGACCATTCAGCTCAAGTCTAGTGATCTTTCCTTTTGCATGTAGACAAAAGAATTCAAGAAACTATAGTAGATAATCCAAGTGAAAAACCAGTCCTGCTGTATCTGTACTTCTGTTTATAAAAAGCCTGATTTCTGATGATGTTAAATATGATATATTTTGAACATGAACTAACATAACTCTTTCTTTCCAAAGATCTAATCCTCCTCTTTGCACTCTGCTGTATTTATTGAAAACATATTAATTTTTCTTTCTATTCCATTCTTCCTCCAAGGAGCTCCTACAGGATGCAATAATATAGCAAGAATTTGTCCACATAGCTCCCAAGCTCAGGCCTATTTAGGGTCAGAGGTGCCAGCAGACCTATTTTTGAGGGCAAAAGACAAGAATTTTATTTTCTTGGGGCACTGTTATCAGACAGAATGTAATAGGAAGCCACACAATCATCGGTGTGTGGGAAAATACAGCACTAGAAAAGTATAGTGATCTGTTCTACACAATGTTTTATTTACCAGGGCGCCACCTTGCAATGCAAAAATTAAACACTGTTCAATGGAAGGTGTGTCCAGTCAGTCTCAGAGGAAACTTTTTCTGCTTTAGCTTTGAGAAGAAATGACTGCTTCAGTTAAGGGACAGTGGCAACCCATGGGTATAATTAGAAGGGGGACTGCAACTGGCTCAACTAAAAGGGTAATTAGTTTAATTGTACCTACCTCTCAATTTGTGGGGAGTCCATGGTGACCCCTAGTTTACAAAAGTCAATAGATTTAAAAAGGGAAAGCTGCACAAGTGGCACATTAAAATGGCCGCCCATGTCTGACTCCATTGCTTTATTTTAAAAGCAATCCGTGCTCTCAGAACAAGTGCTTAAGTTATATATTTCACTGTCTTTAATATATATGGAGTTTCTGCACACCGGGATCGTACCTTTCCAATACTTTTCAATGTTCAGTTGCTTTCCTAATTTATTCTCTGCCTCTCCGGCACGCAGGGAAGAGAAAGGCTTAAAAGAAGCAACATCAAATTAATACATATTTTAAACAATCCTCAGATGACAAGCACTGCTTGATATAAAATATAGAAAATCAGCACATCAGAAACAACAGTTGCAACTATATAAGAAAGAACCTCACCTAGTTTCTGAATAAAATTAAAATTGCTATTTGTTGCAAATCAGGCTGGAGATCTGGAGCAGTGCTAGGTAAGAATGCAAAAATTTGCATATGCTAATTAATATAAAGTCTGTTTGTGCATGTATCTTGAAAGGGCATCCCACTTTAAACACCCCTGCCTCCTATGGATACCCTAATTCTTTAAAAATGAATGTATGGACAGGAGAGAGAAAACCTTAGCCAAAAAATTCAAAGGTGCAGTGAGGGGAAAAAAAGGGGGAGCAACGAAGCAAGTGTGGGTAAAATGCCAGTTAATTCAGGGGGATCGGATGCACGAGAGATTATCAGGACCCATGTACCTTTATTTCAGCTAGTGCTCATAGACAGTAAGGTGGTGAGGAAGGCTTCTCAGAGATTCAGAGCTCCAAAAGAAAGATTTGGCACTGTAGCCTTAGTGGGCCACTGCCTAACAGTCTTTTCGGGAGAAAGGACTGGCCACGCTCTTTCACGCACTGGTCCAAATTGGGAGCTGGGAACCTGAAGCTGCTGTTTGTTTACAGAGAGGAGGGAAACTCAAAGATTCAAAACCCAGTCTTGCATCGCATCTTGTGTGACCTTCAAGATGCAGACTTGTGCAGTGTATTTCACCTTGGGCAAACCTAGAATTCATGTTCCATCTAGGCTTGCCAATTTGTAAAATGAAAAATTCTGATACCAAGATGTGGGTGGAGACTAGATCAGTTTTGATAAATCCAGGATCTGGACCAGAGGTGTAGTGTTAAGTTTTTAGAAAATGTTTTAATACTTAGCCCTTGAATGCTGTGGCCCTTTTTATACTGTTATTATAGATATTTTAATTCGTTCATGTTTTAATTGGTTTGCAATGTGTTTCATTATGCTTTAATATGTTTAATGTATTGTAAGCAGCCTAGGAAGGCCTCAGCAGTTATTGGTGGCCTATAAATACATATATGCATGCATAGATAGATAGATAGAAGGGCAGGCCCCCATCCTAATAGTTCCCATAGAAACGATCTCAAGGAGTGTCCAAATTCAGGCAGCCTTGATGATCCATATCAAGACATCAGTTCTAACAATTTTCATCTCTACCAGGAGCAGGTCTTTTGTAAAGCTAATAAGCTTGAATTCAACATCAAGCTACCCAAAAATACTTTGCAATACAGCAGGGAACAATATATTATTGTTGGGGAATAATATATAATATTGCTTCCTCTCAGCTACTGTGAATATTGCAACTAAGCTCAGAGAGAACAAGCAAGTCTGAGGGAATGGCGGATGACCTCACAGTCCCTGCTAAAACAAAACACAACACAACACTGAACTCCTGGCACTGCAAAACCTTGGCTCTTCTAAATTGCCCAGCAGGTTTGGGTAGCTCCCTAAATTGGACTCTTTTTTTAATGGCCAAAGGGACTGAAACAACCTTTCTGTTTGTATCTCTGGCAACTACGTTGAAGTTTAAAAAAAAAAAAAGTGAGGATGTTTTTAGTGGTCAACAGTCAACACTCATTTTATTCTTCCATTTCACTCAAAAGTAATGCCAATTTATGTCCCGTTGTGTGGAAGGGAGAACAAACATTTCTAAAGGCCTGTCCCTGAGCCATGCAGATGGTTTGTTCCTGGGCCACTGATTTTCCCACATCTGCCAAGCCCAGTTACTCTTTTCGTCCACACTTCTGTCAGCCAAGCTTGTTCTGTGTTGAATGATCTCACCCTGACAGATGAAAACAGATAAAAGATAAACACACAAAACAAAACAAAATGCAAGGGGTAACTGGTGGCCCCTGAACCAAATCCTGTCTGCAGAGAAATTGCACTTGGCCCCGCTTGCAAACCTGGAGACCAGCCATATATCCGGTGATCTATCTTTTCCTTAAACTGGCCCGTTGGAATACTAGTTGCTGACCAGGAATATGGATGGCCGCTTTTTTGGCTATTATGCGAAGAGAAACCACAGAAAACAGCAGTGTTTGTTAAAGATTTAACCCACAGTGGAGCAATATTCATTGTTATTTCTGTGTGTATGATTTTAAAACAACATGTATCCTCATTTCCAATCTAATCTTACAGAAAACAACTTGCAGCTTGTTTTAGACAGCAGCAGGCAAGGCATACCCAAGGGGTGTAATTATCACTTATTATATTAAACATGAAAAGGAGGGAAGGTAGCACTACACAATGTTCTGAGATAAACAAGGATCTCAGCAAAGCGATCCCTTCAAATATCTCTTGCAGGAAATCATGATTCAATCAGAATGATTCACTTTATTAATAAGAGAGTTTATGCAGTTTAATCTTCATGCAGTTTAATCCTAACTGTCACCAAAGGACAAGGGAGATGAAGATGATGATGATGATGAAGAAAAAGAAGATATAATGGGCTTGAATGCAAATGCATAGTACCTGTTAGATAGAAACAGGCCATTTTTCATTGGCCGTACCTTCTTGGATCCCATTCATCTGGTGAGCATTGTTTAGATACAATTAAGAAATAACATAGATAAGCCAGAATGCTCCATGAAACCAAACAGGCCCATTGCCTTAGAGAATGCTCTCAAAGGTCTGTTTTTCTAGCAGATCCTGGGCTTTCTCCAAGTTGCAAGGTTCTAACAGATTTCAGTTCAGCATGAAAACTGTGCCTAGCTGACAGAGATGACATGATCTCAAATGCTTCAGTCTTACCCATTGCTCATCATTCTTGACACAACTGTCATTTTCTGGTCTTGTCTAAGTTGAACCTACCATCTCTCCTTTGGGAGATACTTAGCTTAAGCAACAACAGTCTTTGTTTCCCCATCCATACAGTTCTTAGGACGACAAAGTCGGGACCTTTATCCTTTCTACAGACAACTGATGAAAACATTGCTCCCATAGTGATCAGGGCTTAATGCTGTACAGTTACTCTCTTCATGTCAAGAGTTTTTAAAGCAAAACTAAAATAGCTGAACACATATTCCTTTTCATGATTGCATTCTGGTTAGTTTATATTTTCCATGTTTTTGGGGCAATGGTGTTTTTACCTTTTTGGAGTATTCATGTATTTTCTGAGCATTATGGGCTTCTTCTGGTCCTCTCAGCAATTTTTATAATATCAATAATGATACATCTTCTAGACTGGCTTTTGGGAGCAGAGTAAGTAAGGAACAGGCAGAGTTCAGAAGGTGGTCCCAGAAAGTTTTTTTATTATTATTTATTTATTAAAACATTTTTATGCCGCCCCATTCGCTGAAGCCTCGGGGCGGCTGACAACAAATTACTGCTTCTTCCTATGGGATTTGTCCTGTGGGCTACCACAGAGGTCTCTTTTGTCCTCCATGTGTTCTTAGCATCAACAGAAAATCCCTGATGAAGATAATTTGGGTTTAGAAAATCCAGCATGCTGATGACACCCTACTCTTATTTCTCAATTTCACTTACAATTGTGCTGTCCTTAGATGGACTATATGAGAGTGCAAATAAACCCTCATCTGGATAAGAGTGAATAAACAGAACTCAATCCAGTCGAGATGGAAAGAGTTGCTTGGAATGGGTGAGAAAATATCTTCCATAAGAATTGATGCCAAGGATTTGAATCACCTATGCCTGATAATACTTCAAATGTGCTAAGTTCAATATGTATATTTCTGAACACAGAGACATTAGAACTAAAATAAGTCACACTGTGCTTCCATTAAGGGACCTCTAGTCCACTACCAACAGCATTACCTGGTGTATTCCATTATGTTAGCACTAGTGTCAATTGGATACTGCACCTGGAAGTTTATCTCTCCCCACCCCATCCCCACCTATATTTGGCTCCTTCCTGATCACCTTTGTTGTTTATGCTCTCAGAAAATACCAGGCTTGTTCCACAGTGGCTACCCCAAAATGAAAATGTGCATATTTGGGTTGGTTTTCTACAATCTGAAAACTACAGAGACTGCTCAGTGTGGCCCTGGCAGCTGGACAGAGGGAAAACAAATGCTCTTTGGTGCTGAGTGAGCTAAAGTTGCATCCACCTGAGGACTAAGAACTTTCAGCCTATTGAGGGTTTATCAAATTCGGGGTCATTGTGGACCAATTTTGAGCTGCTTCAGTTATCTTTTCAGTAATATGAGTTAGGTAATATGCAATATGTAATTTGTGTTAGGTCCTCCCTCCTGCTTACTACCCCCCTTCATCCTTATGGCTTGTCTCCCATTTTCCATTTCCCTTACTTTCCTCACGGGTTGTGCCTATTTTAGATCACAAGACTGCACACAAGGGAGGGCTGTGTCACCTTCATTGTTCTTTGTATAACACCTGCTTATTATGAGTGTTCATAAATATTAGCTATTATTTCTGCTAAGTATGTTTAACCCTGTATGCACATTTTATTTCCCTGGGTGTTGCTCTAGAACATAATAGTGGAATCATGCGTGATGGCATAGGCTATCTCTTTTGTTTTCTGTAGAACAGAAGCGCAATGAACACACACCAATAATTTAGTAGGCAACAATTTTGACAGTACCAATTATGGCATTTGTATGTCAAGACAAAACCTGTTTCTTCCTGCGTCTGCTAGCCACTTAAAAAAAAAATGTTGCCTGGCACATGACTTGCCTTCTGATTGCCTGCCAGGATACACTTAACAATCGCTTCATAGGCTTCTGCCATGCATTAATGCGGTTTGTTCTCCACTCCAGTTCAGTGATGACACCTTCATAACAGCAGAGGGAGTTGCCTAGAGCAGCCAGACAACACAACCTGGAAGGCAGGGTTCATCATTTACCTCCCTCTTCCACATGCTTGTTTCAACATGTATCATTTTGTCTGTGAGTCACTTAGTCAGTGTTCACCTGGATGGAGGAACTCTATGCAAACATGGCAGAGGTCAGAGAATCTCACAAACAAACAACTGGCCAAACCATTATAAACTAATGTTGAAATAAAGACAGCAAATGAGGTTTTAAAATATAAATAAAAATTATAAAACATTGAATATACTGACACTGAGAAGAAGCTAATTTCCTAACTGATATTAAAATCTGTCATCCCAGAATAACTTTTGCTTGACTATAGCCAAAGGGCTTTGTAATGCGAGTAGAACTGGAACAGTTTTAGATTTAGGATCCAATGGGAGTGTCATCCATTCTACCCTAAGTAATGTAAATACTATACTTACCACAGACTAAAGATAACTATTTTTAAAATGTTCATATTAGGAATATTGACTTGATGATGGGTAAGCTAACAAAATAAAGTAAAAATCTACCTTCTCAAGCAAGACAAAAGGGCAAAAAGCCCCCTATGAGTACCACTTTTCTTGGTAGAAAAGTGTGGTATAAATTAAATAAAAATAAGTAAGAGACAATTCAAGTGCAAATATTGCTGCAGTAAGAAACCCAGTTGCTAACTATAGTGCCAAAATCACCGTAATAGTAATATTATACCATATTGTCCTGAAGTACAAATCGTGAACATTTGCAATATTAATCTCCTATATGTTATAATTATTTCTTGTTTACTGCTGCCACCAAGAAGTTCAAGCCTTTCCATTGCCAATTTGCTTAACCAGAAAAAAGGGCAATGTTGACTGATTTCTTTAAAGTGTTTATATGCAATGAAAAATCAAATCCATCACAGTTTCATTATAGAACAATTACAAATCCAACCCTAACAGTGGGATAAGACAGAGTTTAAAAAGGAGCATAGGAATGCTTGCAGATAGAGAAACATAAAATGCTTGGGTGAATAAAAGAAATCCTTAAAATCTATTCATGCTGATACCAGGTGAGCTTTCCTAGGGAAGGGAAACTGAAGCATTGTGGTCTTGTTGCTGCTTGAGGGAGACATGTGTACAGAAGCCACCAAGTGTTCAGTACTGACAATGACACAGGATCAGGTTAGCCTGGTGCCAACTTTATATTCTTTTTGGCTCCAGGTAAAAACCTTTTTATTTGCCCAACATTTTAAGGTTTAAGAAATTTTAATTTGGTTTTATCAATATTCTCAGTCACATTTTGTTATTGCATTTTTTGAAGTTTGTTTATTCCTTATTTATATTGCAAGCCATCGTGGGGTGATTGGCTCATGCAGGATAGGATTAAAATATTGTAAATAAAATAAATAAATGTATAAATAAAGGGAGCAAGCTCAATCAACCGATGCAGAGCAGACTTTTGCGAGCACAGCTCTGCCTTTCAACTTTTTGCCACTGTACCCTGTAGCACGTGCTGCCTGAGCCAGCTGCCCTATTCTGCCCAACGAGAGGACTGCCCCTCTGCTTCACCTCCAAAAGCGGCACTTGGGCATGGGAATTAGCAGATCTTAAAGTGCAGGTTGGCATGGGAAAAGTGCTGCTTCTACTACCCAGGTTCACAGCTGCGTAGGGCTCTGAAGGAAAGCAGCCACACTTGAAATAGGGCTCAGAAACAGGGATGCAGCTGGTGCCTGTCTTTTAAAATGGGTAAAGCAGGGTCTGAACGAGTGGTGCCGATCAAGGTACTGGCTGCTGCATTCTGCACAAAATGAAGCTTCTGAAACATTTTGAAGAGACAGCCCTACCACGCAGTGCATCACAGTAATCCAACCAGGATCTTCAAAACAAAATGTTTCCAAACCACTTTTAAAAGTTTACGTTAAAGCAAACAACAGCCTTTTGCTGGTCTAGAAACCACTCCAGGCTGCCATAAAGTGTGACTATGACAAATGTGTTTGCAAAACATGTCTCATGTAGGCACATTTATTAGGGGATCCTGGCTGGCAGAAAATTCTTGTTGATTGCAGGCCTGGGTTTGCCTCTGAGTAATAGGGAAATAACCCTCAGAGGTGACAGAAGGGATGAGACACTAATGCTTGGCACCAGCAATCTCTCCTTACCATATATTGCCAACAGAAAATAGTGCCAGAAAAGCTGTTAAGCAGGTGGCGATAGAATTTAAAGCTGGTAATCTTGGGGGTAGGAGTATGGAACAGTAATGTATATATTTAACATTTTAAGAAGTCATCGGCAAGATATCATATTCATTAAGTAAAATAAAACAAGTCATTGAGCATCAAACACATTTTTTCTCTCCATATAAAAAATAGCAGCTAGGCAGAAGCCTGTTTAGGATTAGAAATGCTCACAGGGGGAGCAGGTTTAAAACGCTGTACACATTCAGAATATTAGGGGAATTACAACCTGAAATACTGCAAATCAAAAATGCCAGCTTCTAATTTGGAAAGGTAAGGCTTTGAAATGTGTGAACAAGATTCATTTGACTTAAATGAAGTTCAGTCACCTGTCATATGCAGTTTGTCTCATCCAGGAGCTTCTTGAACTTTCTTTGTGCCCTAAAGGCTGTCTGTACCCAGGTGAGGCTGTTTTGTATGCAATCACCCTACCTCATACACGCACACAAAAAAAGATGGCATCACTACACAATGCATTTGAATTGGTAGTGCTAAGAATTCTCCATCTGAGAATATCCCATTTGTCTGTCCTGCCTTCACTTGACCCCTCTTGATTTTAATCAACATATATCATAGTAGTGTGGTCTGAAGCTGCTGAGATTGATCAGAGAAGGCACACTTATGTCCATGCAATAGGTACATTCTATTTAATGATGCCTGCTCCTTCTAGAAAATAGTCACACTTTCCATCAAACTTGACTATTCACTGTATTGCATGGATATTGGGAGTTCAAAAGCATGAAAACCCAAGTGAAAAGCTAGGCAATATTATTCTTTGATTTGTTTTAGCAATCTTACTCTGATTTGAAGTTGTCTGAGTAAAAAACCAAGTAGGTACCGAACTCTTCCACACAGGAAGTCTGCTTATAGCTGAAGAATGCCTGATGTTCACCAACACTTATCTGACAGGACAATCCAGTATGTACCTATTCAGTACGAAGTCCAGTTTTGCTCAGTGTGGTTTATATGCAGGTATATGTTCACAGGATTGTAGCCTTAGAACCATTTTTACTAGCTGTTTATTTACTGTACAAAAAGAAGTTCTGAGCAGTTTTTCCAGAAGGCAGCAAAATGCCTAGTAAAGATTGTGGAGAAAGAATAAGTATCCACTATTTTTCCTGCAAATCTTACTTAAAAATGGGCCTGCTATGAAGGCCTGACTTTAGCTTTTCAAACTACTCCTTATTTTAGATTTAGATCAGGTACAAATTTTATTATAGCAATTTGCATTACAGTTGTTCTTTGAAGTGCTGTACTGTGAAAGATGACACCTGCCCTGAAGAGCTGCCAACTTCATGTCTAAATTTCTTCAATATCAAAATGTCAGAAGCAATGCTAGTTAGAAGACAAAGCAGTTCCATTGTAAAACCCTATCTTCTCCCCCACCAAAAATGTTAAATGGCATTCCCTGAGGAATAGATAGCAGTGCTCATACCTTACAGAAACTATAGTCATTACATATCCCTTGCACATATCAAATTAATTTGTAGCATTTAGCTAGAACACTGGTAGTGTTAATTAATGCTTATTTTCATTAATCCAGGTTTGTGATGAGAGCAAAACACTGGGGCACAGTTTCCTGTATTCCACATTTGTCATTAAAAAGGAACATAACTCTGTCTGAGAAAACCTTCAGTAAAGCTGTTATCTTACATAAAAGATGTTTGCTATGTTTTTATATATAGATATTTAAAATAGCTCTACGTACAATGTTGTGCTCTCTCTCCTCACATTTAAAAAGTATCAACAAAACCCTTTGTTTTCTGGGTACTGTTTGCCGTTTCAATGTTGATTTATTCAGTTTGTCTTTTCCCTTAAAATGGCATGGAATGCACTTAATGGTATTACTTTTAAAGCAAAGTGTCTCATACATGAGTCAGCATGGGGGTTCTGTGCTATAAATTAATAACAGAAGCAAAGAGAATTTTTCAAAAGTGTTTTCTGATGAGATACGGAGGCAGTGCTATGAAAAGGAAAAACATTACATCACATCACTTCCCCTAAGTCTGTCTACAGGCTTTTATCATGCATATAATGCTGTTCCTCTTTTTCTCATGTGGAATATAATCGACCTGAAGTAAAGATAATTTTAATTCATTTCTCTTTTGCTTATTATACAGGGTAGTATGGCACTGTGCATGTTCTTTAGCCTGACTGAACCAACATTTGGTAATAAAACAAAGTCTACTACCTTGGTTTTCAGTAATTTATATTATTGAGTACAGTGGACTGACATGTGTGTCTCTAGCACCATGTTTATGTTTTACCATCATAGCCTTCAATTCATCAGTTGTGATATGTCAAGAAGAATGCAGTTATCACCAAACCACATTCCATTTCACTGATGTTTAAATCAGAAACACGTAACTCTGATTTGACATCTCTGTGGATTATCATAACTGCAGTTCAGAATATCCTACAAAATTCTTCATACCAGTTTTTGGCAAGAATGCTTCCATTTGGGGTATGAAAGCATGCAATGATTCCCTCACCTTATCAAGTGGTGGGGATCACAGTACTATTACATTGATCATATTGCCACTATACTCTTTCATATTTCAACCTTCTGTATCAGAAGCAGTGTTATCAGAGGCTGCTAACACACTACTGACATCCTAACATTCTAGAAGACTGCAAAGCAAGGCAAAAACATCCTATTTGACTAGATCTCACACGTCACCAGTTGGGAGTACAGCTGAGTCTGACAGTTTTACCAGTATTGAATGTTAATTTATTTGAAGATGTATATACCATCCCTTCAGGCAACAATGATAGTTTACAAAGCTATATCTTGTTCTGCAGGCACAACACGTTTTGCTTCTGATATTGCTAAGTTAAGCTCCATCAACTTGCAAAAGAGCACCTTGCCTACATTTGCCAATTATATCTGCCCACACCAGTCTCAAGTCTTTGAGTAGTATGTTTACATCTCCCTTGCTTCGCCAAAACAGGTCCTCTTCAAGGCTACACATCAGTTTCATATTCACCAAATGGGACTTGCCTTCTGAAGTCAAACACTTCCTTCAAGGCCATCAGTCTTAATGCAGAAATCCAGATTCCTGTTTTCATACTGCTACCTGTTATAGAATGTATTTCTGGAGCAATTAAACCTTTCTCATCCATTTATCACTTTCTGCAGGCAACATGCAAAGACAGAGCTGTTAACACCTTTATATGAGTAATTAGGTATTTCTTTTGTTGCACAGTTCCAAAGTCCTTTAGTTAGTGGCTCCGTGTGTGTGTGTGTGTGTGTGTGTGTGTGTGTGTGTTGCAGAGGGTAGTATGCTGACTTCATATGAAGTTTATTACACTGTAAAGCACTCTGGTCAAGAGTGGGATGTATCAAAAGTTGTTTAATGTTGATACCCATATTATTTTAGTTTACATACCTGAGGTGTCCTAAAACCAAAACAATACATTCAGTGAGACTGGAAGAACACACATTATTATAAGAACACTGACATAGAGATAATGTGGAGGGAGGTGTTTTATTAATCTGGGTAGGCAATTCAAACTTCAATCTCTCACTTGTCATCTAAAATGGTACAGTGGCTTTTCTGTACAACTGCGTTTTCTGATCATGCATTTGCTTTCAAGGTTAGAACAGTATTTGTTTTTCCTCCAGAGATGCCTAAAAGGCTAGAAAAAGAGCAGAGAAAGCAGATTTGGTAATAGTGGTATACAGAGGGGAAGGAAAGTTGAACAAACTTATGTATGCAGAGAGCAAGAAAGAATGAAAATGGACAGCAATTGCTGGTGGTATGGCTATTACCTAGAACACAATCAATAAGCAAAGATGTTTTCAGAGGGGAATACCAAAAATGAGAGGGTAAAAATCCTATATATAACTTTGTGCATGATTACACACTGGAAACTCTTTCTTGCTATCTGTACCATTTGTAAATACTTGTAATGCAGGACAAAATATGAAAGAGAAAGTAAATATACATCTAATGTGTGCTATTTTTATAATTGCAAACAGATTAAACCTCATATGTGCAGGCACTCTTAGAGCAAGGCAAAATTTAAAAGGGAAGACAGGAGGAAGTGTCAAAGAAATCTGCATCAGAATGTTTCACCTTAAGGCCTAAGCTGAGATGAGAGAAAACACCTGCACATCTGGGATTGCTGCCAGTGGAATGTATTATCCATATAAGGTGTCTGGTTTTTACTAAGCAAGCATGACAAGAGTTAAAACTGACCTCCAATGCAGCAATTTGCTGCAATTACAACCTTTCCAGATTTTCTGTTTAGCTGTGATCAGCTCTCATAAATGAGTAGAAATTGCAGATCTCATTCCCCTCGAACAGAAATGTTTAAAGTAGTCCCTTCCCTGACTTGGTTTGCAAAACAACCACCCCCACTGAATTTAACTTTGAGGAGCTGTGGTACATGCCAAACATTTATGAATATGCAGCCCTCAACTGTGTGTTGTTTTGTGTATGTCTGCTCAGTGGGGTTATTGTTAAATAAGCCTTGAAAAATCTGTTATAGGGCATAATGGCAACTGGCATATAGCACAGTTCCTTGGTGAGAAAACAACAACTGATCATATTCATGGAGTGCAAACTTGATCACTGTCCCCAGAATTCAGTGTAGAGCAAGAGCAGTTCATTGCCTCAAGCCACGAGGCTAGTTCATCAGATCCATGATTATGCAAGATGGCTCTGGCCCTATCAAGCTCTAAGGTTCACAAAAAAGAACAGTATTTACTCTCTAGATAACCATTTTGATAACTTTTTAAAAATCAGGATGGCTGCATATTATACCTTTCCCTTTATTTCCATCATTATAAAGCACTCTGAAGACAGGTGATTTTCTTCCATATAATGCTTTTAAAATTCCAGAATTAATAAATTTTGCTATACATACAACTCTACAAAAGCAGAAGCAAACAGAATACAGTCAACATACTGTGGCTACTCAGGATTCCCAGCCCTCATATAAACTTCATTTTGTACTCCTGCAAACTTTCAGATTGTCCTAAGCCCCCAGCTTGGCTCCAATTCTGTTGGCATTCACTATCTGAGCAGCAATGAGAAAGTGAGAGCTATGTTTCACCTAGAACTATGTATGGAATGCTTAATTTGCAATTTCAGTTTCCTGACCAGAAGGATCAAAAGCTTTTTTCCACTGTAGTTGACTCCTATAGCACAACTTGTACTTGAAAAAATGAAAAAAGAAACCTAAGTCAGAATCGGAGAGCAATGAGCAAAAGAGAAATGGCTACTTGCACAGTTCCATGTTTATATAGTTATTTATTGCTGACACGTGTAAGCCACCGCATAGCCCAAAGGCTCTCTGGGTGCCCCACAAAGATAACTATAGGTGAGATATAGGATAAAATCATAACAGAATTTAAAACTAGTAAATCCAAAAACATCATAAAACCCAAAATATCAATAGAAACAGAAGAACAAATGCAGATGACAATAAAAACAAGCCGTGATAAAGCAGTGATAGTATAATAGTTTCTGGAGTGCTTGCTGCTGCATTTATTGCAGGACCATCCTAAAAACACACAGAGAGAAATATATGCAAATCTAATGGCTGGAAAATTAATAGAGATACATTTATACCAATTTAAGGGCTGGAAGTAAACAAAGGATAAATTTATGCAACTGCTTCCAGGAGAAACTTCTCCCAGAAGCTGCTATAGATGATTTCCTCCTGCAGGGAGCAGCAGCTTTGGGGAAATGGTTTTCATAGAGAATGCAGAAATTAACCCTTTTTACAGCTATTAAATCCCATCTCAAAGAAGCTGTGTTAAATGCAATCCTTAATGTAATGTGTGCACTTCAGACCTTAGTACTGGCGATAACTACTGCATTTTTAACAGTATGAACCATTCCTGAAAAGAAAAGCAATAGTGGACTAAGGACTGGCAACATTATATTGTGCGTAACACCACTCCATTATAGTTCAAAACTGTGTATGAACTGTGATTAGATACACAGAAAAATGTAATGAAATTTCTGAGAAATTTATAGAAACAGAAGCATTCTCCTTAACTACTTTGTATTATAAGGCACTGCACAGATTCTTTCACCACTGCTGTCCTTCTCCCTTCCCCCATTTTGTCTTAGTTGAAACATCTGATGGAGAAATCTCACACTACATGCTAAAAAAGGAACACAGCTGAAAGATAATTTTGCTCCTTGCTGAATGGAAGAGAGAAACAGAAACTTGAGGTGATAAACTTGAAAAATAAAAATAATCCACACACCATCCAAGCACTGGTTGTGGGTGCAGAAAAGAAAGATCACTAAGAGATGGTAATAATACAAACAATAGGTATATTTGATAGGCCTGATTCAGGTACTGTGAAAAGTACAAACCCCATCTCACCCTTACACACTTAATGTAACACTTGACACATAACATTTATAACTAGTGTTGGTTTGTGTTGCTCCCTCTCTTTAAAAGGAGAAATGATATGTGCAAATCAGTCCGCTGCCCAGAGTCTCCCTGGTGGACGACCATGGCATGTACTTGCTCCTCCACCTTAGTTAAAGTGTCTGAATCTAGTGCTTAGACCCAGATCTAAACGTTATCAAGTACTATGCAATGCACTTGTTAACAGCATCAGCATACATTAACAGGTTTTTAGATTCTGCTAGCAAGCGGACTGAAATAGGATCTTCATGCTAAGCAGACATGCTACACTTAAGTTCAAAAAGGCCTCAAAGCCAAGAAGCTTATAGGAATAATGCCTGCAAATAACTGGATATGCTCTGCTGTACAGAGAAATCTACTTAGATTAAAAATGAAGTGTAGAACTGGTTTGCAAAAATACAATCTGGAAAGTCAACTTATGATTACACCATTATAAGAAAAGACCTAACTAGGTTAATGGCAATCATGAGCCATTGTTATGATTTTGTGCCAGCTGTAGCAATCAGGAATTTTCAGGTATTCAGTGTCCACTACAAATGCTTTCTTGGAATAGCATCCTGTTTCTTTCTGACCTGTTTTCTATAGGTCCTGTTCAACTTTACTAGATATTACTGGCAACAGATGACAAGGAGCTGGGTTACTTCATGCATGAGCTCAGATTTATTACAGTTATACTTGCTTTTCAGATCAGACTAATTCAACATCCCAAGAAAATTCACACAACGTTCTGCTATAATCACAATTTATAGTAAGCACAAAGCGTACTGCTATGGGCTTTTTTAATGCAAACAAAAATAATCTCTTTCACTATCAGAGACAGTTAGATCCAGTGCTGTTTTTCCATAAGCAGAATGCAAAATGCTGACAAAATGCATCCCACTCCTGCCATATGCCTCCTCAAATCTGCCCAACAGGGTTGGGAGATTCCCTATACAGCAGATTAAGGGCTGTGCTACAGGCAGGCAAATAGGGAAGTCCTGCTACATGAGCAAACTTCTGTTTGGGCAATGTTGGATCCAGGCCAATACAAGGAACCTGGAGCAAAGCCACTGAAATTTAAACATTTTGCTCAATTCCTTACGCTAAAGCATGTTCCAGTATTGAGGCAGCTTGATTGGTTGAAGCATACAGGTGTTTCCATGACGTTTTGTCCTGTTCCTGACTGGTCCTAGCTCAACTTTTAGGTAGTATTGTAACATACCCTTGTGACTGCAGCTGGAGTTTTATACTGAAATTTTTAATATTTTAAAACCTGATACATACATACATGCATGCACTTTAAAATTTAAAGAACATTTTAATCTGCAAAATTTTATATTTATCTACTTGATAAACTGGACATGCCACTGGTGATCATGTAGTATTGCATTATGCACTTCACACTGCCTGCATATCAGCTGATTCTGATTCAAATACCTTTAACAGATTATTCCTTAACTACTATTGCAAAACAGAAGCAATATCAAAACCAGGAGAATTTTAAAGCAAAATAAAAGATACTGCCAGCAAACATGAAACATCTCCTCGGGAACAAAGAAGGTAGCCTTGACACTCCACAAAAATATAAAACTCTACAAAAATGAATCATGTGGCTAAAAATGTAGGGGATATTCTCAGGAACAGAACTCTTCCATAACCCTTCTCTGTGGTGGAACCCTGGCTATAGAACAGGCTTCCTAGAGAGGTGTGCCTGGGACCAATGCTTTTTTCATTTGCTGCCTGGCCAAAGCTTTTTTTTTATTTTCCCATTATTTTAGATGTTAGTATTGTTTTTAAGATTGATTATATTCTTTATGCTGTATCTTATTTTGTTATTGCCACCTTGAGACACTGTGAAGGGCAGCATATAGAAACTATAAATTAATAAAACAAACCTGGGGACTATCTGGATACATTTGTCAGGAGTACAGCAAAAGTAGTGTGGAGTTTTTTTGCATCAAACAAACAAACCCATTAGTTTCAACCTTGGTGACTGGAAGCCCCCAGACTCAGAGGCATCCAATCATACAATGCAGGGTGGGAGCAGAGATGATCCTTACTTCACTGTCCTGCCCAGTAGATTGCTAGCTTCTTTGTCCATCCAGGAAGGAGCTTCAGAGTGGCAGGAAGGCAGGTCCGAAGATTCACAGAACAGCTGGATCAGAAGGAGCAGGAAGGCTATCAAGTCCAACCTTCTGCTAGTGCAGGACACCAGTTACACCAGATAACTGTCCAATTGCTTTTTGAATGCATCTGGTATAGAAGAGCACACAAGCTCTCTTGGCAGCTGGTTCCAGTGTCATACTGCTCTCACAGTCAGAAAATTCTTCCTTGTATATAGCCTTCAACTGGTGTAATGTAATTTAAGTTCGTTTTTCTGTGTCCTACAATCTGGGATAAATGCGGCTAGGTCTTTTCCTCCCCCTTTGTGACAGCTTTGAGGTACTTGTACAGTACTATCACATCATCTTGCAGTCATCTTAAGACTGAACAGACCCAGTTCTTTCAGCTTCTTATCATAAGACTTATTTTCCAGGCCCTGTATCATCTTTGTTGCCCTTCTCTGAACCCTCTCCAGATTACCAGCATCCTTTTTAAACCAGAGTGTCCAAAACTAAACGCTTGTGTTCCAGGTGAGAGGTGAGACTGGTGCAGAGGAAAGGATAACTAGTACCTCTTGTTTTGGAAGTGATGCTTCTATTTATGCATCCAAAAATAGCAGTTCTTTTTGCAGCTGCATCACATTGTTGCCTCATATTTAGCTTGTTGTGTACAACAACTCCAAATTCTTTTTCTTTTCAGTGCTATTGAGCCAAGTATTCCCCATCTTGTATCGAAGCAGGTTTTTTCCCCTAGGTGGAGAAATTGGCATTTGTCCTTGTTGAATTTCATTCTGTTGAGGGTAACTTGTATCTCATTTCTCCAGGTTCTATCCCTTTCCACCAGATGGAAGGATCCCCCCCTTTTTTTTAAAGAGGGCAGCCAGTCTAGTTCTTTCCATGCTGGCTGAGAGTTGCCAGGGAAAGAGAAGCCATCCCAATTCCTCCTTCCAAAGTCAGTGTTGCCCAGGGACTTTGGATTGCTGTCTTAAAATGGTTAGGCAGGTTCAACTTACCTTTGCATGTGGTTGCATGCTCTGAAGGAATAAAAATAATGAAACCTTTATTACTGCTTTTAGTTCACCTTTGAGCCAGGAGTTCAAGTAGAAAGAACTGAGCCACTGTGACTGCACTGTTGAAAGCATACTCTGATACTCTACAGCAAGCCATCCTGACATCCCTTGATGCTTTGGACTAGAACACACATCTACCCCAAATAGCTCAGCCAATGCAGTTGAAGCCCAAAACATGTGGTGAGCATCAGGCTGGGTAAGCGATTCCAGAAATTCAAGCAATCCAGTCATTATGTCTTGAGAGCTGAAACAATACCACATACTTGAAATTATCATATTGGCTGAAATACCACAGCCATGTAAACAAGGAAGGTCATGCTCCAGACATTATCCTTGCCTTGCTACCTCTACTTGCCAGAAACCAGCTCATCTGTGTGATTCCCCACAGAACAGCCAAGAATTGTCACTATTCCAAGGCACTGGGCGCTCTGCTCTACTCTAGAGCTTTTAGGCCCTCTGCTTCTGGAAAAGTACAGTTGTACCTTCTGACACAACTGCTCAGTATGTGTATGTTCCCAAGAAGGCCAACTTTTATTTTAGCCTTGCATTTGGTGAGATGGTGTGCAAAGAAGGCAATTCCTCACTACTTTTTCTATTGCATGTTGGAGAGTGTCAGGTCCAAGCAAAGTGATGAAAGAAGAGAAAGCAAGCAAGAGACAGAGGGGTGGAGGAGACAGGGAGATGGCTACTCAACTAGAGATAATCACATTGTATCATGAAAGCTATTTTTGAAAACAGCTTGTTTCACAAAAGTCTCCTGTGGCATCTCCTTTAGTATTTTGCTGCTCATCTAGTAGCTTGCTCAAGCAGTTCTTAGGCATAAACTGAGGGGACCATACCTGAAAATGGTTATTTTCTTTCCACACTTTCTCCCTTCTGTACAAGTCATTCACCTTTTAAAAAATTCTTCACTTTCTCAAAAACATTTTTACTGAAGGATTAAAAATCACTACCCCTCAGGACTTGCTTATCAGCCTGAGCTAATCTAGCAAAGTGAGAACAGGACGACAGCTCAGAACACATGTGCAATTTTCATATTTTTATGCATAACTCTAACCTGGAGGCAACTTATGGATATTTTAAATTTGATGTATCATTAAAAGTGTTGTGCCTGAGACACTGACTCATTCATTATGGTATGAATGTTCATAGGCAGCGGGCGATTTCTTCCATTTCTGCAAAGGCTTTATCTATTCTGCTGCAGTTTACAGAATCAAATAGGCAGACACAAACATACCTTTCCATAACATGTAAGTGTTGCACTGTTTGTCCAAATACTAATATTGGAAAATTTGCATCAGACATTATTGCTGCTTTGAAAGTTAGGAATCCTTTTTAGGATTTCTGCCCTTATGAATGAAGATGGGTTATTATATGCATATGGCATGACATAATCCATTTGCTTTCCTCCCTGCTTTGACTAAATTAGGACTTACTTGAAGCTGTGTCATAAACAAGCATTTGTATCTACTTAAAATATGACAGAAGTTTCTGTCAGGTCAGATATTACATAAAAGTATTTTTCCCTCGATTCATCATTAATTGAGCATTTGAAATATGAGGACTGGCCAACCTCCCTTCCTCCATACTAAGCCCCCCCCCCGCACACAACTTCTACAACTACAAAAGACTCCCACAGCCTGTCTTTAGAGGGAGGTGGGCCACAATGAACCACTATTTTCATTATGAACATCTGCTGTCAAAATTGGTACAGTTCCCTGTGTTCCCCTCAAAGATTAGTTTCCATTTGCCATCATTGTGACATCACTGGCTAAAGGCATTTTTCCTACAGACTGGAAGAATGGTTTGAAGACTTCTTGGGTACAGATATCTGCATGGTAGCAAGCCTTATTTACACAAGTTGCACAAAATGCTCAAAAGAGAGGTGTGTTATATTTGGGCCAAGGCTGACAGATGTCCACAAACTATGTGGAAATTCTATTTGTGGCTATTCTTCCATTTCCACTTAAATGGATCAGAATTTCTGTCTCCCTACCATCTCTTGTACAGGAGTAGCACTCCAAGGTGCTTCAGGACTGTTGAAGAAAGGGAAGGCTAAAGCCCAGTTAGTACTAAACTCCTGATAAAGCTATTACCACTGCTGAAATACCAGTCTTTTCCTCAGAACCCTATCAGGAGAAGTGGGTGCAACATCCCCTAGCCCCACACTGAATGGCTAAGGCCACATGTAGCTCACAGGTTGTTTACTCCACCATACAGACTTAACAGGGAGTAACTCCCATTGAACTCAATGTGGTTTACTCCTGGGTAGACTTGAGTAAGATAGTACTGTGAATGCTTTAGCAATTAAAAGCCAGTAGATCCTGTTCTCAAAAGCCATGTGAATATTTATAATAGTAAATTCTAGATTTTAGGAATTAACCCTCCCACAGCCCTCCCTCCCCTTTTAATCAAAGGTGGTCCAACATGTCTTATCAGCCAGGCTTAAAACAGAGACAATTTGTGCTTGTATGAGTGCCATACAAATGAACCCTATTACTGATGTTTGTAATGACAGTACAAAATTTATTATCCCTAAACAATATTATTACATGTAATACATGTTCAACATTTTATTTTCAGGGGTGTGGTTGACATTGTCATGTGATCTAAATAATTAACTTCCAAGTCAAAGACAATTATCTATACATAAATAACTGCATCACTGCACATCTATTATTATTAGGACACATATATAAGTGTATTTGAATAATTTGTATACCAAATTGTTAATACTAATTAGGGGCTAGGAAGATGAGCTACTAGATTGTTCAGTATCTCAAGTGAAAAGCATTAAGCCATATAACTTGAGGCAATCCCTACTGCTGACAAAGAAACTACCTTCTTCTGTCAGTTCAAATCCAGTGATTTAGAAGTGCCTTTGATCTGACTTGAAATATTGTCATTACCTGCCTCATAGGCTGCAGTTCAATTTCTTAAAATGACAAGAACACTACAACAGTGCTATTTTCTGAGTGTTTTTGTTCCTTTCAAAGTATACAGCTAGACTGAAACAGAAACTTTGTTTACTTGTACTTAGAATATGGAATCTTAAGACAGATCTCTCTGCTTCTCAAGTCACTCACTAGAATTTGACAGAGATTACAGAGATTGATAACAAAATGCAATAATGAATTAAAATTAAATGTCCTGCTGCACACCTGTACATGACATGGACCTGTGTATGTAAGATACTAGTAGCCCAATTCAAACATGGGTGAGTTCCACAAAATTCAATAGTCCTTCCTAAGATGTGCATCTGAGGGAATGTTTCTACGAGATGAACTTTTCCATCTGTTGTTTCTCAGTGGGGAGACACTGAGAACCTTTTAAGTCTTTTGCTGGCTCCCATGACCCCTGCAATGGTTCCTAGGTAAGGCTAGTATGAGGACAAAGGTCAGCTTACACATTGAGCTTGCAGTTCACTCCTAAACTTTGCTCTTCAAGCAACACACAAGAAACCCCGGTACCTTTTTTATTACCAAAATATATTAGAAAATTACTAGCATCTGATGAGCAATGTAGCACATAGCTTCAGCTCACAAGCACTGAAAGAGGCCCCCAGAATAGAAACTGAAACTTGCATCTTCACTTAATGTTACACAGACAATCAACTTCACAGCTCCCCTCCTGTATTCCCCCTAAAATCTCAGCATACTAGGATACCAAATAATAATGGATAAGACTTCAAGGTCAACATACGTCATGCCAAAAAGAAATCCTTCCTCCCAACAAGTGGGCATAAAACAGGGCCACTTTGCAGGGCTTGCATTATTCACAGTCTCTCTGCTGCAGATGAAGCATTACCCACCTGTACTGGTAGGGTAGTTTTTGCATACTGTGCAAACTAGGGGTGGGAGAGAAAAATCACATGTGGGGGTGATCACTTCCTAACAGGAAAGCTGAAAAGAAATTGCTTGAAATGGAGACAGACATTTCCATCTCCAGTTAGTGCATGTGTCAGTCATTTATAGGACTTATTAAATTGGATAAAAACTGAGAAAGCAGGAGCAGGCTGGCTTTTTACAAAATGACTGGGCAGAATTTGCCCATATTTCAGGTTGTACAAGGGCCAGAGCCAAAAGATGCAAATCAAATTCCAAGGAGGGGCAACTTCTTGAATCTACCCTTTTAACATCCGTATTTACTTACAAAAAGCAGGTCAAGAATTGCTTTTGAATTTTAAACTGTCTGCAAATTCAATACAGGAACATTAGAATCCATGAAACATTCACAGCAATACAAAGACTCAAACTTCCCAACATACACAAGCCTTTATGACAATCCTGGAAGACACCTGGCAAGTAAAGCAAGCTTTTCCATTCCTTCAAGAACAAGAGATTTAAGATTACACAATTGCTGCAAAACAGTCCTAATTTTCCTTAACTTATATTTGATTGAGAAAAGCGTATTTGTTTCAGAAGGACAAGGGACACTTTAATGCTTTGCATCTGAAAAGCCATTTAGACATTTACCCATGTTCCCCCATATAATGCGTAACACAGAATAACATTAAAGCGCCTTACTCCACTGTAAAAATCTAGACAGTTTGCCAGGAATACCTATTCTGAAACATATGGCCCTGTGGACATCAACATAATTTCTCTTAGAAGGTCAACTAAGTTTATCATCAATGTGCAAAGTCTGCATTAGATTTAATTCCCAAGAGATACAAAATAAATGTACATAAAGTATTTTGATTAGGTTACAATTAGACTAGCAAGATCCATGTATGGAAGACAAACGTTTAAAAAGGGGCAAGGAAATGGAATTTTGGATGAAAACTGTTCCATGGCAGTTGGAATCAACTGTTATGAAGAAAAGAAACAGCACTAGATGGATAGTAGTAGCGTTTTAAAAAGTGGGTATATACTCAGATATAAATCGCTGTACTGGTGAAAACATTAAGAAAGAGGCACTTGAACAGACGAACTGGAGGGAAAGCCAACAGTGATGTAAGACAATGTGGGTATTGTGCACTTCAACTGTGTCGGGAACATTTTTTTTTCTCTTGATTAAAGGTTTAACTACATGGATCCATCTATAGCCACTAATTATATGGATCCACTTATTTTGTTACATTACTCCTTCACTAACTCTATGAACTTGGTATCTGGTACCCAGTTATTTTTCCCCTATAGGTCAGTAGTATAATGCTATTACCCCAAAGTACTACACCTCATAAAATAAAAGCAAGTTTGTACATAATAAATGTTCTCCAAATCAGCAGGTTTAATCCAACCAGTCTCTCAAAAGTTAAAGTCAGAGCTCACCAAAGATGGTGCTGGTAATCAAGATGGCTAGAGAATGTTTCTCTAACACTAATTAAAGTAGCTGAGTTGATCTTATTTGTAAATAAAAATCAGTAGAGACCCACAATTTGCACTGTACATGCCCTATTATATTCAGCCTGATTTTAAAATGCAATGTTCTGCAGCAGTTTAGCTCCTGATTCAGAAGCTAAAAACAGGATCAACAGCTTCTAACAAGATTATAATCATAACTCACCTCTAATAACAAGTAAATAAATTCACAATGTGGATGAATGCACAATTCCAAAAAGAAATCTAGAAGGATCCAAGGGGCATTTGACTTCTGCAGACACTGCATCTCCCTGTGTAAGCAAGCCTTGCTAATTAACCAAGAAGTTAGGTGTTACAATAGCAGGCAACACTGAGCATGATGTAAGATAGTCAACAGAGCAATTCTGTATATGCCTACTAAGGAGAAAGGCCAGTGGCGTTTACCCCCACATAGATGGGCACAACTGCAAGCTAAGTAAATCAGCCAATCCTTCTGAGCTCCAGCTTTTCTATTTGTGTTGAACACAATTGTACTTTTTTCAACTGGATTCCAGAGAAAGGAGACACATTGAATATAATGTGTGAACCAGGTCTTCAGATGCTGTTGGAGCATACACATATGAAGCATGCCTACAAGACACCCCTGTTGAGTCAATCCTTTTAAAAGAAACCAGAGTTGACACCTAGTAGCCAATCTACCATGCTCCCATAAAAAGGAATGGCTTGCAGTTTTCCACTTTTCTAAGTGAGTAGAATATCAGGAATGGTAGAAACTTTACAAGAATCAGGGATCCCCCCCCCCACTTGCCAAAAGACAAACAAAACAAAACAAAACAAAACACAAATACCTGAAATGATCTCACCACAAAGAGGGTGAATCTGTTTTTTTTTTTTTTTTTTTGGCAAGCAACTATCAATCATGAATTTGGTTTCTCCTGAAAGTTTGGCTTTTGACAGCTGTCAATGCCCATAGTGAGTGTCATTTCAGACTTGCAGAAGTCTATCTAAAATAATACATTTCAAAGTATATGAAAATTGTGCATGTTTCTTGTGCTTAAAACAATAAAGAGCAGAGTGAAAAAACAGTGGGCACAAACCTGTCCCCATTTATCTGGGTGTAAGCCCCACAGAAAGTGCAAATGGGCTTGTGATCACAATGGGGGTACTGATGTAATGATGCTGCTCCACCATGCTGCTGGAGCAACAGTGGAGCAGTTGGCACTAGTAGTGGCCTGGGGAAGCTTGGCAAAATTAGCAAGGGGTATTTGCTGCTTTTGCCAAGTGGTTCACCAAGCAGCTTTCCGCAACCTATAGGCCAGTCACCTGGGTTCAGATGACATGACAGTCCTTTGTGGGTAGAACCACCATAGCATAAGCCATAGGTTGTTGGAATGGCTTGTTGCCATTGTCGAACAAGTCTGGGTTTGCACAGCACAGCAATCAATCATGGCTTTAAGCCACAATGAATTGTTGTGTGAATCCAGTAAGTGTCTTTAAAATATTCCCATAGAAGGTCTTTCTTAGGAAACATGCACATGAAATTCTGGTGTGAATTATGGGGATTTAGAGACCTGTGCACTTCCCAAATTGTCTTTTCTTGGGTGTTTTTCCTCTTTGCTTCATTCTGCCTACCTTGACAGAAACAGAAGAAATCAAAAGGAATGTCCATGACTGCTAGATTCAAGCAAGATTTAAGTTACTAGCCAGATCTAAGCAGTTTATTTTCTTCTCTTCACAGAGAAGCCTTCTTTGATTCAATGTATCTAGTAGAAACACTGATTCAGTTTACAGTTTAACTTTAGTCATAACATGCTTTTATCTAGAATAGCAAGCTGCTATTTAGGAGAAATGTTGGACTCACATTTTTTTTTTGAAAACTTAATCTGTTTACATGTTACATCTGATTTATTTTAAATTTTCATTTTTTTCATCTACCCTACTTAAAATGCTACCATGGATTTGATTAGTAGCAATATTCAAAAGATCTGATATCAGTGTAAATATATTTGCAGTGCAATCTTTCACAGTTTTACTTAGAAACAAGGCCTACCAAGTTCAAATAGGACCTATTCCTAAATAAGCTTAAGGGTGTTTAAGCTTGCACCCTCAAAGCAGAGGAATATCTTGTAGGGACTTTATGAAAATTAGTGAATGTGTCACAACTACAACTTGGGTGTGTTGTCTAGATTAATGCTCTTTTGCCTTCCCTTAAAGAGCACTTGGTGTGTGTGGGGGAGGGGGGGAGGAGTTACTGTATAAGGCAATGATTCCAGAATTATTTTTAGTTAGAGGCCTTAATTCGATATTTTCTGCTTAATCATGTTTAACTTTTTAATGCAAAATACCTATTTCAATAAAGCCTTCTTCCCTTATTCCTTGCAGCCTTAGTATCCACTCAGTTTCTATTTTTTGCCACCGCTCCTCAATAGAGACTTCAGTATACAAATCAGGTAAGTCTGGATATGTTAAAGTAATTTACGAGTATAGTAGAATCCTAACCTGCTTCCTCCAAAGCCTATCCCAAACTCTTTTGTTTTCAAAGATGTACTGGCATCTGCTTCCTGACCTATGCGTGTAAGCATCATGTGTAGCACTAGAAGGACTGCAACATTTAAGATTTGTCTTAATCAATGAGATACACAGCTCACTCCAGTTCAGTCAAAGGCAGCATTGAAATACCATGCTAAGTCACCCTGCAAATAAGCTACTGTGACTTATTCCCCTCCTGGTCCACTACCCAGTTTCCCAATGCCCTTTGCAGTGGAACCCACTCGTCCCTTCCCAATCTGATAGCTACCCCTTTTTGCTTGCTGCTCAGTTTTTAATATCCCCCACCCTATGCCAAAAATGCACAACTGGGTTGCCATTTTAAGCATGTTTTTCCGTCTTTTACCATTGCACTCTTAGGGCTCTTTTATATGTGCAATGTTGCCTGGTCATTTCCCTGGTAGCCTTCAATTGTCCAAGGCAATGGCAAATGGAGCAGTTTTAGAGATGGCAAAATGGGACGCAGCAAATGATGTGGCAGCTGAAGTGGTACTTATACCACTTATTTAACTTATT
This sequence comes from Varanus komodoensis, assembly GCF_004798865.1. Lineage (NCBI taxonomy): Eukaryota > Metazoa > Chordata > Lepidosauria > Squamata > Varanidae > Varanus > Varanus komodoensis. The sequence goes on along the minus strand of NW_025335408.1, from coordinate 3,846,269 downwards.
GTTGTAAGCCGCCCCGAGGCTTCGGCGAATGGGGCGGCATAAAAATGTTTTAATTAATAAATAAATAAATAAATAAATAAATAAATAAATACCTGCCCTTCATTGGGTCCCGTTCACTCTGCCACATTCAGGAGAGTACCTGCACTTTATAAGTTTCCCCCCGTCTTGCCATTGTGCCTCTGTCAGGATTAAATGAGACCTATAACTGACTTATTCTTCTACATATCCTCCTTCTTTATAATACTTTACAGTTGCTGCAGGTAACAACAGCCCTTAAGGAACACAGGCCACTGCTTAGCCATAAGATCATTTGATTGATCTTAAGCACAACTTCATCTACAAGGTTTCACATCATGTACTGTAACATTTCAAGTAACTGTTTTAAATTTGTCTGATTTTTGAGAGCCAGTTTTTTTTCTTAATTTTGAGACAACTCCAAATTTCATTTTTAGTCATATAAAATATTAATTGTGGGCTAAAATACAGCTAATTTATAACAACCAGGCTATGCTTCATAATAAATGACAAAGTTTGCAAGATGGGCATAAATCTTGCAGTTGAGTCTGGAAAGAATGCCATGCATGCATTTATGATAAAATGTAATCACAATCACATTTAGTAGCACTTACTACTTCCAAACCAAGGACAAGTACTGTGTAAATGCTTGGAGTAATTTATACAGTACCAAGGCCCTAAACCATTAATTATTTTATTTTCTTCAAGAATTATACTACCCTGTCATCTTAAAAACATATTTATATAGCTTCAGGATTCCACAGTGACAAACAGCTCAAGATTCCCTGAGTATCAGTTCAAGACACATGGATATAGCTTGCTACATAGCTTGGATTAATAACAACCACTTGGATTTTAATAACAACTTGGATTATATGCTAATGGCATGAAGATTATCAGAGTGTTTATTTCTAATCTTAATGTTCTAATGTTAAGGGAATAAGCCTACTGCTTGGAAATAAATTCTAATGAATTTAGTGGGAACACATACTTAAAATCATACTGCAAAGTGCCAACCTAACAGATAGGTCCTGAACAGTAAACAACAATATTCAATTTTAGGTAGTTTTCCTTTTTATGATTGTTAAGGGGCAACAACTTAAGATGCAGCAGCTAGCATCTTGCTGCAAGAGAATGTTGAAGAACTTGAACAGAAACACTATTTGCATTAGTATTATCATTTTAAATCACATTCCGATTTAAAATTGAATAGAAAGGGGAAAAAGATTTCTTTGGAGAAGGAAATGGCTTTTAAAAAAAAGCAGCAATCTTTAAAAAATGGTATTTTAGTGATTACAATGGGAGACCTGACATTTAAGAGAGCCTGAATATAAAACCAGAGGAAATCATTACTCTTATTAGAATTAATGAACAATTTTGCAAAGCAAGCTTGATCTTCTGTTTTAAAAAGCAGTCGATTTTATCTAGGACTTACAACACCAATCAAAATAACCCTTTCATAAATTATCTTTATTCATGGTCCACATCTTAGCATATATAATGCTATTTTGGCTACACTGCCCTTTTGTAAGCTACCAAACTTCTCATGTTCTAGCTATTCAAACTTATTTTTAGCCATGAGGACTAGAAACTTTCACAATAACGCTCAATCTATCAATTTTATTATAATAATAGACCAACATATCACAATAACCCTAAACACATTTGTTAGTAAGTTCAAGATGTCGATTACTGCCAGTCAAAAATGCAATCCTATGTACACTGAACTACTAAGCAGACTTACTTGCTATACATAGGAATGGTGTAATTGTACCTACTAAGCTCAATCCAATTTATTCTTTCATTAAGTATGCACACGATTGTGGTCTGGTTCTTGCAATGAAGATTGTCAAGATTTCAGCAGAAGCAGTGGCCACATGAAACATGTTTCCCTGGTGTAATACGATCCTGTCAAGTAAGATTTTGCAACCTTGCTGAATAAAATGCACACTATGGGACTACAATATGTAAAAGATAGCACAAGCACTTATTTAATATGAAACATGACAGTGACAGAGATTTCCAAGATAAAACCCCTCGGTAAAAGCAAACAGCTGCTGAAGGACTATAGTTCCTATACATACTTACCTGGAAGTAAACCACACTGAATACAGTATGATTTACTTCTGAGTAAACATATATAGGCTCACACTAAAACAAGTAAGTTTGAAGATTTTTTTTTAAATTAACAATGACTGATATGTCTGTTCTGAAAACCAATGAAGTATGAATATCAGAAAAGCAAGCGGTTCACCCCCACTACCCCGTTCCTCAGAAGAAAACCAAAAGCCACATAAAATGAACAACCGTTAAGAAAAAAAGATAGCACGCAGAAAGGAATAGATTCATTAGTAGCACAGTGAATTATGGGTATGCTTTAGCACTGAGATAACCACAGTGGTTTTGTTTCATAACTACATTTTTAAAATTATCCTATAAATAAGTCTGTGGCAAAAATCACAGTACCCGCATTCTGATGTTGATGTTAAATTTCGTCCAAAATTAACACTATACCAATAGGCAATGTTCCAGTTCAGTCTTTATTTTTCATTAACACCAATACCAAACCGAATTTGTGTTCTTCTCATAACAAAGCATGCACAGAATTTTTTAATGAACTGAAAAAGCAGTATAAAGCTTTTTCGATTAAACACAATGCATTTCAAACCATTCTGCCAGAACCTTACATTGCATCAGTTTAGCAGCTTAAATACATTTTTACCTTTTTTCTAAATTATTTCCACGGGCTCTATGGGCTAAGTAAGCTTACAGTTAAAATAAGCAATCTAAGTTTAAAAACTTTATTTTAAACACCCCAATGTTTTTATGAAGCTAGTTTAAAAAGGAGGAAAGAAAGAAATCCTTTGTTTAAAAATGATATGCCATTGACAGAGCCCCAAGAATGAGATTCTTACATAGATGTAGTTGGACCTCGCAAGCTTGCCAGCAGTGCAACTTGAAGAGCATCAGTTTAACAAGGCGATACATTCAGAAAAGCACAATAAAAATTGAACAAACAGTGATTAACTCCCAAACGTGACCCGTATTAAAGATACAATCTATAGCTGCCCATCCTTCAAAAGGGGAAAAAACGTTGATATAAAAAAAGAAGCTGAAGACCGGGAAAAGAAAAGTTACATAAACCCACGTAGTTAAAAAGAAGCTACGAAAGGAGCCAAGATGTAGAAGAAAAAGAGCCAGAAACAGCGAAATAACCCCTCTTATTTCCTCCCACTGTTGTGACCGGCACCCAAGTCCCCCAACGGGGTGGAGACCTGCGTCGCGGCGGAAGGGGCGGAGGCGCGGGAGGAGGCGGCCACGAACGCTCGCGAGGCTGCGAGTTCCTGCCGGGTTGGGAAGAGAGCGAGAGCGAGCGAGCGAGCGGGGAGAGGGACCTGAACTGCAGAGAAAATGGCCCCAAGTCAAACGGGGAAAACAGAAAAGAGGGAAAGAGCGGCCGATCCAGAAGTGCCAAAGAGTCAGCACAGGTCACAGCGGAGAACAGGAGCGCCGCCATCGCTCGCTCCCAGCCTTGCGCGCAGCAGCGGCGTCTGGCTCCGCCTGCCTCAGCTCGCCAGACTTTTCACGTCAAGCCTCGGTCTGAGGGCTGGGCGCGAGCGCGGCGAAGTCCTTCTCACTCCTCCCTCGCTCGCTCGCTCGTAACATGAACTGGCCGCCGCCTTGTGCTGCTCCCCTGCCCCCTTAAGCCGAGCCCGTCTCCGCTGACAGCTCCACGGGCACAAAATGGGGCTGCTCTTTCTGTGGGCGCCGCCATTTTGTGAAGAGTTGGCTCAGAGGCCGTTGGTACTGGTGTCGCCGCAGAAGCAGCCTCGGTCTGAGGACAACGGCAGTGGCGGCGCAGGCAGGCAGGCAGGCGCGCAGGCAGGCGCGCTGATACCGCTTCTAGGGTCTGTGTAATGGCTGAATAAAATGACCCCCTCCAGGGAATCCCCAGCTGACAGTTACGTAAGGGACTGTGCGCAATTGCTCTGCCTAGCAGTGGAAGCCCTTCTAGCGGCGCTACGCAATTTGACTATCCTTGCCTCTTCTGCTCCTACCACAACACACGAGCTGAAGCAAGAAAACTGACTCACCTCTGCCAAGTGCTTGTGGGAGGGAGACCCCTAGGTTTTGAGTCATTCAAGGACTATTTACAACTCTTCCCTCTAGGAAGGACAGTCAAGTTCCCATGAGGCACTGAGATCTTACTTGAATGGGGTTTAATATTTCTGTAGCTACTATTAACTAGAAATAGCATGCACATGCACACGTTTCTCAGTTGCAGTCATTTGAGCTAAGGAGGTTTTGTGTGTGAGATTTCTATAACTTTTTATGGTAGAAGCCAACCACAACAGCTTAGGGCAATAGACTTAAAATGAAGAGAAATAATCCTCAAAAGGGATTTTGCCTTCTCCCCAGTAACGAATTAGGAGAGCTGGTCTTACCAAACATCTTAATATATCTGTATTTCTCAGTGTTCAAGCTAGAACTGCAGTCCAGCTGAAAGAAAAAAATAATAATCTTAGATTTCCTGAAGTAATTTAGCACATGGTATAAAGGCAATATGGATTTCCTTGATGGGCTCACTAGAGACTATAATGTATGATCGATTTTTAAGCAGAACTCTTCTAACTTTAGTTACAAGGTCTCCAAATGGATAACATGATGGTACATGGCTTGGTTTCCAGTTGCTTACATGGGACAGAAAGCTGCCCTTTGTCCCCTAATATCAAATATTCTCCCAGAATCCTGCTTGCTTTATGAGTAGGGCAAGTGCTCTCCTTAATAAAGATGTCAGTGAATAATTTTAGCAAGTGCTCATTTAGAATGAGCACTTGCTTTATGGTTCTATCCCCTGCTCTATTTTCATTAGTAAGCAAGGGCCACGACTGAAAAATATGCATTAATCTGAATACACAGGGATAATAAAATCTCTCTGTTGTACTCAGAAGCCTAACTGCCCAGGCAAATGGGCAAAAAAAGAAGGGCCTCTGCCAGTGACCTCAAAGTGCTGGCCTTGTATATTCAACTTGATGCACATTTCTCAGTCATCTGAAGTTCAGCTGAACTTCCTATTTGTGGCTAGCATCTCTTCTAACATAAATGAGTGATATTTGTAACACCCTGTGGGAACAAAATAAAAGCATTGCTTTTGAATTCTATACACACTTATGTGATGATGACTATTTTTTGTTCTTAATGCTTGTCTGGTTGGAGCTATCCTTTATATAGGCAGTACAATCCTGTACATATTTATGCTGAGCTACAGTCCTAAAGACTTCAGTGGAACTCACTTCTACACAACCATGTACAGGATTGCAAACTTAGGAAAGCAAATGTCAGGGGGATCATGCAAGTTAGTCATTTTGGAATATGAAGTGATATTTCCATAACTGTGTTATTACCAGAAATTATCACAAACCTATACTCTGGACATAGTATGCAACAACAGCACACAAAAAACCCTAGGCATAGTACAGACATATGCAATACTGCATTAAAATAGGCAGCAATGCTGAGTATATAAAAACATCAGAATTATTCAAATGTTATGATATCCTATCCTCCTTTACAGTTCATCTCTTCTGTTATAGCCATTGATCTTCTCCTGTATGTGTGCACACACAACTTCAACCCCATTCTTAGTAGTTAATATCTGTCATAGCACTTTCATGGCCCATACACATCCATATTTATTTATTTTAAATTACTTATAGGTTGTCTTTAAGGGTAAAATCTTCTCAAGGCGCTATATAGAATAAAAACCATGCAAAAATCTATAAACAGGCAATAAATTATAACATGCTATAAAATGGATTTTAAAAATTACACCAATAGATCTTTCAGCCCATCGTTTGGGAAAACTAGTAGGTGAATCTTCAGAGTCTGCTTGAACCCCGCAAAAATGGGCCTGATGAACCCCTAACAGGAATGGATTCCAAAGCATAGGCCCACCAATGAAAACATCCTTTCTCTTGTACATACCAACCTAACTGCTTTTGCTGATAGTAAAGTAAAAAGGGTTTCAGCTGATAACTTCAATACGTGGGCAGGCTGCTATTACAGAAAGTGGTTCTTTGGGTAATGTGAGCCAAACCATTTAAGGTTTAGTGGTTAAAACTAGCACTTCATAGTGGGCTTGGAGACACATTGGCAACCAATGCAGATGGCATAGTAACAGTATCAGTGTCATATGAGCAAGTTGTCCAGCCCCACCAATAGCTAGGTGGCATTCTGCACCAACATAAATTTCTGATCCCTTTCTCTTTGTGCAATATATCTCAGGTAAATAGGCCTGCAACAGTCAGGGTGCACAAATCACTCTTCCATTTTAGAGCTCCTAGGGACTCACAACCCACGCTCCAGTTAGGAAATCTATAGAAATATAGATAATTACCAGTAATGCCTGCAATATTATTGAATTCTCCCCCTGCATTGGTATTTCATATGCTTTGCCAGTTTAGGAAATAGTGAAATATGCGTATTATACAGAACATTATAAAATATGCACTGTATATACAATTGATGACATGATATAGGGTTTGGTTTCCAGTTGCTTACATGAGTACAACACATATTATGAAGTTATTTAGCAAATAAATTTTCCTTGCCTAAAGTATGCTCCTTGGTAATTAAAGGTGCATTGGTTATTATTATTACATTTATTTCCAACTTTCTTCTTCTTGTGAGGAACTTAAGGCAGCCTACACAGCTCCGTTTTATCATAACAACAACCCTGTGAGGTAGGTTAGGCTGAGAGTTTGTGGCTAGCCCAAAGTTACCCATTTGGCTTCTTGTCAAAATCAAAGTGTTTTTCATACTTTATCTCACTGAATGGTACAATAAGCTTGTAGTGTAGGCTTATATAATTCCCCAAACCCCCACAGCACATTTATTTATTTATTGAAAGCTTTTCTATCCAGTCCCCTACCGAACATGAGTTTAGGCTGTGAGAACAGAGGCTTGTCGAAGGCTTAAAAATGAGTTTCTGTCTGAGGTGAGATTTGACTCACATCTGCACATTAATCAATCATTTTTAAAATGTTTGAATATTTTAATATAAAATGTTTTGTTATTATCACAAACTCAAAGGTAGTTATCTTGACTATAAGTAAAATTCCAAAACCCATATTAGTGTCTGCAGCCAGTTTTCATCTTCTTAGCAAGAGTTCCCCTCCCCCACCTTTTTTAAAACCTTATGCCTAATGAAGTGATCTGAAGATCACAAAAGCTTGCATATTTTTGTAAAGTTGGCCTCATAAATTATTACATTAATATGGCTTTTGTGTTACTAGTGACTCTTACAAGTCCTTTGCTTCATAGAACTTTTAAATATCTCTTTTAAAATAACCCTGAATTGCAGAGGACAGGAACTCTCAAAAAACTACTTCAGGTCATCTGTAATGTTTTTCGAAAAATGTATGCATAATATGTAAAATACATAGTTCCACCCTTAAAATATGATCTACTGGCTTTGATAAGGAAAGGGGGGCACTCTCTATTTTTTTAATTCTGAAAACGTTCAAAGAGTATTTTCTTGGGTTTTTTCTTCAAAGTAGTACAGTCCATATATTCTACAGAACACCTAAGCGCTCTCCACCCCGCCCCAGATTCTTTCATCTGCTCCAGCAAACCTGGAAAGTACTTCATCTTGCTAAAGTTTGGGAAGAATGCAATATATCCTCTACCCCTAACCCTGAAACAACCGGTAGTAACCGTCCCCCTCGCCCGCTCCCCTCTCTCCCTCTGCCTTTTCTCTTTCCGCCCGGCTTTGTGTTTGCGGCACATTGCAGATGAGCCCTTAGCCGCGAGAGAAGCCTATTGTTCCCCGCCAGGAACTGCTTGCTGGCAGTGTTGGCTTTTGCCATTGCAAGAACAGGCTCTGCAGTGCTTCGGCCGGCCTCTGGGGTTCGCTGTGTTGCGCTCTCGCCCAGGCAGCAGCACGGCGGCCTCAGATCTTTTTGTCTGAGAGAGAAGAGAAGTGAATCCCGCTGCCGCCGCCGCCGCCGCCGCCACCGCTGTACACTGTGTGTGTGTGAGAGAGAGCGAGCGAGAGCGAGCGCGAGGGAGAGGGGAGATTTCATGGATTCGCGTCTGTAATACACACACTGTCAGTACCTCACTCCAGCCTCCCCAACCCCCACCCTACCACAACACTAACCCAATTCATTGTGTGATCCAGCAGCACCATGTTGAGTCTCATGTGCAGGCTGGATCGGTTGGGTTTGTGGTACTGAGAGAGGCAGGCGGCAGCGGCGGCGGCAGCAAGAATTACGGAGGTGCCCCTCTCCCTCCCTGTGTGTTGTGCGGAGACAGGACTCGCAGTTACCACTCTCTCTGGCTTCCCTTATTCCTTTTAAACTTTTCTTTCTTTCTCTCTTTTTTTAAAACAAACCCCTCTCCATGGCTGATCCCCGGCCGAGCACAGGAACCTGGGTCTCTTAAAGGCAAGGAGGAGCCGCGGATTGTTGTTGTTGTTTTTCTATTGGATTTTTTTTTAAGGAGACAAAACCCAAACCTTTTAAAATCCGAACAAAAAAAGAGAATATGGCAAATTCGACGGGTAAAAACCAACCAGACCACCGGAGAAAGGGACTCGCTTTTCTGGACGAGCTGCGGCAGTTTCACCACAGCAGAGGGTGAGGAAAATGGGGAGATGGAAGGGGATGGTGGCGGCGGGGGGAGGCTGTTTAAACCGGCCGATTTTAACTTCCAGCCCCTTCCCTGAAGGACCAGGCGGCCCCCTGCGAGGGGAGAAAGGGGGGGCAGAGTTGACAAGTTGTTTGTGTGTGTCTCTCTCTTCTGGCAGGTCTCCTTTTAAGAAGATCCCTGTGGTGGGTGGGAAGGAACTGGATCTTCACGCTCTCTACACCCGAGTCACCACTTTAGGAGGATTTGGGAAGGTGAGTGGAAGTTTTAATTTGGCTTCCCCCTTCACTAACCTCTTTACGAAACTCTCTTCTGACCCTCGGGGGCAAAGGCGGTCGGCGGGGGGGTCGGCAGCCGTCCTTTTTCAAGCCGGATTGGGAAAGGGGGGGAAGTGGAAGAAGGAAGCAGGCAAGGCAGGTTGGTGGCTTGGCCTTGTCGGTGTACAGCTGAACGGGGGGGAGCTCGGGGGTGCAGAGCCCGGCTTTCCCATGCCCCCCTTTCGGCCAGATTTTTGGCTCGTTTCCTTGCGAGAAGGCGAGTGGGAAAGGTGGCGTGTGAGGCAGTTTCTTCCGCTTGTGGTTGCCGCTCCGAGTGTGTGTGTGTCTCGCGCACAGAGAGGCACACACACAGAGACCGAGCGCAGACTCTGAGTGCAGTTTTAGTGCAACTCAAAATTAGCGGGCATGTTTAACATCGATAATCGGCACGGAGCATGGGCTAGGAAATGATCCTCGCGGGCGTGGGGGGGACCAGGCGCTGCCCTCCGAGCCCTTTCCGGAGAGAAATAACAAAAGGGGGCAGCCAAGACGGTGTGTAATCAAATAGCCATCTTTAGGCTTCAAGGCTAGGGACAGAAATGTAGGCCTCAAAAGAAAGGCCTCTCTGTGTCTGTGGAGCTTGCCGAGGGGGAGACTCAGCGGGACGGTTCCCCGGCACCCCCAGCCCGCGGGGGCGGCCCCTATCGAGACTTCCTTGGCTCGTTTTCAACTTCTTTGGGTTTTAACGGACCGCGGGAGGATTTAAAAGCAGGCGACAGAGGGACTCCCGATTGGTTATTGTCCAGGCAGGGAAGACAAAAACAAACCTGGCTACACAGAATAAAATCCTTTCGCGTTTTCAACTCCCCTCTAAAATAAAATGTTGTAAAACGAGAGGGGAGGAGCAAGATCTTATCGCCAGTGACTGTCAGGAAGAAATAGAGATCTCAGATCCAATCCAAATAAATCTATCTTTTATCATATTTGTTTTATGGCAGCCCTTCAGATGGTCGGGATCAACGACGTTGTGTGTGTGTATATGTGTGTGTTTCTGTAGTTTTGTGCATCTCCTTGTGTTGTTTTTGACAGGTATCTGAGAAGAATCAGTGGGGAGAAATTGTAGAAGAGTTTAACTTTCCCAGAAGTTGTTCTAACGCTGCCTTCGCTTTAAAACAGTATTACTTGCGGTAAGTGTTGATAAGGGCTTTTGCAGCAGTAGTGTTGAGCATGGGATGGTATTTTGGTTTTTTAAAAGAGAAAAAAATAACATTTTCACCTTAATAAAAAGCGTTTACAATCCTGCAGTGTTTCTGACAGTTGAAAGTGGATTTTTCATTTATTTATAGTTCTGATATTTTTGGATTGTTTTATATACTATTTCTACCAAGATTAAACTTCCAGATGCCCAGTGTGTACAAGTAGTAGTTGTAAGATGCTTTTATTGATTATTGAACATCTTGATTATAAGGCTGACTATACTAAGCAAATTAATGTAGTTTAAGAAGCTGTTTACTTTCATTATATTAAAGTGGCATTGCTTATCTCTCTTTAGAGATAGAATGTTGATTTAGAATTGCCTTCTTTTAAATAAATAGATAATACAGATGCCTTGATATCAATACTCTAGGTATGTTTTTGGTTGCATATAAAAATGGGAGGGGCTGAATTTTAAAAATGTTGACTTCAGAAGCTGATTATTGACTGTTTTGTTTAGTTTTGGAAGTAGTGGGCAATCCTAATTCATAAACAGTTTTCCACATTTCCCTACTTTAGGAGGCCTTAATTTAAAAAAAAAATCTATAATAATTATAGTAATTACAATATTGGCAATTTGATGCATCTTTTTAATAATGAGGATATGTGTATACATAAGAAAGTAGCTTAACTCTGTAGATGTGTATTCATGCTTGTGACAAGAAATCTGTTTGTGAATTTTATACTCTAAAATTATACTTAGTTTCTTGGTTCATAACACGTGTGTGTGTAAGCACACACACACATGGGGGGTGGATGATTTCATTTGTCTGACAGGTTAGACAGAATCTACTCTGTATTTAAATTATTAAAACTTACCCACCAGTTGATGATTTAGCACACTGAATTAGAAAATGTAAATTGCACAGGTGCACTTTTCTATTGGTTGTTCTTCTGACTTCCAGTTTGAAGTTGCAGAGTTCACAGTAACAGTGTAGTGGAGGGTACTGACTTACAAGGAAGCCTGGCAGTCTTTAGAATGAATTGGAATATAAAGTTATTTCTAAATTTTTCTGTTGGCCCATGAGTTTGCTGAAATTATACCATAACAAGAACTTTATTCTTAGACATGTTCAGATGCACTTGTCTTTCATATCTTTTCTTCTAGAGACTCTAGATAATGATATTAAATGAGAGTTTGGGGGGCTATTTTATGGATATAAAAGACTAGACAAAGCTAATGAAGATAAGTTAATCACTGGAAATAACATATGCAGTATTAAAGGTTTTCCCCTTCTTGTTGAAGTGTCAAATGATAACATAGTCAAAACCCTGCACAGTCCCATTGGGACTGCAATCCTATAGATAGTTTCCTGGGAGTAAATTTCATTTAATGCAATGGGACTTACTTTGCACATACTTGTAGAGGAGTGCAAGCTAAATCAGTGACATATGAGCACACCTAAGTATAATTTAGATTATGCTTATATGTGTGTGTGTGTTTGCGTGTGTGTGGGTTTTTCAAATTCTCCCTTGCAAAGATGTTTTAAAATTCAGTTTGTTTTTCATTTTAGGGATCTTGTTTAATAGATTTATAGGCCTACGTTTTATCAGTGATTTCAATAGGACAGCTAGGATTTGAACATTATTTGTAGGATCAACAATAGATTATGTGTTGAGTTTGAGGTTTATTATGTATTCTGCATATGACTAGCACCTAACTAGATGTTGGTGGATTCTAAATATTTTTTAAAATTAATCAAGGCTTAAAAACCTATGCATATTATAGTTTCTTGCATCCTGTTCCCAAATAAAAGACCACTGAATTCTATAGGATTTGTATGTAATGCGAATAGTTGGGATGCTACTAAATAAATGTTAGGAAATGACTATGATATCTTTATAATATATTGTTTTTATGAAAATATTTACAAAAATGAGCTTCATTTACTCGTTACTATATAACTAAAGTCAAGAAGAGCAAGAACTGTTGTTTTTGTATTTATTTATCCAATCAATGCAGCAATATTTTTGAAACTTTTTTAAAAGGAGAATTTGATAAGACCCTGATTTTTATATTTCCAAAGAATTCAAGCAAGCTAATCCTATAATCCATATTATTACATTATTGATGACTGTATCCATACTGTGATTAACCTATGTTTTGAACTTGCAAACCTGCTATTTACTTATATCATTTCTTTTTCCCCTCCCCCAAAACAGTTATCTAGTGATTTTATTGGTTGTGGCTTTGTTTTGTGTAAGATGTATAAATCTGATTGTTTATCAAGGTGTATGGACATACATTGATTATGATGTCAGATTTTTATATGGAGGACTGAGCTTTGTTTTATCAAAGAATTCATGAGGGACTGGAAATGGTTTTAAGAGTGGTTCAAGGCCCCCTTCCCCAATATTTTCTTGTTCTTAATTTTTGAAGGTTCCTTCTAGTTTTACAAGTTCCAGTATGCTTAACACTTGCAAGAAACAAGGGAACTGTACTAATACCTATGGTGATTGTAGTTAATCCAGACAAGGGTCAAATCATGCAACATGGTTCAAGTAGCTGACTGCAGCAAATGACTACATTGCTAATAAATATGTCTATTGCTGAGGTACTCTTTCAAATTGCACACATTTTTGTGCTTCAGCCACAGGGGAATGTCTTAGCAGCAGCAACAACAAAATGCTCCTTATAAGTGCATTGGCACTTGATCCTTCAGAGGGTCCTTATAAACAGATAATTGTTGTGGTCATTGATATTTTCCTGGATGAAGGCCTTTACAAACACCTGGTCTTAAGTATATTGTAATGCTGAAAACTTAAACTCTGGCATTCCCAGCTGTTTGAAGTGAAATTGGGAATAGAGGACTTTTTTTACATGTTATGCAGGCTTCCCTAAGGAGGCACAAGCAATTGCTTGGGGAGTGAGATGGAGGCAGAGAATGAAAGTATCAAAAGGGAAAGGAAGAAGCTTTATCAAAGAAATGTAAGGATAAAGATAATCCTCCATTCTGAGGTATAGGTATATTGTTTAAAAGTGAGTCTAGTTCCCATCAAATGGGAAATGACCTAAAAGATTTTTAAACTATAGATTTTATCCTATTTTTAAAAATATTTCTTAATAATACCAGATTAATATTATTTATATATTAGTAACACAGCCAGTGTAGTACAGTGATGAATACTGGATTTATATGTAGAAAGCCCAGGTTCAGATTCATGCTCAGTTACGGAACTGTAGTCTTCAAGTAAGATGCTACTTGTTAAACAGAGGTCCACATGCTTTCATTTATTTATTATATTTATATCCCACATTTTTGCTTTCAAGAAATTTAGAGTGGCTCCTTAATTCTCTTCATCTCAATCTTACCCTCACAACAACAGCCCTTTGAGGTGGGTTAAGCTAAGAGCCTGTGACTTGCCCAAAGTCATCCAGTAAGCTTCATGGCTGACTGGAGACTAGAACTCAGTTTTCCTGAGTCCCAGTCCCACGCATTTATCCACTGTACCACACTGGCTCTCTTGGTGGCTTGTGTTCTTGAACAGCAATTATTTATGCTAGCTACCAGTCTCTCCTCTGAAGTTTCAAGATAGGGAGAATCTTCTCTCATTTGTGCAAGGGTATGGCAACTGGGAGAAACAACAGGAGCATTTCCATTGCTCAGAAGGGATTCCGATTATTCTTACCAGTTACACAGTGGAACTGAGAACTCGGGTAGATAGCTGTGTGGTGCTGGATTTCCTGCTTTCCAGAGGGCTGGGGTAAGTTAGCTCTCCCCTGGTGAGTTAGCAAATAGATTTGTGAATACTTAAGAATAAGTGATGGTAATGTGATTGGTATTTTTATTTTGTCTTAGAGCATACCCATCTAACTTGCTTGCCCTTCCCCCAGACACAGTCTGGTGTAATTGCCTTGTGTGTTTGTAAACAAAGACTTGGGCAAACAAAAACAAAAAAACTCTTTGATAATCCCAGGAACAGCAATCTTGGTTTTGAGGAATCCATGGTTTCAAAGGGCATTTCTTGTCAGTTTTCTGTTCAGGTTACCTTTATGTCAGCATCCAGTCACAGGACTTTTTTAGCTGGTGCTAAAACATATTTGAAATTAATAGCTATCTAGATTGATGTTTAGAGGTACTTTTTCCAATCATAATGACAAGGACCATAAAATACATGGAAGAATATATGGTGCCATTATGTTGTTAGGTACTCACTGACCCAGTTTGCATGTTTCACTGCAACTTCAAAAAGCCATGGTGGTATGTTTAACCTGCAGCCTGTGCCAGCTATGATTTGTTTGCTTACTCAGGTGCATCTTGTCATGTCATCTGAACCCAGGTGGCATAGTTTGTTGGAGAGGAATCTGTTGTGAACCTCCCAGACAGCTTTGGCTGTTGGGTGGTATAGAAAATAAACAAAAAGAAATCTCAAATAATCCATGGCCTATTGTTCAGTTATTGGAGAATTGTATCTCCCCCACACTCAAGCCATACTACCCAGGTTTTGATAACATGACAAGGCAGGTAATTAGACAAATGCACTGGCACACACTGCAGTTTAAATGATCAAGCTGCAGAGATCATAAAACCTGGCTATAGAAGGGGTTTCTTGAGGCAAGAGGACTCATTCTGACAAAGTTGTATAAATGTTGAGCTAAATGAAATACTGTATTGGTTAGAATAGCAGATGCTTTAATTTTAAAAAGTGCCTTGTATGGTTCTAAGAAGCAGGTCCTACTGTATTCAGTATGCTTTCAGTGGGTCTAGTAAACGGTAGAGTTACAGTCTTCTTGTTCTTGTTGGAGCTTACTTCTGAATTAAGGATGTACAGATTTTGTTAAATATGTTCTTTCTGTGATTTCCAGATTGTCAGGTTCCTTTTGTTCCATTATCCACTTATTGAGAGAACCAAACTTTTCATATGAAAATACATTTACAAATGTGCAAATTCCCCACCAAATTAAAAAGGAAAAAAACTCCATGAAATCCACACGGCTTGGAGAAAGCTGGTCCACTGTGGAACCCACAGGTCGGGCTTATGGAAATATGATTTCATTTGACTCTATTGCAGATTTCTCTGATACCCCTATTCTGAACTGATATTTATAAGATTGCATTCTTAGTCTTTAGTGGTGCCAACTCTCAACATTTTAAGAGCATGAACTTTAGTAGACTACAGTCTCCTTGAGCAGGCACTAAAATGGATTGTACAATGAGAAGCATGTCAGGATGGTTGTTTGAGTTTTAAAAGCAAACACTTCAGTGAAATTATCATCTTATAGTGATGTTCTCCATTAGTTTTATAAGGACAAAAGAATCCACAGTACCTATTGAGATATTTGTTCACACAGTTATACTAAGTTAGTTCCTGTTTCGCCCTTTAATATTCTATTTGTCCCCCCAGACTAATGAGTTTGAGGACAGCCATATTGATGTAGGTGGACTGTTGATGGATAGAGAACTATCACATAAAACATTGACACAGTACCATGTGAAAGAACCCTAGACATTGTAGATTGTATTGTTAGATTATACGGCAGTATTCCCACTGTTAGTGAAAAACTCTATGCAGTAACTTGGTTTGTTGCTTTGGTGTCGGTATCATGCAGGCATATAGTTGCTAATGAGCAGTAATTTGGGTAGCTTTTCCTAGGCTATTATGAGTGTTTCATCTACTGCTTCTGCCAAGGCATCCCCACTTTCAGTTGATTGTAGATAATTTATGGATTGTAGATAATTTATGAGTCATTGCCATACCTTTAATTTGCATAAAATAATAGGGCAGTCTGCTTGTTTCTTACATGGTTTGTTTTGTGCAAGTTGTTTCCACATTGTTTGTCAATACTCGAAAAGGCTTTTCTAAGATTTTCCAAATATTTGACCTTGCCTATTGGATCTGAACAAATAATGATATAACATCACCTGGATGTCCGTAATGACCTGTGAGTAATGACCGATGGCATGGAGAAGAGTATTAGTGGTCCTTTTGTGTAATATAACCAGAAGTGCTGTATAGAATACATGAAGCTGAAATTGACTGTAGGGTGGTAGGAGGTAAGAATATCTTCGTGAAATTTCTGAAATAACTCTTCACTAGTGGTAGGAGATGACTCTGAAGTATGCCAGTATGATTAAATGCTACTTAATCAAGATACATGCTTCATATTGAGCTAGGAAGATGTGGTGTGGTGTGCCTTATCTGTGCCCATTGTGGTGTCATGTCTCAACTTGAAAAAAGTGTAAAAAGATTAAATGTGAATGTTCTAACATGATGATAACAGTGGCTCTCTGACAGGGTACAACTCATGATGTCCTGTTGCCCATAATTGGGATGTTTGTATATAATTGATTCTACTTTCACAGTTGCAGAGAGAGCTTCCTGTGGAAGTTCTTTTATAGAGTTAAGTTCATTGAGGAAGTCTGTGGTGTCCTTTAGAAAGTTTGTCTTGGCAGCAGTTATAAGAATGAAAGTTTCAACAGATTGATGAATTTCATTCTCATCATCAAACCTGTTCAGAATCTAAGGGGTATCATCCTAAGGTGAAGATTCTAGTGCAGTGTTTACTTTTGGAGGGAGCCAATCTGGAGATGTGCAAAACCAGGTAACGGAAGTTAACCTTTAGTTGAGGTTGCACATGTTATCATGTAACATAAGGGCTTTGGGTGTAGTTTTCCCTCAGCATTTCTCTAGATTGGGCCTGTTTCCATTCCCTGTTTCCTTTCCCCCATACAGACAAGTGGATGTGTAAATGCATCTTGCCTTAAACTGATTTCTGATGGTTTTTATGTTTTCTGATGCTTCATTTCTTTTTGCTTGCTGCCCCTTCTGGTTCAGTGGCTGCAACAAACACTCCCTGTAAATGTACTTGAGCATCCAGGGTCTGGTTAAGATAGTCCATTTTAACTCACTGCTTGCTGCTCACAACATACTAATTCAAACTTTTTGAAAATATTTTCTATTGAAGTAGTCAAGCAGTGCATCTGAGTAACATTGATGGCACTGGTAACCAGCAGAGATAATATCACTACTGTTTTTCAACTGGAAATTATTAAAGAAAATAATGTGCTATTAGTTAATGCCATTAGTATTTGGACAGGTAAACAAAACCTTGAAGGAGTATCAGTGGCACTATACCATTAGTTGAAATTGTTTATAGATGGTGCTACAGTACCAGTACTATATATGAATACCTTTGATTATGCTTTTCTATGCAGTAAGAACTTCTGTTAATAACTGTGGTGGAGAATGATCTTATAAATATACCAGATTGGATGCAGACAGTATATATGGCTTATGTGTTATAATTGCTGTAGACACACTTTGCTTCTCTTTGCCCTTTTATTTATTCCTT
Source organism: Varanus komodoensis (assembly GCF_004798865.1). Taxonomy (NCBI): domain Eukaryota; kingdom Metazoa; phylum Chordata; class Lepidosauria; order Squamata; family Varanidae; genus Varanus; species Varanus komodoensis. Next base: position 3,828,800 of record NW_025335408.1, on the reverse strand, counting down.
TCACCATTCATTATTTTGTTTCATTTAGACTGTAACCCTGTGAGCTGGGCCTTATCTTGATTTTATGTATTTGTACAGTACCTAAGATCTGTAGGTATTTCATGATAGGTAGAAAGCTGATAAGTAAAATGTCATGTCTTCTTCCAAACATGGAATGAAGGAAAAAACAAAATTTGATTTGCAGGATTTCAATTTAAAGCATTTTACCCCAGCAAAAAGGGATGACGGGACAAATTATAAACATCCATAAGATAGTCACTGCCCTCAGACTTAGAATCTAAAAGTCATGATACAAAAGGAAATGTGATTGGGTGGGAAGAAGAAGAAAGCTTACTGAGGCACTAGTTCTTAGTTTCAAAGTTCTTATAGGTGTTCTTTCTGGCAAGAAAGGATGAAGCAAACTTCCTTTTCTTTCTCTGGTCAATGTATGGGTCAAGACTGGGTTCCCCCTTGATGTAATGTTCTTCCTGGGAGACAAGGAATGCAGCCTTTCATTGGCTCATGATCCCCTGTCTGATGAACAAACCCAGAGCATGCTGCCCTACATCTCCGCAGTCCTAGAGCTACTGGCAGTTTGGAGTTGAGTGCTTTTTTGACCAGGTTGGCAAAGCAAGTTGCTTGCAGCTGCTAACACTTCGACCAGCATAGGAGACCATGTTGGCCTCCACCTTGCAATGCTATTTTTCTTTGGAGGCAGAAGGTACAGCTTCTCATTAACCCTTGGATCTGTGACTGATGACATGAACAGCATTGAGGCAGAAGGTCAAATGCTTGAATCTGTGGGCAGGAATGGGACACAGAAGTTCTACTTCCTTACAATTCTGAATAGCGCCCATATACATAAGAGACTTTCATACAGAGATGGGCAGCTTGTGGCCTTCCAGATGTTTTAGCTTACAGTTCTCATCAGCCCTAGTCAATATAACTAATTGTGAAGGATCATGAAAGTTGTAGGTGAAAACATCTGGAGTACTACAAGTTGCCTGCCCTTGTTGTAGGAGATACTTCTCTGCTTCTATTTTTTCTTATTGGTCTAACGTTTGATTTCATTTCGGATAAAAGCAGCACTTTTTCAAAAGTGTGAAGATTATATGCAGACATTATGTAGGAAGTGCAGATGTACCATGTCATTAGGAAAGTAAATGTAGTCTGTAGTAATGTACTACAATGTATTGTGCCATGAATAGAGGAAATTACACTTTTTTGCAACTCATAATGTTTGTAATACCATTTAAACTTTAACAGGTTTGTTCTGAATGTAGTTGCCAAGTACGCTACTGGTAGAACAATCTTATGGCCCCTAAGACAGAGTCTAGAGCAGGAGTCCTCAAACTTTTTAAACAGGGGGCCAGTTCACTGTCCCTCAGACTGTAAGGGGGGGTCAGTCTATAGTTTGAAAAGAATATGAACAAATTCCTATGCACACTGCACATTAAAAATTAATTAAAATTAAAGTAAATTAAAACATAATTAAAAATTTAAAAAAGTTTGCTCCGCTCCCTCGGGCTGCAGCAGAAGTTCAAGATGAGGTGGGGAAGAGCATGTCCATATTCAAGGGACATAGCTACAATACAACCAAGGCACTAAATATAGTATTTTGCATAATGCAGCTGATGACTGCAACTGGCATTTACAAAGAATGAAGCAAAAATACTAAGGATAAATACTGTTAATGCCACTCTTCGTATTCGAAACAAGTCAGCCCAGAACAATTCTCACAGTACACAATGGCTGTATTTGGATGCAGAGCTAATGACTACCATGTTTTAAGTGTGACCTTGTCAAAACTGGTACTGTCCAGATGAGTTGGACTACAACTTCCATTGGCCATGGAAATTATAGTTCTCACCACTGCCCCGGTTCCGTGGGAGCAGGAGTGGAAGGCCAGATAGGTGAGCGTGGGGTGGCTCCAAGGTAAGGACCTCTTTTCGAGGAGAGGGGAGGCGAGGGATGGGGCCGCGGCTGGCCGAGTGGGATGCCTCCTGCCTCTCCCGCTGCAGGGGGAAGAAACATGGCAGCCACTCAATGGCGGCGGCTTGCCCATAGAAGGCCACGGCTCCCACGCCTCCACCACAGCCTTCTCTGGGCAAGCTGCCGCCACCATCAAGTGGCTGCTCCCGGGCCCGGCGAGGTGGCCATCTCTTGACTGCAGCCCGGGGACATGGCTCACATACTTAAAATGGATTTAAAAAGTTATATTTTTCTTAGCTTCAATCCTTTTCTAGTGTCTTCATATCTCTCCCTCCTTCCCTCTCTCCTGCCCTCCTCTCTTCTATTTCTCGCTCTGTATTCCCATTCTGTATATGCATGCAGTGCGGCGGGGTGCAGGGCGGGGGAGCCGGAGCTGTTGAGCTGTTACAATTTGGCCCGTGCACCAGCTCTCTGCTTGGTTTCAAAGAATGCCTGCGCTGGCTCAGAGCTTTTGGACTTGCTCAGAGATTGTTTTCTCCAAGTGAGTACAAAAGCTCTGAGGCGGGAAGATAAATGAGCATGGCGGGCTGTATCTGACCCGCGGGCCGTAGTTTGAGGACACGAGGTCTAGAACAGTGGTGGTGAACCTATGGCACATGTGCCACATTGGGCACGCAGAGCCCTCTCTGTTGGTACGCAAGCTAAGTCACCCCAGCATTGCCCCAGCAGCCAAGCATCGGATAACAGCACACATAGGGGCCATGAGCATGCTTGGAAAGGGGTAGCAGCGCCAGGCAATGATGTCACGAGCCACAACTCATTAGCTGCGACTTGTCTGAGCTTTTGCCTGGCCAGTCAGTGCACTGCCAAGGTTTTTTATCTCCAAGGTCATAAAAGCTACCTCAAAGAAAGGGTGAAAGAGGTGCTCTGAGGGTAAGGAGGGGAAGAGACTGGGATTGTTGGGCTACAGTGTACCTAGTGCTTTGGCCTCCTTCCCTCTTTATTTGAAGTGCTGCAGCTAGATGACTGAATTCTGTTGTCCTACTGACTTGCAGGGTAGGAGGAGCGCAGAGGTGATCTGTCTTCTTCACACTCTGCCTGGTATGCTTATAGAAACAAAGTGAGTCAGAAGCAGCCTTCCGGGCCGTCTAGTCTGATCCCTGGCTCTGCTCATGTAATCCCCAACACTTGAACACTCTCACTGATGGGGCCTCAACCACCTCTCTTGGAAGCCCATTCCATATTCTAGGGGTCCTAACCATCAGGAAGTACTTCCTGATATCCAGCATGAAGCCTGGTTCCTCAAGCTTTGCCCAATTGGAATGTGCCTTGCCATCCACTGCAGGGAAGAACAGGTCACAGATGACATCCCCTCACATAGGTATAAGTTGCTAAAAGATCCTCTCGGAATGTCCTCTTTTCCAGACTGAAAAGACTCAGTTCCTTCAATCTCTCCTCATATGTCATCCCTCCCAACCTGGCTACCATTCTTGTGACCTGTGCTGAACCAGTTCTAATCTTGCTATGTCTCTTCTATGATGTGGAGCCCAGAACTAGACATAGTCCGGTTTTGGGTGCATCAGAGTTATGTAGAGTGGTATCAACCCTTCCCTAGATCTGGAAGCCACACTTCTGGCTATACATCCAAGGGTGATGTTTGCCTTCTTAACCTTTATGTCACACTGCTGGCTCAAGTTCAGTTTGCTGCCAACAAGTAATCCTCTGAGTTCAGAGGCTAGTGGGCATCCCCATTGGACTACACCTTAAGGGCAGATCATATGAAAATGGCATACAAAAGCAAGAGTATACTTAGTATCATGGCACTGATAATGTTTAAAATGGTGGTATTCCCAGAGAGCCTTCTGGCCATAGGGTGGCATACAAATGCAATTAATAAATACTAAATAAATGTGGTGCTCATTATGAACAATTAATGCAGTTTGTTTTGTAGCTATGCTGATTTTTTGTGTTTTGAAGGCATATTTCATAGTTATTCATGAAATTTGGCCAGCTTTGTTTGCATGGCTTACCATGAGATCAAAGGCATAGTTCATAGAACCAAAGTTCCACATTCAGTAAATGTGCTTATAGGCAGCCATGTTTGTTGGGTCATGGCTGTCCTGTTCAAGTTGAGAGCCACAAGGGGCGATTTTTTGCAGCATCAAAATACTTGCATAGGTAAAGAAGTTCTCATCTCACCACATATATACCACTTAGCTTGCTGTACTGTATTTCATTACTTTCCAGACTGGCTCATTTTCAGTATTAGAATTTGACTGGGAGAAAAGTAATGAAGTAAGGAAAGGAAAGTGAAGGATAAGGGTCCCTCAGTTGAACACCCAACGTGGTGCACATGCTGTTCAACACGGAATAAGAATAGAAGTCTATAGTCTGTTAACCAAGGCTAACTTAGAGCCTCTTTACACAACTTGATTGGTGGGGAACATGATGTGATCCAAGGTAAGGTTTTGATTGAAAGTCAGTTTTTCTTTGTTGAACAAATAGAACAAGGAGAGGGGAAAATAAATTAAAATGACTTAGTAACTTGTAAGGAAGTTGCTAGAAGTGTAGTGTTGTTTTCATTTATCTGTGATATTGACATGAGAACCCAAAAATCAGTGTGAAAATAACACTTGGGTAGCGATTAGCAACATACATACCTGGTTCACACTACCTAATCTATGGTTACCACAATGTGGGTTGTTAAGATTATGAATAGGAGCAAGTAGCCATGCTAGTTCCCACTTGCCCATCCTCTTCTGCCATGAGAAACAACCAGGGATGTAGAAACATTAGCTGGATTTAGAGTTGTTTCTGCCATGACCCCTAATGAAAAACAAATGTTTCATCCTAGTCTCTCTCAGTAGCTCTGGTCCATGGTTGACATTTGAAGGGGAACAATCCTTTTCTCTCTGTTTATGCATAGTAAAAGAAATATTACTTCGAACATTAAAATGTTATCCTTTTACTTTAATATTTTGTATTAAAGTTGCAGTGTTGCTACTTGATGACAATTCTAATACCTAGTATTTTTTTTAGTTTTGGTAAGACTTTTAAGTGTTTTGTCATTTCAGTATGGCAATTGCAGCTGCACAAAAGCCAATCACCTTAGAAATTGGCTAGCTTCCTTACTACCTGAAGGTTCCAGTTGACCAAAAGATAATATATAGAATGTGTCAAATCTCCAGAATATTCCTTGTAAGCAGGAGCAATGAAAATATACTGGATATCACTGGAAAAAGTGCAGTATAGCACGACATGGTCCACAGTTTTTACCATGCCAACTTCACAAGGACACAGACACTCAGAATATGAAATGCTGTTACATCTTTCCTCCAAACCTTTACCTATGTGAACACTCTAATATATCTGGTGGAAATTCAAGTATTTAAATAGATTGTAGGCAAAAAAAGCCTGTCTCTGTCTCTAAATTCAGAATATGAAGTAGATGCTGTTGTAGCTCAATATCCTTAATGAGCTGAAATATAATTCCTTAGCTTTTTGTATGACCCAAGGCCAGGAGAGCATTTGGGGGGAAAAGCTAAGTTGCACAAATTCTTTTCCACAGCTTTTTTCCATTTTGACTGGAATGCATCAATTGATGTTAAAGCAACCAAACCAAGGGGGGCAAATATCATTTTTAATCACAAAATTAATTTACATGTCTAGTCCCCAAATATGCCCAAAGTTTGGCCTGTTTTGAAACATAAGATCATAATATGCACACAACTCCAGAAGATCAAGGATATTTTTCAGGAATTTTTTTTTTCCTATGGATGCCATGACAGCAACCATATAGCAGTTGCGATAGTATGTTAGCAGAAAAAAGCCCTGTATGACTAATGGTATGTTTTGGCTTCCTTTAGAATAAAAAAGATATGCCTGTTTTAACACTCTCCTGTGCATTTGCCATGGCATTAGAGGCTAGGGTTTTCAAACAGCCCAGCAAATGAAAATTTATTCTCAGATATATGTAAAGTTTAACCTATCCTGTTGAAGGCTATTTATCTGCCAACAATGTCTGATCCATTTTCAAGTAAAAACTAAATCTTTAGATTTGTTACAGTTAATCATCAACTTTAAATTTTTAAAATAAGTGTCCAAAGGTATTAATAACTGTCTCAGGCCATTGTGTGTCAAGGAGAGGAATAGTGTATCATTTGTATATTACAAAATAAGACAAAATGTCTGTGTGCAAGATTGGGAAGATGGGAATATTTATTTATTAGATTTCTATCCTGCTTATCCTTGGCTTGGGAACCTGAGGGAGTCACTTTCTCCATATATTCCTACCTGTCCTCATAAATCCTCTTTGGAAGTCCTCCTCTGAATGCCATTCCCTGTTGAGATCAAAGAGAAAGGACTAGGAGGAGGGCATTCTCAGCATAGCTCCTAGACTTTGAAATTCACTCCCCAGAGATATACAGCTGGTGCCAACTCTTCTTTCTTTTAGGCACCAGGTGAAAACTTTTCTATTTAATCAAGTTTTTGGTTAATTTAATAATTCTTTTCTAGTTATGGATTTTTAATTTTATTTTTGGTTAATTTATCAGTTATATTTATTTGAGATGTTGAGGTATATGTTATTATAAAATGTTATCTATTATTTCATTTTTTATCAATTTTATCTGATTATTTATTTATTTAATTCTGTTTCTATGCTGCCCCATAACCCAAAGGTTCTATCGGTGGCTGTTATTATTATATTAATTGATTATTAATAGTTATATTGTATTTGACACATTTTATGCTGTTTTAGCATTTGTAAACCACTCAGAGAATCTTTGGGTTATGGGGTGGCATAGAATCAAACAAACTACCCTGTGAGGTATGTTGGGCTGAGCATCTGTGATTGGCCCAAAGTCACCCAGTTGGCTCCATGGATGAATGGGGAATAGAACCCAGATCCCCTGAGTACCAGGCCTGCACTGTTAACCAATACACCACACTGGCTCTCAGTTCCTCTCAGAGGAACCTATGTCTTAATAGACTTGTATAGGATAACTTTGATAGAATTGTTGCAATTTTCTGTGATTCAAATTTGAAGCCAATTAAAATATATGTTCTTAATACTTACTGACTAGGTAGCCTGAGGCTTGGCAGATAGATGAATCCAGAACATACTCCTGATTTTTTTTCAGGTTCTGAAATTTTTCTCCCATTTAATGAACTTGCTGAGCTTTGCAACCTCTAGTTGGTAGGAAAAACATTTTAATTTACAAGTGTGTGCGTGAGTGAGAGAGAGTGTGTACAGCATGTAGCAGACAGCTTTTGGCAGTGCTAGAAATAATTTGATCAGATTTCATTGGTTCTTATCTAATAATCAATTGTGTAACTTACTTTTTCATTACTAAGCCTCCCTTGAAGATGGTTCAGAAGCTGCAGCTTGTGCAGAATGTGACAACCAAATTAATAACTGGGACTGTAGGTCCAAACATATAAGATGAGTTCTGTCCTGCCTGCATTGGCAGCCTAAAGGCTTCTGGACTCAATTCAAGGTGTTATAAGCCTTACGAGGCTTGGGACCACACTATCTGTTACCTCTCCCACTGTGATCAGCTTGAACACTACACCCAACCTCTGGGGCCTTCCTCTAAGTGCCAACCCAGCAGGAGGCTCAGAGGGTAGCAACAAGGTGGAGGGCCTTTTCTGTGGTGGCCTCTCATTTCTGGAAGCCTGCTGAGCCTGCTTAACACCAGACTTGCCATCATTCAGCACCAGGTCAAGGCAGTCCTTTATGCAGAGGTCTTTATCTACTTGGTTACCTAGGGTCCGGAGAAGATTACTTAGGTGATTTTTTGGCAGACTTTTTGCTGTATGCTTCTTAACCATTTTAAATTAATTTTAATGTTTCATTTTTATGCTATTTGTATTGTCAGGCAAATTCAACTGGTCCAAAACCAGGTGGTGCACTATGTAACTGGTGCCAATTTGTGGATCCATGTAACATCAATTTTATATAAATTACATTGGTTTCCAGTTGAGGCCCAGGCTCAATTTAAAGTGCTTGTTAACATATAAAACCCTAAACGACTTAGGACCTGGTTACCTAAAGGATCACCTTCTCCCTACCTACCTGTCCATTAAGATCTGGGCATGAGACCCTTCTAAAAGACCCATTCTTCAGGGAGTTGAGAAGCATGGCAAATAAAAGAACCTTCTTGGTGGCTGCCTCCCGTTTATGGAACAGGCTACCCAGAAAAATTCTCCTGGTGCCAACTTTGCTCTTGTTTTGTCAACCGGTGAAAAAATTCCCTTCTCCTGGTATTTTAATTATTGCTTTTAAATTACTTTTAATAAGTTGTTTTGTATGGTTGTCCCCTCACTTGACACAGTTTTAAATGGCCATTATTCAATTTCTGTTGTTTTATATATCATTGGTTTTATTGTTTTCATATTCGTAATTTTGATTACTTGTAAACTACTTAGAGATTCCTGTTAGAATAATTTGGTGACATACAAATGTAAAAATAATACAAAAAGTTAATTCTCAAGCTTGGAGCAAGTAACAATACTTCATTATGTTACTATCCTTTTAAATGTGTTTCCTTTCCTTTCCTTTTCATTTTTAAGTGGATGAAGTTAGATTTGCACTGATTCCATGGGTGAGCTAGGTTTATAGTTACAGAACATATTTACAGAATGTCCATAATCTAGCAGAAACAATAGAGAATAGACTTGTTTGTGCTTCTGTGATGTAAATTGTGCAATTTCCTGTAGCAGAATACAAGTGGCTCCTCCTAAAGCTCCTTTAGAGATTATTATCTGTTAATTGGGATGCTTATTAAGGTCTAGCAATAAATGTTTGTTCACAGATGAAAACAATTCCCAGGGAGAAGCAAGTGTTAAGTGGTGGCAAGTTCCATGACCAAAATGATATCTAGTGTTCAGGAAACAATATTTAGATATATTAAGGGTTATAAGGAATTCTTTCTTACTACAAGAAAACTTAAAAAGACTAGTTATTTTACCTTAGGGTAAGGTTAAATCCTTAAAAACCATAAGGCTGAATTATGCTTGTATAGTCATATCTCTTTATGGGAAAGGATCATTAACATATCTGTTGCAAACATTGACCTTCCCATCCCTCTTAAAATTTACCATCAGTAAAGCTCTTTTCCACTGGTTCTTAGTTCGAACATTTGAACAAATGAATTTCTATTGAGGATATTAACTAGACATATTGGAACAACTGATTATCTTGCAAACAAAATTGTCTTAACATTTTGCTTTGTAGACCAAGGACATATGCTAGGTCTGCTGCTGCCATTGTTTACAAATGAGATTCATCAAAAGTACAGACGCTGTGCAAGCTTTTAACTTCTCTAGAATTCTTCATTGGACAAGATCGTAAACAAAGTAAAAGGCAAGCAGTTGGGAGACAGGAAACAAGGTCCAGATTAGTGTAAATTGACAAACCTATAGCCAATTTAGGTTGACTTCCTAAATTCCCTTATTTTGAATTATATCCTTTAAGATATTGTCCATTTTTCAAAGCATGCTTATCACCTTAGTGCTACATATTGTTGCATCTGTGCCTGTTCCACCCTATCCCTAACCTATAGCATAGAAAGTTCCTGCTGTTTGAGAAATGCTCCATGTGACATTTGTTTTTTATGAATATGAATGTAAGCATGCCTACTTGGAATGAACTTGCATGAAAACAATAGACATAAGTCCATTTAAAACTGTTTAGGGTTAAGCTGTGAAGTTCTGTAATGTATAAAATGCATATACAAAGTTTATATACAGAACTACATATACAAAGTTCTGTAATATATAAAAACAGTGTTTGTCATGCTATGACAAACACTGTTTTTATACATAGCATTGCTGATACTACCGTATTTTGGTATGAAGTAAATTTTACTTTGAGACATGCTATACTTAAATTGTTTTTTTCTAGGACATAGCTGCAAAATTATTCATGTTTAGTAACAATGTAAAATTTCCAGAAATTTTGAAGCCATGCTTTAAAAAAAAATTCTAGGAATTTGGAGAAAAACAGAAATCTTATGTACAAGATATTCCAGTCACCCAATTCCTTTTCATTAAAAGAGGCAGGTGGGGAATCGGATTTTGTAAGCAGGTGAAGAAGCTTATCACACATTTTGCTGAGAATTAAGCTGCAAAGAGAGGTTGCCATCACAGCGAAGGCCAGCAATATAATTGCCCTCATCCATAGTTCAGCAGATGAGGTGACTTACATAGATTTTCAGATTACATCAAACCAGATATGGAGGATTTAGGACAAGGAAATGATGCACAAATACCCCACTGCTCCCTTTGAAAGGTGGTCCAGCTGAATCCACCCAGTACCCTTGTTACGCACATCTGAATTAAGAACAATATCTACTTACAGTTGAGCAAACCCAGAATTCCTGCCTTGTCCTCAAGCAACAAGCAGGCACCTGTGGGTGGCAAGCAGTGAATGCACAGTAGCAAGGAAGGGAAGGAGGGCAGGAAAGGGAAGGAGGAGGGGGAAATTGGCGAGTAGTGCCAAGGAGCAACAAAGTCAGAACTAGGGTTAACCTTTAATAATCTTTAATAAACTCATTCCTAACCTGGAGACTGGTTATTTTCAAATGAGTATGCAGGTAGGCAGCATAAATGCTTGGAACAGTTCAAAGTGCTCACAGAGTGCCTGTCAACCTATTGTTCTCAAGGTAACTTGCCTTTATCAAAGGGGAAGTAGAGACCTTCCAAGACTTCTCTTTAGTGACACATGGAGCATCCATTACCATTAGGGATTCTTGGACTTTAAGGAGAAAGTGCCTTTCCATTTAAACAGAAACCATCAGGATTTAAATGGTTGGTTAGGTTAGGTTAGGTTAGGTTTTTTTAATCACTTTGAGTAGGACCTGGAAACAAAATGTACCTGGGTAAATGTTTGAGAATAAGTGCAAAAGTTTTTGTATAGCCAGGGTCCATTATAAGGGTTTGGAAACTGCTGTTTGTTCAAAACACATGCATTGATAGTTGGGGCTTGGGTTAGGGAACATCAGTCCTAAAACAGCCACATTGAATCTTGGTTCATTTCCAATCAAAATCAAAGTTTTAGACCCTATAAACAATCTGGGACCTGTGTATCTAAAGAACCTTCAGCAGTAAGATGACCAGGTATGAAAAGGCACTTCTTCACCAGACATTTGGTGAATGGTGATGGGAGCTGGAGCCTTTTCAATAGTAAGGTCCTGCTTTTTTCATTCATTCCATAGGGCTGTTGGGTGCTGACATTGCTTTCTTTTCTGCACAAGGTAAAGATCTTTTTATTTTGCTAAGACCTTTTAGGCCCATCAGCTTGAATTTTACTACTTGAAATTTATTAGCCATGTTACTGTTTTGCATTTCATATTTTTAATTTTAGATAAATCACTCTGGCAACCAAAGGATTCAAGAGGTAAATAATAAGTATTTAAATACAGAAGGGTGTTGCTGCTGTGTTTTAGAACTGTTGTAGTGTTCTGAGCAATATAAATATTCTATAGGCAATTGGACTGATCACTGGTGGGTTTAGATTAAGCAATCCACACTCAGAATTAGCTGAGATTTCACTAAACAAAAGCATGAATAATTTGAGTCACTTTTGCTATTCATTTTCCATACTAGTTCAGAATTTTTAATAAATTGAAATTGTAAACCAAAGAGATGCAAGCTATGCTAGGCAAAATATTTTCAGTGAGTGTGCTCCCAAATAGAATATAATAGAATAGTAGTAGAGTTGGAAGGGATCTATAAAGCCATTGAATCTAACTCCCTGCTCTGTTTCTGTGTGTGGTCATGCATCTAGCTGCTTTCCAGCTTAGCAGGGGTGATTCCACATGCTAGCTTGATGTACATAAAGCTATACATTCCCTCAAGTAAACATGTATGGCATCGCAGTTGCATTTGTTTTTTGTTAGATACTTCATAGACTGCTTGTAAAAATTTGTATTATTTTTCACCTTGAGGGGTGCATTGAAAGTTATGTTATGCATATTAGAAAGTTAATGTGCCATCTACAACTCTTTCTTTGTCTGGTATTTATAGGAAATAGGTTCTATAAATTTGTCAATTTGACAGTTAGTTGATTGGCACGTGACTGATCAAGGAAGTATGTGTGTTAAAAGACATAAGATAGCAGGGCTACATTCATTCTCCTCTGTACTTTTTTCAACATTTGGAACAACTTTGACTACTTCAAAGAATGAAAACATCAAGTTTCCTAATGCCACTCACTCCCTCACCTGACTATAGAGGAGAGGGGAGGAAAGGTGCAGCTATGATCCCTCCCCCCTTTGCTCTACATACATCTGATCTGGAAGCTGTTTTAAGAAATTGCTGTATTTTGTATGTCATCTTCTTCCTGAGTGGTTGCTTTTCAGCTAACATGAGTTAAACACTTCCCCAGTATGTGGAATCTTGTTTCCACTACTGGGTAGAGAAATCTATTCTTAAAACAACAGAGGTAGATCCTTTGGGATACAAAGAAATGTTATTTCTCATGTGATACCTTTTTGAAGATGAGTGTAGGAAGTCTTAGGAAACTGTGTATCATCCACACATTGATAAAAAAAGAGTGAAGAGAATAAAGTTACTTGACTCCACTCATTAGTTTTATGCTACAGTTTTTTGTGCCTCAATAACTTTCATAACTACTGGTAAGAAAAATTATTTGCAGGTTAGATTTGGAAAACTGGACCAAGTCCAAATAACAAAATGCAGCTAATTGATGAGAATTCTTGACCAGACAAGAATTGTTTTCATAACCATGCTGATGGTCTTGTGGGAAGTATTAAGAATTTTTGTATGAAATGAATAGACTGAGTAGTAAAGTTAGATATTCTTAGTAGGCTTCTGAAATATCTAGATAGCCTTTAATTGAACAAAGATGCATATGGCTATACAGTGTTTTGTTTTTTCACTAATAAGGAGTGGCCCTGAAGCAGTCTCCCTTAACTGGAATGAATAAGGTAATATTCACAGTTTGTATGTGGGAGACATTGATAGGCTGAAGAACTCACATAGAAGATATTGGAAGCAAAATGAGAGTTGAGAAACAAGGACAACACCAAGGTTACTGGTAGTCAAGAGGAATGAAAAATGCATGTACAATGACCTTTTGGCTATGAATTTGTGGAAACTTTTAACCAAAGATAGTCTCATCCGTGTATTCAGGAATAACTTGTTCAGGACTGGTGGACATCTTGAAAATGTGTAGAGTGCTGTAACACTTGCAACATAGTTCCATATTGAGGTGTATGTAATTAACATATACATATGTAGCATATGCCAAGTTGCAGCTGTCAGCAGTGTTTGCCTGTTTGTCATTAGTGATACTCTGATATGCTTATTTTTGAATCTGAGAGACCCAGGTCATTTATTTTGAAGGGGAATTAAATATGCATCAGTCATGTAGTTTATCATGTATGGGGTGAGTAGCTATAGCCTCTGAGCAGAGGGTAGAAAACTGTATCAATACCTTTCTCTAACTTGTACCTTCAGCAGCCTTTCCAGGTTGCTGTTATCCCACCTCTTGCTGCTGCTGTGTCAAATGTTCTTGCTCTTACAGGAACTGTTGCAGCTGCTTGTGTTTCTAATCACAGAAATAGAGAACACTGTTTTAGGGGCTGTGCCTACAAACATTTTCTTTTCAGGCTTTAACAAAGAAAAGAAGTACTTCTTTAAAATCTGGTGTGAGTTTGCAGCCAGTTGTATAGTGCTGCACTCCATTTCTCAGAAGCAGCAGTAGTGACAGAAAAGAGAAGTGTGGCAATGGGAGGAGACTAGATCTCATATCAAGGATGTTCATTAGAATAGCCTTTTAGAGTTATTTGCAGAGTTCATATAGCTACCAGCCACCTTGAGCACATGGAGACGTGAACTGTGAATGTATTAGTAAACAGAATTACCCCAGAGTTGAAAAGCAACAGGTTTTGGATTCTTATTTTTGTGCTATCACCAACTCACTTATTCCTGCAGTTGTATTAGCTTTTTAAACTTGAATGCTTGGGGTTGCACAGCACTTTTTTGGTTTGTGGTATGCTGGTGTACTCAAGGAAGAAAATTAGTGCAGAGGAGTCATTAAAGGCTTCAACAGAAATAAACAATTCCATTTTAATAAAACTCTATGTGGCAAAAATAAAAAAGGAAGCAGCTATAAAAATGACTACATAGATACTCAGTTTTGCAGGATTCCGCAGATAGCCTCATAAAGCATTTTATACTTGATTGGATCCATTACAGTTGTTTTTAGGGCACTAGTGCCCAATGTCTGGCCTTCTCCATCAGTATTGCATTATCCACATCCGTTATTTCTGTTAGCCTGCTTTTTACCAATAAGGGGAGGGAGGGTGTTCTGTCCATCCTATACCAGTATCTCTTATGAGTAAAAATGTGCAGGCTGGTTACTTTTGGGGTCTCATTAACTAGGCTAGACTGGTTAATTTCATAGCAATGCACAGGTGGTGAGGAGTGTTATTGAATGGAACAAATAAGTGTAAAAAGTTACTGGAATTGAAGGCTAACAAGGTAAATAATTTCTCAATGTATTGATAGGCAAATGACTTCAGAATCATAATTAGTTTGTATCATAACTCTGTAAAAATAGGTACGTAGATGGGGGTGACTTTATCCCAACATGAGCTATCTGTGTTGAGTAGCCCCTGAGAATATGCAGGTGCTTAATTGTGATTAAATCAGGCTTGTTCGCAGATGTTCTTTTATCATAAATGGTATGATTTACTTCTAAGCAACCAGACAGGGAAGCTTTTATAAAGTGATGGTTGTGGTCATGGTGGTTTATATGGACTGGTAGCTTTTGTGGACTTGCTGCAGAATTTGAATTACATCCCATTTATTCCAGTTATGAGAACTAGTCATCTAGCCCTAAATTGCAAATAAGCAGATTTATTTATTTGCCACCTTTTTTCCTTCCAAGCAACTCAAGGGAGCTTACTTAATTGCCCTACTCTTCTCAGTCTTATCTTTACAACAACAAGAACCACACAGTGAGATAGGCTGGAATGAGAGTCTGTGCGTGCCCCAAAGTCACTCAGTGAGCTCCATGGCTGAGTGGGGACTAGAATCCCAAAACCAAGAGTCCCAGTCTCATGCTCTTAACCACTATGCCACATTAGTTCTTGTCAGACTGTATACTGGTCAGTTTTATATAGGTTATGTGATTTGGAACTAGAATAGAATATGGGGTAATGAAAAGCAAGGCAGTGGGTGGCTTTTTAGGTTTTGTACTCTGCATATACCATTAAAATGCAACTCTCCAACTTCACCTATTCCTTCCTACTAAAAGTGTGATAAAATTAAAATCTTACACTGTACCAGGAAATTTTCTGATGTATTTTCTGAGGGAGGTAACATCAGAGTTCTGCAGTAACCATTGAGAGTAAATATGGATTGCCACTGCAGTTGCCATTTGGGTGACACAGATAGTATAGTAAACATAGGCTTTTCCATAACTTAGATCACTCCTAACAAAGAACTCAGCAAGTCATTCCTAAAAAGGCAGGCTATACATGTCTTATTTTATAAATAAAGGGCCTTAAAGAAAGTACCTTAAAGAGAAAATATCTGTTTATTTATTACATTTATATTCTAGTTTTTCTCCTCCATCAAAGGACCTAAAGCTGGTTATATTCCACTCCTGAGTTAGGCTGATAGTTTGTGACCAGTTCAAATTCACCCAGTGATCTTCATGGCCTGGGTAGGGACTAGAACCTAATTCCTGGTCCAATATGTTAACCACCACAACATCCTGGCTCTGGATTTGCCTATGTTTGTGTGTGTTCTTTTATAAATAAAATTTTCCTTCATGTCATGCTCCCTTGTCAGACACCACAAATAGCAAATTGGGAATCAGAAACTTTCCACTCTTGCCCCTGAATAGCAGTGTTAAAAATCTCCCCCACCCCTGCAAGCTCCCAAAATGGCACTGGCCAGAAGTTTGCCAGAGGCTTGAGAGAATCATGCCGAAACAATCTCAGGCAATAATGGGCAAGTTCAAACTTTTTTTTGAGCATGCAAGTCTAGGGAGATACACAGACCCACATTCCAGTGGTTGTTTTTCTCCATCTAGATGCCTTCTGGGACCAACATTCTTCTAGTACTATGGCAGGTTCTTATGAGCAGTCATGAGAGTGCTTTAGCACAGAAGGAAGCAATATTCAAGAAATCTTTCCTCCAAACAAGAAGCCATAATAGTAAAGATACCTGCCTAAGCTGTGATCCAAAACTCACAGCCCATTCCCACCTTCTTACCTCCTAAGAGTCTGCTCTCCTCACAGATCACACCATCTATAACATCTTTGAACTCTCAGAGATATCTACTTGATTTTATTTCAGAGCAGGTTCACAGAAAATTAGCAGCTTTTATTTGAGGAATGTATATTGGTTGTATTTCATGAAAATTTTCAAATGCAAGTAATTTCAAAAGTACTACTAATTATTTTCATGTATATCCAGAGTAGAAGTATGCACTAAGTGTACTTGAAATTTGCTAAGTTTAGCTATCTGAGCTACCTATGATCTTACATGTGTAAGGCACAAAATATCAGATCAAGACATAGTTAGACCAGAAGATCCAGACTGGCCTTTTTCCTAATATGTTGTAATAATAACTTCCTGATCTGCCCTCAGCAGTTCTAGCAGTCAGTTGTCTGCCAGATAGTACACTGCTGTCTTTAAATATGGGCACGTATTCAAACAATGAAGTTACACAAAGTAGTTGTTCTTTAATTGTGCTTTACTTTTCCCTACATATTTCAGAAAAAATACACCCAGTCCCCATTTACGAATGTCTGAGTTAAGAACAACCTCTATTTACAAATGAGCAAACCTAGAAGTCCCACCTTGTCCTTGAGTGGCAAGCGGGAGGCAAGGAGAGGAAGGAAGAACCAATTAAGGGAAGAATAGGAAAGAGGAGAGAAAAAGTGGTGAGTGGCTCCAGGGAGCGGGGAAGTCAAAGTCAAAACTACAGAAAGTGACTGCAGTGGTAACCCCTCCCCTTCCAGCGGTGTACTCAGATCCCGACTCTCCAGCACCAGGTCCATCCTCTCCAACACCAGTCTCATCTCCATCATCATCCAGTTAACATTAGGCTTAATGTTAGCTCAAGAAGTGTTAACCTTTAATAATATTTTTACTATTTTTTCTATCTTTCTATATAAACTGTTTTAAGAACTTTGCTGTATACCTACACACATATATACAGATTATCTCTTTTCAGTACCTGTAGTTACTTTATGATTACTGTATTATTATCATTGTTAAAATGCTGTATTGTGTTAAGATGTTTTAGTGTATATGGAAGTGTTTCTTAAGTATTTTATATGGTTTTTATATACATGATCTGGCTTACATACACATTTGACTTAAGGAAAATCTGAGGAACAGAACTCATTTTTAACCTGGTGACTGTGGGTGCCTGCCCTGTACTGGGACACAAAAGAAACATATCAAATACTTCAGCTTTGTTTATTAAATATATGTAAAATATACATGCTAAATAAGATCACTCTAGGGCATAACAATATTCCAATGCAAATAACACAATCAAACTTAAATTGTTTAGGAAAATTCCAGTTCAAAATTTTCTAGAAAACACACATCATAACACTGTACAAATGTTGAACTAACCATACCCTTGGGCTATTATGCAACTTCCTTTAGTTGGGAAAAGTGCTCACCTATAACTCTTGTCAGTTTAGTTGAGGACCCATCTTTATCCTACAACTAAACTGACTTAGGTTTCTTTAGTGAGGATATAATTAAAAAGATTTTTTTAGTGAAGTATAAATATATATTTGCCACATTATTCTTGCTTATATCCTCATTGACTTTCAAAGAACTTTAAATGGTTAGGGAGGCAGCAATTATCTTTGCAGTAAGCCGTGTTTATTTTTCCTCAGCAAGACTTGTTCTTTAGTATATTTAATGTTATTTTCCAGCAATTTACTTAGAACAGATATTGAACCAGAAAGATATAACTTCCTAGCTATACCTTGGATCACTATATATATATATCTTCTAATCCTTTCATAAAGATTGTGATCATTGTGACAAGCTGAATGTCTCTTGGAAGATCAACTCTTTAGGGTTCTTTAAGAACTGTAGGAACTTTTAGTTGTATATCATCCAGAATGATATGTTAATTTCTCAGTTGCACCTTAAACTTCATTTCTTCTCCCTTTTTTATTTAGCTTTTCAAATGCCCCATTGAAAAATGTGGCACATGCCTGAATTCTGTCCATTGTCTTGTTTAGGGTAGACCAATCTGAATTAATTCAGTTTCTTTGCCAATTCCTTCAGTAATTGTAATTATGCATGAGCCAGATAGAACAATTGTCCATGAGGCTCAGAAAGAGCAGATATCTGGAAAAAGAATGAGGATTTATATACGTTCTCTCAGTTACTTGTTCAGCAGTTGCAGTTGAGTCTGCTTTCTCACTGGCTTCATTCACACAAAACACTAAACCACGCCACATAACATGGTTTCTTTCCTGGTTTTTGGCTTCAGACACTTGTGTGATTTCCACCCTCCTTCATCATTCCTCCTAGTGGTAGAATCCCTTCAGCTCTAGTGGCTGAAAATCAATCCCAGGTTGCCTGTTCCTGCTTACATTTCTTGTCTTTCCCCCCTGAGCAATTGCTGGCAATTTCCACAGCTTAAGAAGCTGTCAGAAAAAGTGAAGGCTTCTAAATATCTTTCTCTTTAAAACAGTATAAAATAAAGGACCAATTGCGTGAATCAATGGTGAAATCTTTACTGCAATTTCCATTGTTTTCTGTCTAGCTGGAATCTCCAGTTTTGAGAATTGCCTTAGTGTCAAGGATCATGCCAGATCCAGTGCTAGAACTTCTGCCTCCGGGGGGGATCTGGGATTTGCCTCTGCCTAGGAATCCAGATGCATTGGACCAAAATGCTGTACCCTTCCAGTGGAGTTGGCATTGGAAAGACTCACTGGAGGTATGTCAGGTACCTGTTCCCTGCTTTTTACTGAACTTAGGGATGGTCCTTATCACCAGCGTCAGACAGGGCCTCATGGCTTGTCTCTCTAAGGCATTATTGGGATGACTAGACTGAGAGAAGATACCAAGAATAGCACTATGAACATCCCTGTTAGCTACATGCAGCTTCTTGCCATCAGGTTGCCCCCTCTAGGATTGATCTCTCAACCTTCAGACCACAGGGTTTTTCTGCCCCCTCCACCTTAATCAGCTAGGCCTGCTCAGCTTTTGGACCTGGTGCAGCAAATTTTATTGCTTCAGGCTCAAGCAAATGTGGAGTGAAGCTCCTCACCACAAGTGCATCCCTGGTACACACAGATCTGTTCTCATCTTTGTAAGGCTATTATTTGGATTTGGTGTCTTCCTCATCCACAGGGCTATTTAGTTCTCCCTTAAGTATTGAAGTATGCTTGCAGAATCTTTCATCTCCATCTGAGTTCATAGGGCATTTTTCCAACTAAGTGTTTTATGTGTCTCAGTCTTTGGGTGAAGTGACCCAACAACCTGTACCAAAATTCAAGGACCCAGTTATTGAGGCAGTTTGCACAGAAGACGCAATGGCAGCAGCTATAAGTTTCTTACCAACACTGTACAGATGGGTTCAGAACCAAGCACCACCTATAAAAGCACCTGTTCCTCAGTGGAACCTCTTGATTGTCCTCAGAGTGCTGATATCAAAACCATTTGAAACTTTGGAAAAATTAGATGTCCTCCTTTTCTTATGGAAGGTGGTGTTTTTGGCGCTGTAACATTGACTTATTGGTCTGGTGAACTTTGTTTTTCTAGGGAGAGTTTCTGTCAAAATTCTTCAGTTATAAAAGTTTCTCAGATTACACTCTGGGCTCAAGTGGAGTTTCAGACATGTGAATGCTTATATGACCACTTGAACTACAGTTACAGGAAAATAACCAGTCTTTTTCAGCATCTTAGATAAAACTTCCCTTCCACAGTAGTTTGAACAGCAGCAGCTAAGAAATTGCATTCAGTGTGTAACAAGAATGACTCTAAGGATCTTGATAGAGGGCAGCTACAACAGGCTGTGCTAGGTAGGAAGGAAGGCTTTTGTTCCTTTAAATCTAAATATGACTCATAACACTGATGGAAGAGGTGAAGGGTGATGGCAATGGTTGGTGACTTTGTACTGAAGAATACAGGGTCAGCTTTGTTCATGTGCCACACTGGACATGTGAGCTCCTGAAAAGTATTGTCTTTCCAGTGCACAAGTTCTGGCTGGGAAAGATAGGTTGCCAACATTTATCAGGCCTACTGATAATTATCCATCCTTGCTAGCACTTCAGAGGACAGGAATGAAATTCAAAATGACACTGATAGAGAAGAAAACTGGGCGGAAACTAATACAGTGGACCAAATGGAAAGTTCTGCACTTATGGTAGCCTGACTCCTGAAAGTTGCCTGTCTGTGTTGTAGACAGTTTGAAACAGTTTTAAGAGGAGAACAATAAAGATAGTTTGGGATAAATAGAAGAAATTAGAGGAAGGGTTTGAAGGAACTGGGTATTTTGGTCATGAGGGCATGACAGCACTCTTCAACCAGAAAGTTTATCATATAATAGAGGGCAGAATTAGAGCTAATGTGCTTAAGTTACAACTGAATGTGAGAATGACCCAAAATGGTGGTGGGCCCTCCTCTCACTGGAGGTCCTTAAGCACATGCTAGATAAATATCTTTTGGAGATGCTGTAGCTCTGCTCTGAATTTCTTCCACTAGATAGTAGTTTGCATTACACTACATAACTTGTTCAGTGTTGCAATTCTATGTCAGTGTTGAGTGAATAATCGGGAAATTTGTTTAAATAATAAAAAAGAAAATTCTCCTGACTTTTAGGAATAGTATGGGGATGTAAAGTGCTTAAATATTCAGTTCCAACCAACAAAGAAATATTTACCAGTGTATATCACTACAATATAGAACAGTTTATTTTTGCTGAGTTAGTCATGTTGCCCATCTGCTATGAGAGAGAGAGAGAGAGAGAGAGAGAGAGAGAGAGAGAGAGAGAGAGAGATGTTTGTGTGTGTGTGTGTGTGTGTGTTTAAAAAGAGTTCTAGTTTTAGAAGCAGTTCCAGTTTTAACAATCTGGTGCATATATTTCTTATGATTGCTGGGATTTGTATTGTTTAGTGCTTATTTTCATATCAATTTTTATATTGTTTTGCTTAGGAAAGGACAGTTTTTTCATTGCCCATATAAAGCATCTGCTTGCAACAGTACTTCATCTCTTCAACATTGTAGAAATGCACTAAAAATGTGTGTGTGTTTCATTACATATTCCTCATTTTTTTTGGTTTAGATTCTTAGTGGCTATTACCTAAATGGTGAAATTATTTGTCAAATATACTCCAGTTGTTGTAGGCAGCAGCTAAGGCCTGGGTTGAGGAGATTATGTTCCTTGACCTAAGTACTTTCCTAAGTACAAATAATTTAATTTGCTGTTGAAATATGAAGGTGGATCATCCATTGATACTAAAACCAAGCAACCACAAAATTGTACTACCTCCTTGATTGTTCTGGTGAGTAAGAGCAGCAGACATAGTCTGTTGATTTGAAAAGTGGTGCTGAAAGGAAGTGGGAAAGGAGGCTACCAGAAGGTATGAACCCCTTTCTCTGCAACTGTGCACTTTTTAGGGGTCTAAGGCTGGAACTTGTCACTCAAGAGCTGCAGTATAGAACTGCCACTGTTGTTTTTTTTTTCCTTCCCTTTTACAACACTTTTCTCTCACTGCTGAGCACTTACAATTTCCCACTCACCATTCTCTTCCCAGTCTCCACACAGCAGTCACACATTCTTCTGTCCTCCAACAACTCTCCATAAAAACAGATGCTTTGTTTTTTGCTTTGGGCAATTCTATATCTTCCTTTTCCACCCCATAACATAATTTGTACCAAGGTGTCACTTAGGATTCAGCCAAACAGGGTTTTCAAAACCAGGGCAAAGTCATAGAGGAATTACAAACCTGTACTAGACACTCTTACCTCACCACTAAAGCTAGGTTCCATGCAAAAAGAAACACAATGACAAAACATATACAGGACTGGGATTAATGGGTAGTCAGTTCAGCAGTTGGGAACTTGTCAGGCATGCTGAAGATCAGACTGCAAACCTCCACACATAAGTAATTTGAGCTGGAATCTTATATACATTTTCCTAGGAGTTATCGTCATTAAACATAATAGAATTTACTTCTGAGTAGAAATATGTAAGATTGTATAAATGAGCAATATTAATCTCTCTCCCACCCCCAAATTTAATTCTTAATTAAAGGTTTCCATTTATGGGAGAATACGAATCTGCCTTATACATATTCAGACCTTTATTCCATCTTGACCTGTATTACTGACACTAGCAGGTAGGGCCTCCATGGGATTTCAGGTAGGATACTCTGCTAGCCTTACCTAGAGATACTGGGGATTGAACATGGAATTTTCTGCATACCAGGTCATTACTCTGCCACAAAGCTATGGCATTTTCTTATAGGTGCATAATGGTAGAGAACAAGAAGAAAACAATCTCATAATCCTTCCTCTGCAACTATGTGAATCTACTTTTCTCAAAGACATGAGTGTGGATGAGACAAACATAGCCTCATATTTGTTTATATAAAGTCAGACACAAATCCGAATTGCTTTGGCTTATCACCTTCCCCTGTTGAGAATCACCTATCCATGCACTGGATAAAATAAAAGAATGAAAGATGAGAATCAGGGAGGCACAAAACAAAAAAGAATGGTGATAAATGAAATGGGAGAGAAATAAAAATCCCCAAACCCATGTATGTCACAGGAATGTTGGAGAGTATGTGAGGGTTACACATACTGGAGGGAGCAGTCCTATAACCTCTAGTCAGCAGATCCCCAGAGCCAAGGTCTGAGGCAGCATTTTAACCGTGGTGCTAGAAATCAGAAGTCTTTACAGACCTCCTCTTGCAGATGATGTGGGGCTGCTCAACAAGATCAGGAAAATGATCTCTGAAAATGCAGGAGACTGAAGAGATCAGGATACAAGGTATTCTGAAGCCTCCCATCCTCTCTCTCCAGAAACCGTCCTGTTAGTTGGGCAAAAGAACTTGTCTAGTGAAATACTCAGGATGTAGGATAACTGTAAGTTGGGGCTTATAGGATTTAGGATTGTGCCTAAATGGACTCCCATGAGACAAGGAGGTTGAGGTCTTTTCCTGTTCCTGTTCCCCCCTCCCCCCCATATTTAAAAGCCTCAAGATTTCCTGGATTATGACATCACATGGTCCTAATCTACTTTTTGGTATATTCCGCTACCTGCAGCAGAATGGGGAAAATTAAAGTATAAGAAAAGAGAGTGATTTGTGTAGACTGTAGTGGAGCTACTGAACATCTGCAGAAGCTAAAGTTTCTAGTATGTGGCAGTAAAATCAAACACTAACATTCACAGGGCGATCCTCTTGTCCTTCCCACTCCCTCCTCAAAATGTCATTGCAAGCAAGCTCCAAGCAGTGGGCATGTAAAAAAGGAAGGCAAGAGAAAAAGTAATGAGCAGACTGGAAGAAAAGATGGCAGTTTCCCATCTAGTTTGAAAGCCTGAATACTACACTCCCTATTAGTCTACTAAGAGACCAAGTCCTAAGATCTCTTAGTAACTGGAAGGCTACTGAGCTCAGAGTTCAAAACAGGCTTGTGTAAGGAAGATGAGACAGGTCAGAAGATCCAGAGTCCATGCCTAGATGTGCTCAGGTTAATACCACCCATGATCACAAAGCATGGGTTATTTATGTGTGCTTAGGAGACTCACTTTATAATAGTCTTCCTTATAATAAAGGAAGTGGTCCATAAGTTAGACGAGTATTTTGTTACACGAACTAATAGCCCAATTGCAAGCATTCAGACTCCATAACAAAATATGGAACCATTTAGCAGTAAGATGCTGCAATGAAGCTGGAGCATTACATGTGAACTCCGAAACAGAGAATATTAGGTTAAAATATGTCATTTCTCTATTTATTATTCAGGACTTAAATTATCCCTGTGAATAAAACTGTAGGTGAACTTGTTACCCCTCCTTGGACAAAATTTGGTAGGTTTTCAAAGTAAAATTGACTGCCAGTTGACCAATCCCTGTCCTTGCAGTATTAACCTTTTGTCATCCATAGTTCTTCATAAATTATGACTAAGCCCATACTGTTCAACATTTCCATACTTCCTAGAAAGTCTATGGTTGTAACAGGCATACTGTTATGAACGGGTGGGGGTAGAATACTTTACATTATTAAGATACTAAGGCAAAGAGTGTGTTTTCCTCCTATTAACTCATCATTCCCTTACTCTTAATGCTTCTTTCCATAAACATTTGTTGTCAGTGTGATTTCATTGACTACTCATGCTGCTACAGGTCTGGTTTGTGTTTATTATTTACTTTTATTACTATATTTATCTTTTAAAATATTTTTGCATTTTTACTGTGTATCCTTTTTATAATTTTAAAAGTCTTGGGCTGCAGTACTCTACAAGCTTACTTAGGACCAAATACCATTTAAGGTAATGGGACTTTCTTTTGAGTAGACATGTAGTTCATATTGTTATAATTTTATGGTCCAAATTGTACCATCAAAACAAGATTTCCTCAAAACAAAGTTCATATATTGAGGTTAGATTTGAAGTGATTTTATAATTCTTTTGGTTTTTCTTTGTGACTTCATTGGCATTTGAACAAAAGAATGACTTTTGCTGCAATATTTTGCACATGTGAGTTTTTCACTTTGTCAATTTATAGCAAAAGAAAGAATTCTGTTGCTTAATTTTTACTGAGTGCAATTCAGCACGATTAAGTACTTTAGAGAACAGTCTTACATCTCTGGACAAGAGTCATAGGCATTTTAGGATTGCTTGGATGCCCGCTTCCAAGATCTTGATCATTTGCAAGATACAAAAAAACATTTCAACCTCCAAAGGGACATTTGGAGATCTGAACATCCCCCTCCTGCCCCCTTGCATTTGGCATAGAAAAAATCACTGCACCATCGTGCATCACATGTCATTCACAATGCATTGTAAATTAGTTTATTGCAAGGTAAAAATGAGCAGAAATCTTTGCCTTTTTTTCTTTTAGTACCCTTGATAAACAGTTCAGTTTTAATGTTTATTTGGTTTTTCACATTCTCTTTAAAAAACAGTTAAAGAACTATGTTTCTTTGTCGTGGCCTCTGTGCATCACACATATGGGTACTGCGCCTGCGCAGTGCCTGTGGCCGGAAGATTGATAGCTAACGGTTTTTGGTGGGAAGCTCCACTCCCCCTCCCCCCTGTGGCCTATAAAGAGCGGAGCGTCCGCCATTTTGTTGAGTCTTTGCGACCGCCGTTCACTGTGCCTCGTGCCGCTTTCGACTTTCACTTCGACTATTACCTCGTTCTCGAATTGTCCTCTTATCCTAGTTTTTTCCTCTCCTTGCTCCCAGCTTATTATTCTGTGTAGTTTTTCTCTCGTTATTTCTTCTTTCGATCTATCAAAAAAAAAAAAAAACCTTATCCTCTTCACTAGCTCTCTTTTTCTTGCTCTTCTGCGATGGCGCAGCGAGCTGCTTTCCGCAAATGCGCAGATTGTGGGTGAAAAATGGCACCAACAGACCCGCATGACCTATGCCTCCTCTGCCTGGGAGAGGGGCATAGGACGGATAAATGCATGCATTGCCTGGCCTTCTCCAAGCAGGCCAGGAAGAACCGCGAAAACCGGCTTCGGAGGCTCCTCTGGGATCGGGCTCTGATGCAGTCAGACCCGCTCGTCGCCGTCCCAAAACCTGGCTCCGCTTCTGTGGCCCCACCCTCACGGCCTTCGGACGAAGGTGCGTCTGCTTCAGTGGCCCCCTCTGCTTCACCTAAAAAGAAGCATGAAAAGCGGAAGCATGCTCAAGAGAAGTCGGCAGGCCATAAGAAGGCCAGAAAGGAGGTCTCCAAGCTTCCAAAAAAGTCCAAGACCTTGGACCGTCCGGACCGTCCCCGACATCGGAATTCGGAACCGATGGGACCCTTGGCACCGGTGGCGGTTACGGTACCGACCCTGCCCGAACCGGTCCTCCAGGAGGCTATGCGGGTTACCCCTCAAGGGTCTCCCTGCCGTTCGGTTGACCTCCCGCCTGCACCCCTTCCAACTCTATGGGGTTCAATTTCCGATGGGGAAATCCAGGACTCCCCTCCTAGGGTGAGGTCAACGACACCCATGCCCGCGGTGATGATGGGAACGGACGTTGGCCTGTCTCCACCAGGGAGCTGGAGGAGCTGCTCAGTAGAGCAATGCCCAGAGAGTTGTCGTCGCCCTTATTACCATACTTGGGGCGATCCGCTCGCTGTAGGGTACTACCCTGCTCCCAGGGCACGATCATGTCCTCCACCCCGCGACCAACCGCGATCAGTGGATTCGAGGCGGGTGCCACCTCGATCCCCACAAAGTGAAAGCAGCCGCTCCTTCTCGCCGGCAGAGTCGTCATGTTCGGCCTCACCCTACTACGGTGCCGATTCGACTGACTCAGAGGTCAACTCAACCTCCCCGGACATCGCTGTGACATCCCAGGGTCCTGTGTCACCCAATGAGTCCCACGTCTCCTTTGCGGAGCTGATGTCGAGACTTGTCCAGTCCCTGGACATCAACGCTGCCCAGCACCCGGGACCGTCGACGGACAACTTTTACAATGTCCGCGGGGAGCAATTGACATCTATCGTTCTGCCGCTCATAATCACCTTGCGGCAGGCGATGACGCAGCCCTGGGAACTGCCATCACATCCTCAGCCGACGTCCAGGAGGTATGAGTCGATGTACAGGGTTCGGGAAGAGGATATTCCCTTCCTCCTCAAACACCTGAAACCGAACTCTGCAGTCGTCGAATCCTCGCAGGGCAGAGAGGCAAGAGGAAACACGGCACCAAGAGATAAAGAGGGCTGAAAAATAGACTCCCTGGCCAGGCGAGTCTACGCTGCTTCGGGCTTGGGGCTTCGCATATCAAATTATGAGGCGACGTTGGCGAGATATCAATATTTTATTATTCAGCACCTCTACAACATCGCCTCCATCCTCCCAGACCACCAGGGTGATCTCGCGAAGGTCCTGATCAAGGAAGCCATGCAGGTAATGGTGCAGCAGTTATCCACGGCAAGGCACCACGTGGTTACTGACTCCCGGGCCTTGGTCGGTGCCGTTTCTCTTCGGAGGCATGCATGGCTCCGGAATTGTAATTTCCCGGGAGAAACGAAGCAGCGGATAGAAGAAATGCCTCTCGATGGATCCGGGCTTTTCCATTCTTGAACCGACCATAAGCTCAAGAAGCTCCATGAATCGAGGATGACGGCACGCAGGATGGAGATTCAGTCTCATGCCAGACGTAAGTGGTCCTGGAATCGTCCATCCTACAGGCAATCCTATCAACTGAGGCAGCAGCCTCAACACCGCCAGCAACAACAACAGCAGCGCTGCCGTCCTCAACCCGAGGCAACGCTGACAGGACTGGCGAACCATTCCTCACACTCCTTCAATACCCACCTCCCTCTCATTTGGGGATCGGCTTCGAAGCCGACTCCCCATTTGGGAGTCCATCACATCTGACCGGTGGGTATTATCCATTGTTCTACGCAGCTATCGAATAGAATTCGACATCGTTCCTCCATCGAGTCCGATCTGGTCTACTGTATGCTCACCGGTACTCCTCGACGAAATATGTCAACTTCTTCGTAAAGGAGCGATTCGTCAAGTATTTCCATCTGATGGACTTCACGGATTCTATTCCAGATACTTCACGGTCCCTAAGCGGGATGGTGGTCTACGTCCGATTTTGGATCTACGGAACTTAAATACGCTTACTGTACCGAGAAAGTTTCATATGACTACCCTTCAAAACATTTTGCCGTTGTTAAGGAGAGAGGATTGGTTCGCCTCACTGGACTTGAAGGACGCCTACTTCCACATTTCAATTCACCCAAATTACAGGCGTTTCCTTTGTTTTGCGATTGCAAGCCAACTTTATGAGTTCACAGTTTTACCTTTTGGACTGGCTACGGCTCCGAGAGTTTTTACCAAGTGCATGGCTCCTGTCTGTGCCTTCCTACGTCTTCAGGGCATACAAATTTATCCGTACCTCGATGACTGGCTGTTGGTCTCACAGTCCAGAGAAGGACTCTTGGCGGCCATCCATAAGATATGTGCCTTACTAGATGACCTAGGCCTACGTATTAATACAGAGAAATCTTCTCTTCTTCCGACACAGACGCTCACCTTCATCGGAGCCCGCTTGGATTCGACGTTGGAGAAAGCTTTCCTCCCGCAAGACAGACAGCAGACTCTTGCTCGCCTTATTCATCGAATCCGACAAGAGGGAACGGTCACGGCGTGGTCTATCCAGAGGGTCCTGGGACATATGGCGTCCTCAGTTGCCGTGGTTCCACATGCCAGACTTCGGCTTCGCCCACTACAACTATTTTTCAACAGGGTGTATCACCCTCAAAGAGAGCCACAGTCCAAACTGATTCGGATCCCATCTTCCGTGCTCCACTCTCTGTGCTGGTGGCTGAAACCGACCAATCTTACGATAGGAGTCCCTTTCAGGGCGCGTCCTCCTACGATAACCCTCGGCACCGACACGTCTCTCCTAGGATGGGGAGCGATATGCTCTGGCCTATCTACCCAGGGTACGTGGAATTGTCTAGAATCCACGAATCATATCAACTTCCTGGAGCTACTGGCAGTCTTCAAGGCCCTTCGTTCTTTTGAGGACCTCCTTCATCATCAGATCGTTCAGATAACCTCAGACAATATAGCGACCGTCTTTTATCTGAACAAACAAGATGGGACGAAGTCACCAACTCTAGCCAGACTCTCGATGGAAATTTGGGACTGGTGCATTCAGAGACATATCACGCTGATGGCTGTTCATGTGGCTGGCATAGACAACGTGCACGCAGACCTTCTCAGCAGGCACATGTTCACCTTTCACGAGTGGAAACTGGACCCTCGTACACACAACCACCTTTTCAGGCGCTGGGGGTTCCCCAATGTGGACTTATTCGCTACCCAACAGAACAGGGTGTGCAAGGCTTACTGTTCGAGAGCGGGAATTGGACACGCATCCCTAGGGGACGCATTCATGATCCCTTGGAACAACATGCATTTCTATGCCTTCCCTCCGATCCCTCTTCTGATGAAGGTCATAGCAAAGATCGTGCACGACCGGGCATCGGGGATACTAGTTGCCCCTTGGTGGCCACGTCAAGCGTGGTTTGCGAAACTACTCGACATCTCTCGCGGGGAATTTCTTCATCTTCCATCACTCCCATATCTTATAACGCAGGTGGACAGCACACTTCACCACCCGGACTTGCTCTCATTGAACCTAACAGCGTGGTGAATTCGATGATTGACGTTCCATCGATGCCGATGACGGTTTCGAGAGTTATGAATCCGACAGCTTCTACTAATCTATCGGTACCGACGATGACTTTGACCACCTCGGATCCAATTGTCGAATCCAATCACTCAGGTGCTTCCCCTTTCTCTGATCTCTCTGCACCATCCAGTTCAAAACAAGACCCGTTGAATTCGAATCCGACGTTTTTGCACCCTGATATTCAGCATATCATCTACTCTGCCTTAAATCCGTCCACAAGGAAGTCATATAAGGCTAAATGGAAATGTTTTTCCACCTTTGCCGAGTCGCGTTCGTTCTCCCCATTCCTCTCATCTATTGAACAAATTCTTCAGTTGCTCCTGGAATTGCACCATTCCGGATTGAAGCCGTCATCCATTAAAGTTTATACAGCCGCGATAGCCTACCACCGTGGTTTAGTCGACGAATCACCTCTGTTTTCTCATCCTATCCTCAAGAGATTTTTGAGGGGATTATATAATCTTAACCCATCAATTAGACCGGTTATGCCCACATGGAGCCTTTCTGTAGTTCTGCAGGCCCTTATGAAGACCTCCTTTGAACCTTTAGCAACGGTGGATCTGCAATTGGTTTCTTGGAAGACGGCGTTTCTTGTAGCTGTCACTTCAGCCCGGAGGGCCAGTGAACTTTGCGCTCTTCGAATAGACCCTCCTTATCTAAACTTTCACAGAGAGAAGGTCGTTTTACGCCTCGACCCGTCTTTTTTACCCAAAGTGTCTACACCTTTCCATACAGGACAAGACATTGTGCTGCCTGCTTTTTTCCCATCACCGTCAACCCCTTTTGGAAAGATCGTTACACTCACTTGATGTTCGCCATTGCTTAGCCTTCTACCGATCGCGGACAGAGTCTATTTGACGATCCAATAAGCTATTCATCAAATATTCTGCTAGGGATCAGGGCGAGCCAGTCACTCCACAAAGACTTTCTAAGTGGATAGTCCACACTATTGTCTTGTACTATCAGTTAGCTAAGCTCGAACTGCCTTCAGTTCCCTGAGGCCATTCTACTAGAGCTGTTGCAACCTCGTCTGCATTCGCATCGGGGGTCCCGATTGATGACGTCTGCCGAGCCGCTACTTGGGCGAACCCTTGCACCTTCGCCAGGCACTACCATCTCAATGTTCGAGCTCGACAGGACTGCTCCTTCGGTAGAGCTGTACTCTCCTCTGTTCTTCACTGAGGACACCTTCTCTCCTTGATGGTAAGCTTGTTAATCTACCCATATGTGTGATGCACAGAGGCCACGACGAGGAAAAGCAGGTTGCTTACCTGTAACTGATGTTTTTCGAGTGGCCATCTGTGCAGTCACACAACCCACCCGCCGGCCCCGCTCTGTGTCGGTGAATGGACACATCAACAGCTCGGTGTCGATGAGAAAGGCATCTTTGGTACCGACCATCCCCGTTTTTACAGTACCGACACACACACAAAAAAAAAAGATTTAAAATTATTCAGATATCGTACGTTCGGTCACAAAGACTGAACAAAATGGCAGACGCTCCACTCTTTATAGGCCACAGGGGGGAGGGGGAGCGGAGCTTCCCGCCAAAAACCGTTAACTATCAATCTTCCGGCCACAGGCACTGCGCAGGCGCAGTACCCATATGTGTGACTGCACAGATGGCCACTCGAAGAACATCAGTTACAGGTAAGCAACCTGCTTAAACTGCATCTTGTTGGTCTTCCATATTGAGCATAAGCTGCCAATATATTCAGAAATTCCTTATAAAATGGAATTCTGAACTAATGAAGGCATATCTCTGAGCAGAAAGAGGGATTGCGCTTGGGGGTGTTTTGCGAAAGAAAGGTATTTTTAAAAGAGCAAAACAGATCCTTCCTCTCAAAACAGGTTCGCTCTATTACTTTGAAATGATAGAAAAAAATCTACAGGAATGTGAAAAGTGTAATGCTAAATAATGTGTTATTAATGAGCCAGTAGAACTTGAATTTCCCTTTGAAGTTCAAATTTAAGTAACAATTTTTTCATAAACTTTCTTCTTTTCATATTAGAAAAGCTATTTCTATACTGGCTGTTTGAAATTAATACATTGAAAATTAAGCTGAGAATTAAGGTTACTGCTTTTGAATTGTATGTATGATAAGCTTGGTGTATGTATGAGTATGTCTGGTACTTTCTTAATGTGTCTATAACTTCATTGTATAATTTAATATGAACAATATAAAAATGTCTGTTGACATTTGTAGTGCTGTAAATAGTATATTTTTTCTTATTTTGAATCTGGAATGGGTAGACAGTTGTATAGAAAGCTACAGTTCATATAAAGGAAACAGATGCAAGATAAAGACTTTTTTATACACAGTGTTCCTCAATCCTGGAAAGGTGTAGGCAAGACTTTCTTCTGTACTTATTCCAATGTTATGTTTTCTCAGGAATGTACATATCAGACTCACCACCTCTGTCTCTGGCATATAGACCTTCAGGGTCTGCAACCTGTATCGCTCTGAAAGTCTTTCTCCCTGTGTTTTAATGTATTTTGGATTTTAATGGGGCAGCTTAGGACTTCATGGCTACCATGACAACCATGGGGCTGTCTCAGCACATCACTGGCCCAACAGTTAGAAAGAGTCACACTCTACCTGGTCTTTTTGACTGAGCAGGAAGATGGTGATCTGATGGTGGAGAGTGTGACAGTAACCACATTGTCATGGTTGGACCACTTCCTGGTGATGTTTAGACTGACAACCTCTTTTTCCCTGCACAAGGGTGAGGAACCTATTAAAGTAGTCCAACCTTGGGGTCTAATAGATCTGGATAGCTTTCAGAGGGTTCTTGGGGGATTTTCCAGTTGATATGACTGGTGTTCCTGTTGAAGCCCAGGTTGTTCTCAGGAATGCAGGAGTGACTTGGGTGATTAATAAATGCCCTTTTTGCCTAAAACAATACAAGCACAATATAACATTCAACTACAAAGACCAATAATAACAATAAAATCTGTGAATAAATTAACAAAGTTTGTCGTCGTTGTTGTAGTTGTTGTTGTTAGTCGCGAAGTCGTGTCCAACCCATTGCGACCCCATGGACAACATTCCTTCAGGCTTTCCTGTCCTCCACCATCCCCCAGAGTCCACTTAAGCTCACACTAACTGCTTCAGTGACTCCATCTAGCCACCTCATTCTCTGCTGTCCCCTTCTTCTTTTGCTATCTATTGTTCCCAGCATTAGGCTCTTTTCCAGGGAGTCCTTCCTTCTCATTAGGTGGCCAAAGTATTTTGAGTTTCATCTTCAGTATCTGCCTTCTAAAGAGCAGTCAGGGTTGATCTCCTCTAGGACTGACTGGTTTGATCGCCTTGCGGTCCAAGGGACTCGCAGGAGTCTTCCTCCAGCACCACAATTCAAAGGCCTCAATTCTTCGGCACTCAGCCTTCCTTATGGTCCAACTTCCACAGCCATACATTGCAACTGGGAAAACCGTAGCCTTGACTAGACACATTTTTGTTGTTTAGTATGCTATCTAGATTTGCTATAGCTTTCTTCCCCTGGAGCAAGCGTCTTTTAATTTCTTGGCTGCAGTCCTCGTCTGCGGTGATCTTGGAGCCCAGGAAAATAAAATCTGTCACTACCTCCATTTCTTCCCCATCTATTTGCCAGAAAGTGAGAGGACTGAATGCCATGATCTTAGTTTTCTTAATGTTGAGTTTCAAGCCAACTTTTGCACTCTCCTCCTTCACCCGCATCAAGAGGCTCTTTAGTTCCTCTTCACTTTCTGCCATTAGAATGGTATCATCTGCATATCTGAGGTTGTTGATATTTCTCTTTTCTTTATAATAGATATATAAAACCCAATTATAAAACATAAACCATTAAAATTAATAGATATCTCTCCTTTAAAATCATGTCCCATTGACAGAAGCATAAAAATAACATTATTAATACATAAAAATAACTTATTAAAATAACTTTTAAATAAGTCTTTAGTTGGCACCTAAAAGCCAAAAGAGTAGGTGCCAACTGGACCTCAGGCAGGATTGAATTGCAAAGTTGGGATTCTATGCAGGAAAAAGCCCTCCTTGCAAACTCCCCCCTCACTTTGTTAGGAGGAGGAATGCAGAGGCCACAGTGAACAGGAAGGAGCTTAGAGAGAGAAGTGCTCCCTCAGATAACCTGACTCAAGACCATTTAGGGCTTTATATGTTATTGTGAGAATGTTGAATTGGGCCTAACAGCAACTGACAGCCAGTGTAACTTGGCCTAGGACTGGTATGATATGCTGGTCCTAGTCAGCAGGTGTGCTACCTGATAAGTTGCAATGTCTGGAACGTTCTCAAAGGCAGCCCCATATTGAGCTTCAGCTTATTGACTCACATCCAGCCTGTCACTTTGCTCATTCGTTCCAAACTGTCACCACCTCAAGATGATGAAAATGAGAGCTAGAACCGTTATTCTTTTCTGCCAGCATTGCATCCTTGTAATGTCATCCAGCAGAGCTGTTCCAAAAAGTTTGGGGACTACTATGAACTTGTCCAGACTCAAATGGAACCTTCAGTGACCCGTTGTGACGGGTTTTCATGGCAGTTTGAGGATAAAATAGCTCAGATTCGTAACAGATTGGATTCCACATTTAATGTAGTCCCTAGAACAGAGTTGCCCAGTGCACCATGTGGTCCATTTGTATTGGATAAATTTCAACTGTTGAGGCCTGAGGATGTGGACAAGATGCTTGGAGCTGTTTGGCCAACCACCCATTTACTCGACTTTGCCCTTTATGGCTGATCATCCAAGCAAAGGAGGGTGTGTGTGAAGAGAGGATACTGTAAATAGCTCTATGAAGGAGGGGCTGGTCCCAGCTCCTTTAAAGGAGGCAATGATCAGGGCCTTCCTAAAGAAGATAACCCTGGATCCAGAGGACATTAGCAACTATAGGCTTTTGGCCAACATCCCTTTCTTGGGCAAAGTGCTCAAGCATAGATCCCCAGTTTTACACCATCTGCACTGGTTTGCCAGTTAAAGTGCAGGCCCACTTTAAGGTGCTTACTCTGACATATAAAGCCCTAAATGGATTAGAACCTGGATATCTGATGGAACATCTCCTTCTATATGCATCTGCCTGGAATGTAAGATCATCATCAGAGGTCCTTCTCAGACAGCCAAAGAATATAAGGAAAGTGGCCACTAGGAGAAGGGCCTTTTCAGCTGTGGCACCCCATTTATGGAACTACCTCCCCAGAAAAGTGTGCCTGGGGCCAACCCTTTACATGCTTAGGTACCAGGCTTAAACTGTTTTGTTCTCCCTATATTTTAGCTGTTGAAAATGTTACTGTTATTTTATATTCTATTATAGCACTTGAATTATTTAATTATTTGTTTCATTTTGTTGATCTATTTTTATTGTTTTTGTATTTTACTTTAATTGTTGAGTACCTTTTATGGATTATTATTACAATTTGTTTTTGTGTATTGTTGATATATTGAGTTATTGTTATATTTTAATCTTGAAAACCATCCAGAGAGCTGTTAGAATTATAGGAACATTATAAAAATGTTTTAAATAAAATAAATATTGTTTTACTATAAACCACCAGAAGTGATGAGACAAGAAAGAAATAATAAAAGGCGATTCCCAAAATTTAGAATGTATCATTATCAAATAACACTGCCCAGGATGGAACTGTGAAACAGCTTCATTTTCTGTAGATCAAAGAAAACTGGTGAAATCAATAATGTTCTTAGGAAAAAAACACAGCCAACTGTGGTCAGAAAGAGCAAGGAGTAACTTTGGCCTCTGACTTCAACCATGTCCTTAAGTGCACTGCATTCTTTCACTTTCTCTAGTACAAATGAGTAATTGCCATTCACTTACATAAGAAAAATATGGTGCTGCATTTAGGGGCACTCAGAATGAAAGCAAAATCCGTACTTCGGTCACTGAGAAAGATTCAATCAGAAGTGTAGTTTGCTGTGAACAAAACTCTGAATTTTATTTTCCCTGCCTAGCAGTATATGGAAAGGGGGAGGCCTGTTTCCTTCCCAGTCAGTCAATCAACCGTGAATCAAATATCTTTAGAACCCTACATGTATAGGTCATAAAATAACAGTTTTTTTCATCTCTTGGCAAAACAATTGTTTTCATGCTATTAGAAAGTTGCACCTTGCAGGGCTCAGAGGATGCACAAAGTTTGGGCAGCCTCTGCATCAGTTGCTTGCAGGCATTAGCAACTGGATAGCATGGAGCATCCCAAACTTTTTAACAGTGTGGCAAGAAAAAGGAAACAAAATGCCCTTCCAGTTCCTCACAATTTATGGTTAGGTGCCTGCTCTTCTCTGTTCCAGATTCCAGTGCCCTAGGACAGGTAGAGATTATCCAGAGGCAGATACAGAGGATGGAACCCTGTCCTCCTAGCAGTATGGGATGCATAAAAGGTCCTTCTTAATTGTGCAATCCATCCATTCCAGCAGATCAATGTTTAGTGTAATATAACTATTTGAACAGCACCACAAAGTGCATAGTGCTTTATATAGTAAAACAGAACAAGTCCCAGTTTCAAGGAATTTGACAATTTACAATTTGATCCAGAGGAGCAAACAGTAGAAAAGGAGGAAATAGCAAACAGGGCAAGAAGGGAATAATATGTAGTTCAAATACATGTACTTAGGATTAGTTACAGTAAGGTAAAGATTTGGTTTAGTGGAAGGATGCCTGGGGGAGAAGATTGGCAGAATTTTCTGACAGAAGATTCTAAAGAAAGCAAGAGCTGAATGAAGCCAACAATCTACCCTGGAATTTAGGAAAGGCAATTTTAATAAGCCCAAAACATTTATAAGTCAGATCGTAGAACAGAGTTGGAAGGGGACAAGGCCATCGGATCCAACCACTGCTCAGTGCAAGACTTCAAGTTAAAACATCTCTCTCAGATGGCTGTCGAGTTGCATCTTGAATGCCTCAAGTGTGGGAGAGCCCACAACCTTCCCTGTTAATGGATTCTATTATCATACTGCTCTAAAGTCAGAAAATTCTTCCTTATGTTCAGCTGGAATATGGCTTCCTGTAACTTGAGCTTGTTATTCCATGTTCTGTACTCTGGGATGATCAAAGAAAGATCCTGTCCTTTCTCTTTGTGGCAGTCTTTCCAGTACTTGAAGAGTGCTGTCACATGTCTCCTCAATCCTTCTTGAGGCTATACATGCCCATTTCTTCCATTTCTCCTCATAGTGCTTTGTTTGCAGTCCCTGGATCCTTGTTGCCCTCCTCTTAACCCTTTCCAGCTTGTCTGCATCTTAAAGTGTGGTGCCCAGATGAGGCTTAACCAGTGCTAAGTAGAGGGGAGATAGTACTTCATGTGATTTGAGAGAGATACTTCTATTAGTTTAGCCCAAAATGGTATTGCCCTTTTTGCAGCCACGTCACATCACTGGCTCATATTCATCTTGTTATCTGCAACAGTTCCAAGATTTTTCTCACTTGTAATATTGTTGAGCCTTTGAATATTGTTTCTGTCTTCTGGGTATTAGCTATCCCACCCAAATTTGTGTCATCTGCAAATTAGGTAAGCGTTCTCTGCACTTCCTAATCAATATGTTGAAAATCATTGGGCCCAGGATAGAAACTTGCAGTACCCCACTTGTCCCCCTCTCCCCAGTTTGAGAAGGTGTCATTGATGAGCACTCTTTGAGTCCAATTCTGTAGACAACTGTGGATCCACCTGATAGTTGTTCCATCCAGCCCAGTTTTATCTAGTTTGCTAATTAGGATATCATGGAGCAGTTTGTCAAAAGTTTTGCTGAAGTCAAGCCATATTATATCCACAGCATCCCACAGTCTACCAGGGAGGTTACGCAATCAAAAATGAAGTCAGATTAGCCTGCCAGGATTTGTTCTTGAGAAATCCATGTTGACTTCTACTAATCACTGCATGTACTCAAGGTGTTTGCTTGACTGATTGCTTTATAATTGGCTCAAGACATTTTACAGAGGTTGTTGTCAGAATGACTGGTCTGCAGTTCCCAGGGTCCTTTTTTTTCTCTTTCTGAATATGTCAACATTAGCCCTTCTCCAGTCATCTGGAACTTTCCCATATACCATGATTTCTCAAAGATAGTAGGCAATGGTTCTGAGAGTTCTCCTGCCAGCTCCTTTATTACTCTAGGATAGAGTTCATCAGGACCAGGAGATTTGAACTCATTCAGTCTAATTAGATGGTCCTTAACCATTTGCCTCTCAGTCTGAAGCTGCCATCCTGCTTCTTCAGCTTGTACTGTATTACCTTTGCTGAATGCCAACTCTCAGGTAAGATTGGACAGTAGTAACAAGGAGGAGGGCTTTCTCAATGGTGGTCTCACAGCTATGGTATGGGTATGGAATGGACTTCTGGGTATGGAATGGGCTTCCACAGGATGTTGTTGAAGCCCCATTGGTGAGGGTGTTCAAGGATAGGCTAGACATGCACATGGTAGGCATGTCATGAGTGGAGCTGGCTGGAGCCATGGGTTAGACTAGATGACCTGGGAGACCCCTCCTGACTCGGTTTCTGTTTCTATGGAACAACCTCCCCACTGTGGACTGCCTGGCACCAATTTGTCATCTTTTCAGCACCAGGTGTAGAACGATCTTTATGCCAAGTCCTTTAAAGACTTACCATGGACACCTGGAGGCTTGAGAGGAACACCTACCACCTGTCTTAGGTGTTTTACAGAGTCATTATTTCCTGTTACTTGTTTAAGCTGCTCAGAGAACAGAATAAGGAGGAGGAGGATGGAGGTGGTGGTGGTGATGGGCATGGGCTCAGGTTACAGAAATCCAGATTTTTGCTGAACATCAGGAAAAAATTCCTGCCAGAGCAAAATATATAGGAATGGAACCAGTTAACATGAGCATTCCCACACTGTAGGCATTCATCATGCAGCTCAACAACCATTTAAAATGGAGGATTTAACTTGGAGCCCTGCATTTAGCAGAGGGTTGGACCCAATGGCTTCATTGGTCTCTTTCAACTCTAGTATTCTATGATTCTATTTTTTAAAAATCACTAAATGGCCAGGAATGGGTTTTTGGTTTGCAATGTTCAGTCTTTTCTATAATTTTTGTTATTAAAGTATGTCTAATCAATTGACATTCTTTAAGTAAAATTCAAAAAGTGAAATACACAGATCCAGGTGCATTTGTACATGTACCACAACCTTTTGGATTTTCTCTTCCAAGTTCCTGATCTTGTAACAGAGCCACAGCTTCTTCCAACATTCTGCAGATTAGAAAAAGAAGCCAAAAATTGTGTGCTTAAAATCAAGTGATCAGCTCATTCATATTTATATCATTCAATGATATGTTTAAAATATGTTATTTTGTAAATATTTGGGAGTGTCATTTTTGTGTTTGGTATATTTACATAAAGACATATCTGAACTAGTGTAACAAATGCAAAATAGGGAGCTAAAATAAAAAAATCAAAATAGTCATTAAAGAAACACTGTTTCATAAAATTCAGAATATAAGCACTAGTCAACTTCCTCAGAAAATTTGAAAATGCATTCTGTTGAATTCAGTTAAACATACATTTGTGTGAACTGTTAGCACAAATTGGTGGCCTTTACTAAATATACAATTGAGTATGCCTTAACTGAACTTAAGAAAAGCTTTGGCACAAATATTCAGTATTTCATAATTAAGGCCAATGTAGTGAAGATAATACTCTATTAAAAGGATATGGGATGGCTGACATAACTTGTTGATGTGCTCATCTAATGTATATGCATATTAAAACCTGACTGAAGGCATTTATCATCTGTATAATAGGAATTCTTCTTCATGGTCTCTGTACATCACACACATGCGCCTGCATGAAGCCTGTTACCAGGAAGATTCACTGGCTAAGAGTGTTTTGGTGGGAACCCCTCTGCCACCCTAGTGTCCATAAAAAGAGGAGAGGCCCCCACATTTCCCTCAATTCTTCTTCAACTGCCTTCAGTGCCTTGGGGAGTTCTTTTACTGTTCCTTCTCCTCTGAACATTTTCTTCTCAAATTCTACAATTTTCTGTGTATCTTTCTTTTGCTCTCTTTTGAGATCCCTTGCATACTTTTCCCTTACCATTTTATCTCCTTTCCAAAATAATTATCATCATCTTCCTTCCATCCGTCCGTACTTCCTTCCTGTCAGAAGCATTACGGTTAAAATAAAGCACATTATAAAACATATTAGGCATACTATAAAACATGAAATTTAAAATGCAAAATATAAAATTAAAATATGTACAAGTTAAGCAGATCTAGCCCAGAAGCTAGCAACATTACTTGCATTCTGTTGCACTGCCATAAGGTTCTTTAATGTGCACTGACCAGGACACAAAGGGCAGGTATACATATTTGTTGTTGCCTGCATATCACTGCAATCACAAAGGACAGAAGCCACTGAAAGACCCCATTTGGTCAAAGCAACTCTGGATCTTGTACCTGTATGCCAGCGGTCCTCAAACTACGGCCCACAGGCCAGATACAGCCCGCCTAGGTCATTAACCCGGCCCACCTCAGAGTTTTCAGACACATTTGGAGAAAATGATCCATCCCTGTCCTTCCTTCCTCAATCTTCCATAGATGTTGCTGAATCCTCAGAACAGGAATGTTTGCACTCCTTTTTGCAGTGCCTGAAGGTATTGGAGATGGGAATTCCCACTTGGTTTTCCCTTCTTGAAGTCATGGCCATGTCTATGGCCTTGAGAGAGGAAACCTGCTATGCCCTATGGTCCCTGGGTTGCGGTCTTAGGGGCTGTAGGATCACTCCTTTACAGTATTAGGAAAGTCCTTTTTAATGTATTTTATGATCTTCTGGTGGAGCTTGTTCTGGAATTTTGGTTTTTATTTTTGTATTGTAGTTTTGCATTATATTTTAAATTCATTTTAATGTTGTTTTGTTTTTATGATATTTGTATTGTATTTGTTTTCTGCACTGTTGTAAACTGCCGAGAAAGCTTCAGCTATGGGGCAGTGTAAGTATGAAATAAATTAGTAATAATATATTTTATTGTGTTATATTTTGCTAATTGTTGTCCAGAGAGTTTTGGCTATTGGTCAATATAGCAATGAAATAAATAGATAAATAAATTGGATTTGACATGGAAACCATACAAGCTCTTGACCTGTGGTCCACTAATTTAAAAATGCAACTGTTAAAAGTTTCAGAAGCAATGGTTTGCTTTTTATAAAGTTGTGTACAGTCTATAATTGTGGTCTGATTTAGAAAGCAAGAAACCTTCCTGAAAGGAAACTTGAGGCTTGTGTTTGCTTGTTTGTTTGTTTTATTTGTTTTGCTTGTTGATTGATTTATTTCATTTATATACTGGCCAATAGCCAAGGTTCTCTGTTGACAAAGCTTTACCTGTTGTGAGCCAAGGTTCCTCCTTTGAGCAATCACCAGTCACAGACCATTTTTCTTGCAAAACATTCTTTATTTCTTTCAAGTACGAATAACAGAACAGATTTCTGAGCATGAACAGAGCAGTTTGTTGAACCAAATCTAGTGTTTACCTCCAGAAACTCTCCTTATGAACATGCCTGGGTCCCATCCTCTCAAGAGGAGTTCTCAAAAGGCAAGCACATCTCCTCTCTGTGTGCTGCTCATTCAGCTGAGCCTTTCGTCTCTGGTGATGCCTAACCATGGCGACAATAACAGTAGCCTGGCCTGTGTCTGAGAATTCCTTATCCTCAGAGGCCCCTCCCACCAGCTGTACATCATGGCCATTCCCAGGAATTGCCTTGATCAGCAAAATGCCTGCTGCCTTCATCTCCTCCTGCATCAGTGAATCTTGACCTAGCCCTTCCTCCCCCTCTGTAATCTGTTTCACCTTCAGATTCCAAAGAATAATCTGAGATGCAGCCAGCAGTCCATGAGAATGATTGCCCTGGGCTGCCATGCTTCTTATGCCCAACCAGGTCACCATCCCAAGCAAGCACAATCCTAAAGAAGGAACAATATTAATACTCTTTATTGACCTGAAGAGAAATATGCTGAATAATACTGTTTTAGATTCCTTTTCCATGACTGGGGGAAGGGGGAAGGAACTGTGGCTTCCTAGCTTAAAAAACGTTTACACTTAGACTGCTGGTTAACAATTGTTCTTTGTTGTTTAGATTTTGCCAGGGGATGGGAGGGGGAGCTCAGCTCATGCATACCATGCTTTTAAGAAACTTTTTTTCCCCTAGAGAGGAATTAATGTTAAGAGAAATATGAGTGGTTGTAGCATTTATGATGAAAGAATTCACCTCTTCATTGCTACATCTGGCTAATTCATTTAACTGAGCAAAAAAAGCCAAGAACATGACTTTCATTTACAAATCTAATTCAAAGAAATGCAGTTTTGTTCTTGTCAACTGTGTCTAGGGAATCATATTAATTGAAAAATCACTTTGCATCCATTACTTTCCCCTTTTGCATAAGTTTTTATTGTATGCTTATAAAGTGCTTGAGGTAGCATTTTGCAAATTTTCCAGTAGAGAGCAGCCTTTTCTAAGCAGTAGATATCTTTTTGAATTGTTCAGCTGATGAGGACTGAAGAAATGCTGGGATATTTTAACTTATGAAGATGCAAACAGAAATTCATTTGTTTTCTAAACTGTCTTCAATTCTATGCATTTCAGGTAATTTCTGTGAGAAATAAGATTGGATTGGTGTGTGCAGCACTATGCATAAGTCAAAAAAAACTGGCAGGTTCTCTTCTATCTCATACATTCAGTCTTTAACAATGCAAATAGCATCAGTACAGTGGTGTTTTTCATTTATGTCAGTGAGGTGGTAACTTCAACACTTTGTTCAAACAATTGTTTTACATTTAG
This sequence comes from Varanus komodoensis, assembly GCF_004798865.1. Lineage (NCBI taxonomy): Eukaryota > Metazoa > Chordata > Lepidosauria > Squamata > Varanidae > Varanus > Varanus komodoensis. Next base: position 3,786,701 of record NW_025335408.1, on the reverse strand, counting down.
AAGTTCCCCTTTTCCCATTTCCTGGTCATGGTAAAAGAATCTCTTAACCTTGGACTTAGCTACTGCATATGCTTCATGCCAGTTCAGTGGGCTGTGAAGAAGTTAGAGCTTGGCTTTGAGAAGGGTGAGGGGAAGGTATGTTTCACTGGTTCCATTTATCTGCATAGTAAATCTAACAAGTGATAATAGTTTACCATACCAGTCTTACTGATTACAGTTGAGTAGATGTTGCTGAATCATTGTTTGTTACATGCAAATCTTGCACTATGGTTTAACTATGGCCTGGTGTCCATAATTCTCCAGGCTCACCTGAGATCCTCATGAGCAGCTGTGGCATATGCCAGGCAACATATTTTTAAATGTAGATTTTTTCATATTTCATCGAAACAAAGAAAAGCTTGTAAAAGGAAAACATAAAATTCTGTTACAGATATTAAAATACATCACAACAGATGTGCATGAAATGTATATCCATAAGTATGTGTTAAGTGTGTAGCAGTACAACGATAAATAGAAACATTTATATATAATCATAAAAGGTGGGCCAAATAGCCAGATGTTTATCCCTCTGCAAGTGGTGCCTAAATATGACCTATTCAAATATTGACACATTTGAAAAGGTCCCATGGTTTGTTGTCAGGTAGTGAACAAGCCACTGTTATCAAGACAAACTGTTGTGTCATGCTGGCAGATAACTAGAACCCATGATTTAATGACAATCCACATTCAACCCATGCTCTGGGTTGTTGTTGTGTGTAAATTGGGTCATTAAGATGCTCTTTTTACATTTATTAAAGTCACTGGACAGAAAACAAATTTTGCCGAGAAGGAGGTCCTTGGCTAGGGGGAATCCACCTCATGGTTTGCCACCAAGTTCCATCCTTACAGATACTGCTAATTCATATAATTTTTCCCGTTTGAGGTATAGCAATAGGGAATGAAAATCACATTAACCAAAACCTCTAAATTGCATTAACCAAAATCTGCACTCTCAGGGCTTATGTGCATCCTATGTCTGGAATGAAGTGCAGATATGATTGCTGTTGCAGCTGCTGCTGTGCCTCATGCTGGGTATTTCATGTAGACCACCAATGTCAGCATCTAGGTACACTGCTATGTAGTGCAGGGGAAATAGGCATTGATATGAATCCTTAGGCCCTGCCTCTTTTCCTCCCCACTGCCCCTAGCACTCACCATTTTTCTCTTCTGAGGCCCCATTGTGATCTTGATGAGAATAGATAGTGTGGTTCTTTCAGTGCATCTCAGTTCTGAGATCACAGGAGGCTGTAGGATTGCACCCTTAGCATACAATCTTTGTTTTTTAATTTTTAAATAAGAATTTCAATTTTCTTGGATATGAATTACATTCATTTTGGTTATTTATAGCAGCTTATTACTGACATTTAATAGAAATGTCCATCAGAAATTGCTTTCATATAGGTCCTATTTGGAGTGGGCGCATCATGGCAAGACCAAAATGTTGCAGGAATGAGGTATTCTGTGATTTTAAGTAACTGCTTCTGTTCTCTCTTATGTTAATTAGAGCCTGTGTGGCATAATAGTTAAGAGCACAGGAATAGGACTCAGGTGATCTGGGTTCTAGACCCTGCTCAGCCACTGAGCCAACTGGGTGACTTTGAGCCAGTCACAGGTGCTCAGCTCAACTACCTCACAGGGTTGTTGTTGTGGTGATAAGATTGAAAGCAGGAAGAGAATGATGTAAACTGTCCAGAGAGCCTTTGGGCTGGTATAGAAGTGAAGTAAATAAGTAATACATCCAACACTTTGTTTCCCTTTTGGAACAGTATTGGTTTTAGCCAAAATATTTCTCAATTTCAGCATTTTTCCTAGTAGCATAGCTATGTATTTCTTTTGGCTGCCTTTCAGTACAGCCATACTGTAAAACATTAAATTAAATAGATACCGTATTATTTTGATTTCTTATGCTTGTATTGGACAGCCAACAGTACTGCTAGTGTACTTTGGTACTAAAAACTTTCTTTGTACATGTTTTCAGACTTTATTGCACTAGTGTTATCAAGAATGAAAATTATCTGTGGTCTGGGCACAGATGTTTTAGTGGTTTGACAATTAGCCAATGAAATTTATAGGAACACTTCGTTTTATAACTGATATACTATTAACAGCATTTCTACTAAAAGAAATACAAGCCCAAGATTGGACAGCACTGTTTCAAAACTAGTGTCCTCCTTTCTTCAGTTATAAACTAACTCTTGTTATACCTCATTCTATCACCTTGTATACAGTGTGGGTCACTCTGGCCACATATTCCCTTCTGCAGTGTTAAAAATCTGTACATGTAACCCCTGTAAATTGTATAAATATGATATGCTTGTTTATAGCAGTGTATAGACTGTTCTGGCTTAACTTGGCTAAGTGAGAAGCTCTGGTTTCTACGTGTTCATGCTCAAGAAAAGCCTTGATAAATGTTGACCCCTATATGACATATTTTCGATAAAAAGCTTACATAAATACACAGAATTGGGCAAATACATGTTTATTTTAAATATAAACACCAAGAAATAAAATGGGTGTTCTGGATTCTACCATTCACAGTTTGTGCATTTTTCAATTCCAGTTTCATTCACAGTGGTTTATTTAAACCCTAGCATGTGCTGCGTACTGTTTGCCTAACAATCTGCCTGGCACATGGCTGGTTGAACTGTCATCTGAATCCAGGCAGCATGGCTTGTTTGAGAGGGAAACAGCCTTCAAATAACCCATGGCCTAGTGATGCCATGAACCCTGGACAGAATTTAGAGGGCCACAGAATTTTTCAGGAGTTTTGTTTGCTTATTTTATATCTTGTAATACCAAACTGCATAATAATAGATCATATGTTGCATTGTTATTTTTCTATATTACTTTCAATATAAAAATCTAAAACAAGCTTTTTTAGAATTTCAGAATGAACTTTACTAGGCATATATGTATTTCCAAAGAATTTATCTGTAGTAAAGCTAAAATCACTTCTATAGATCCTCAGGCCTTTTTGCAATGCTAACTATTTATTCATTCTTAATATTGTTTTCAATTCCTTTTCAGCAATGTTCTTGTTCACTTACAGTAGTTTCCTCTCAATTGTTAGTAAACAGCTTGACAAAATGAAAAGCTCTGTGGATTCATTTTCTGTAGCATCTTTATATAGCACTTTTCAGTGTACATGGTATTTCAAAGTGTAGAACAGGACACATCCTTGCCTCTAGCTTAAATTTTAATCTTACATAAAAGCAAACAAAAATATGACTATCAGAATAGGAACCTTACCATATCTTCCCCCCAAATACTACAGTGTAAATTACTCAGAAAAGTTAAGATTTGCTTGAAAAGTGGCATGAAGAACTGCTGGAGGGAACAAGGTGACATGGAATATATTACTTCTGTATCCCTTTTTCCCTTGTCACACCTCTTTCACCATGGGAAAGAGATTTTGCAGAGCTAGACACTAATAAAATATCACCGCAATATCATTTATAAAATGCAGAAGTGTAAAATATGGGTATTATGTTATCCTATCTCAATATATCTTAAAATCTGTCTTTTAGGATAAAGCGTCTCAAGATGGTGTACAAAATGTAAAACTACAAAACATTAAAACAGTGATGAAAGTGTTCAAACAATAAAACCAAAATTAACAATTAAAATCAATCACATATGCAGTGGCATCCAATAAAATCTTGACGTAATTATGCATTCATGGTATAAAATCTACACTAGAACTTGTTCCATTTCTGCTATACACTATACAGTGGTACCTTGGCTCACGAACACCCTGGCTCATGAACAAATCGGGTCACGAACAAAAATTTCTGAAAAATTTTGACTTGGGTCACAAAGATTGCTTTGGGTAGCAACCAAGATCACAGCCATCTCCCCCCCCCCCCCCCAGGGGGGGGGGGGCCCCGCCCCCCCTTCCCTTTTTGCAGGGAAGGCATGTGTGATCAGAGGCGCGCTGCTGGAGGAAAGACGAGCGCAGCAAAGCAGAGCTGCGAGGGAGATGGCCGAGATTCCGCCTGTCTTTCCTGCAGGAGCACACTTCTGATCAGGCACACCTTCCCTGCATGAACGGAACTGCGATCACGGCCATCTCCCCAGCCCCAGCACCCCATTTGCGCCCATCTCTCCCTCGCCCAGTGTGCCCGCGATCACACCCATCTCACCCCCACCCCGGCACGCTGGGATGACAGGCGCCTGCAGGGATGACAGGCACATGCAGGAATGACCTTGAGGGGCGGGGAGATGGCCATGCTTGTGCTTGGGGTGGGGAGATGGCCGCAATCTTTGTTGTTGTCACTCTGCTGCACATTTTTCTGATCTAAAAAATGGTTACAGAACGGATTAACTTTATTTACATTAAACCTTACGGGGAAATTTAACTTGGCTCACAACCAATTTGGGTCATGACCAGAGTCCTGGGACAGATTAAGTTTGTGAGCCAAGGTACCACTGTACCAGTATTTTTTTCAATTGCAGTTCCTACAGTATGGCCACACATTAATAAATACAGCCCATTATCTGGTATGTTTCCAACATTATCAGGTGCTGCACTCCAATACATTATCAGAGAAAAAGCTGAAAAGATCCCGTGTATTCACTTATGTTATAGCATGAGCACGTGCTACAAGCCACACTATCATGCTGTAGTTTCAGAAGTAGGAAATTTGAGGGTGTTGGAGTATTCCTTTTCAAGTCCAGTAACTGCATGTGGCCTTTTGAAACAGTGTAGGAATATACGTTTTTTAAAGTTTGTGCTAATGATTTACTAATGTTTAGCTGTGTAGGTACACAGTAAAAATGAGACTCCAAAATAATAATCATGTATTTCCTGCCTGCAAAGCCCATCTAAATCCATGTGAGGGAAGAGCAGGAAAAGGAAGAAGAAAAATGGGTGGTGGAAGAAGATGGGGAAATACTTTACAAAACAGGTTCTATAGCTTCCACTGGTAAGTATAATAATGCCCCTAGTTTGGAACACACATGATTTGGGAGCACACAGAAAATGCAAGCACAGAAAAAAATTCCATTAAAATAAATTGGGGGGGAAAATGGAGTATTGTGGGAGAAGTTGTATTAGGACCATGAATTGAGGAGTACACCATGAGCTGTCTCTGAATAAACGTTATTGTACCTGTGTAAAACATTGGCATAGACTGATCCAAGTAACACTTTATGGCAGGGGCAGACAACTTCCTGAGCAAAAGAGCTACATTTCCTCACCAAAAGCTGCATATCTGCCATTGTGGTACCTTTTTTATGGGGTGGGGAGGCAGAATTGAATAGCACCAAACCATGAAAAGTTACTTTCCCCCACTGGAAACATCACTGGAGTATGGCTAGAGTATGGGTTGAGAGGGGAAAGGTAGGGGATATGCATGAAACCCTTGAGCCATGTAGTTTTCTACTGCTTTATGGTTTATTTGAACACCTCTAATGGTGGGGCCTGAATTGGAGTGCCTTTATCTGTTCAGATGTACATGTCATCTTACCCACTGGGGTTAGAGTAATTTAGTTTATTAAAAAAGGAAACACCCAGACTTATCTCTGTCTGGAATTTTGATTGGTATGTTAATCAGCCAACAACAAATTGCTTGATCAAGCCAGTTTTAATTAACTGAGTGTGAGTGAAAAGCACATTTGCTTAATTTTGGAGGATGCTTTCATTCTCTTGTACAGTAATAGTGAACAAAAATAAAATATTAAGGATTGTAATATGCAGTTCTTTTAACAAAGTAAAATCTTATTCTTTCCTTATTTGTTTAAAAAGGCAGGTACATTGGGATTTTGGAAATACCATTTAATTAATTAGACCAATTAAGGAATGAAATAACATTTTTTAGTTTCTCGACAGTCCTAAACATGAAAATGATAATACAGTCATTTTGAAAGCACATCGATGAATGAAAAATGCACTCATATTCTGTTGTAAACTTCAGCAATATTCTCGTTCTGTGAGAGAACTGGTCTGGAGTTCTCTGATGCTAATCCAGAGATGGTTTAAGGCAGTCTCCTTAATGCCACATCATAAATGGTTAAAGATAACTACTTCCAGTGTAAACTACATTTGCTTATAAATGATGCAGTAGGTTCTATCTGAATGATAGAATGACTGCATGTGAATAGTTTAAAATTTCTTTTCACATGGATTTGATCAGTTTGCATGTTTAAATGGCATTTTAACCACTTTTAGGAATACTCTGCTATCTTAAGTATCAAAAAATATGGTATTTTTTAAAGCTGTTTGTAAGGAACAAATAACATTGCTACTCAAACAGTTCTGAATTTTTCTATGCACAATTTAATGAGCTAGTTATGACTGTTCACATCCAAAACAGACCTGAGTAAAAGTACCTAAAGACTTATTCTGCCATATGTGTTCCTCTCTGTGCTTTAAAAATTGAAGCAATATTACTGCTAAGAGTACTTTTGCTATCTATGGTTAGGTGGGAGTCAGTGACTGGCAGGGCCTTCTTTGCACCCTGTTTGTAGTTTTTGAATGGATGTTCCAGTTGTAGTATGCTTTACTGGTCTTATAAAATGCTAAGCATTGTAGGGCACTATTTTATAGCAATTATTTAAAACTAAATAGTTTCAAATCATAGATTATAGTGAACCTAAATAGAACAACTGTGCTGGATCAGATAAAAGCCTATCTAATCCAACATTCTGTTCCTATGGAAAGCCCACAAACAAGGTATGAGTGCAGCAGCACCCTAGCACTGCTGTTCCCCGGAAAGTGCTATTCAGCAGTGTGCTGTAATTCACTGTAATTCTTCATCCCAAGCTGAGACAGGCGTAGAATGCATTACATGGGTTGTATGCTGCCTATGATACTACAGGTAATAAATAGACATCACGACTAGTAGCCATTGATAATATTATCCATGAATTTGTATAATCCCCTTTTAAAGCCATTGAAGTCAGTGGCCATCACTACATCTTGTGACAATAAATTCAATAGTTTAATTATGCACTATGCAAAGACATCTTCCTTTCATCTCTCTCTTTTACCTGTCCTGAGTCTCAGTGTTGAGATACTCTTAAACTTTTAACACTATGTAGATAATATACATCTCTGATTCTCTTTTTCACCTGTTAGTTCCAGAGAGGCTGAGAAACCCTGAACCTGAAAGCAAGGATTCTGGAAGCAGTTTTGGGAGAGATGAGGGCAAACATTCTGAGGTTTAATCTAAATAAGATGGAGGTGCTGTAGTTTGAGAGGTCTGACAGTTTGAATGAAGGCTTGCAATTGGTTTTGGATAGGAATGAACTCCCCCTGAAAAACCCAATTTTTTTGTTTGTTTTTTTTCATGGACTTAAATTCTTCATGGAAGCACAGGTGGTGTGTAACAACTTAGACTGACTTGCTGATTCACTAGAAAAGGTATCTTTGCTTCAGTACCTATGCCAGGCTAGACTAATATAATTCTCTCTTCAATGTATACTATTGTGATTCACTGTAATTCTTCAACCCAAGCAGAGGCAGATGTAGAATTAATGGCATGGGGTTAAAGCAAAGTATCCTACACTGAGTGAAGCCAGCTGGATGTTTACAGAGCAGGCATTCAGAATGTATAACACAAATGCTGCACTAGCTGCATTGGCTCCCCATTCATTCCCAAGCCCATGTTAATGTGGTGATGTTCACCTTAAAACACTGAATACTGTAGTTTGGGATCAGGTTAGATGAAGGAATGACTGCTCACATAGGAATCTCTGATCTCTTGCTCACAAACCTGTCCGTATCCATCAGACTGGTAGACACAAGAGATGAGAGCTTTTTAGCAGTGGCCCCATAGTTTGGAACTCATTCCGCACAAAAGAAAGTCATCCTGCATGCTTTCTTTGGGCCAAAGATGACTCATAAATGTGCAAATAGATGAATAATATATATGACTGCACTCCTATGCATGTTTAGACAAATGAAAGCCAAAACCCCCCAGCATTCCCAAGTCAGCATGACTAACTGAGGTATGCCTGAACCAGCACCCATTTTGAAAATATGCACTTTGCCTATATAATTCCAACTTCAGTTAAGGGTACTAGCTTGAATGTTTAAATCCCCGAATGCATGCTTGAGTTAAAGGTGTGCCACCCAGTCTTTTCTCATGGCTCAGTAGCCCTTTTTTAAAAAATACCAGGATGGAGGATTTATTTGCCAGTTCTGGGAGAAATTGATTGTACCCTACTCTACCCTACTGTCTGCTTGAATGTGACATCCAAAATAAGGACCTTCTTCTTTGGTACTTTTCCTCAAATACTCTTTCCCCTTCAGAAGATAGATGTTGTGTTTGCATTATGGATGCAGAACAAGAGCAGTTAGATCTCAGATCTACTCTGTCACAACTCTCTCCTGAGAACTGCACCTGGCCAGTTTCCTTATAAATGCCTGCAAATTAGTCCAGAACTTCTATTTTAGAAAGGGTTTGGGGTTATGACTGAATTGCAGAACCTGCATTTTAAATGTTTTTGTATTTATTAATAATCCTGTCTGTGTTATACTCAGCATGTTTGAATTCTTGTTTTAAGTTGAATTTTTATTATGTAAGTTACTGTAGGAACCTCCATGTGTACTGAGCATTGGAGGTTTGAAATATAAAAATAAATAAAGACACATTCACTGTATGACAACAACTTGTGAGAGTAATAAACCTGTTATATATTAGTAATTGTATAGGCATACAGGTATGCGCAACTTGTTCTACGTAGTTTATACACACTAATTTATATGACACTGCAACACACAGCTAATTCCTTTTGAATTGGTTATAGATCATGGCTGGGTTCAGACAACACTGTTAACTGTCTTGAGCCAAGATCCTTCCTTTATTGCATAGGCTCCAAAATCCCAGATAGTCCTTTACAATGCAGATTTTTATTGGCATTTCACAGCTAAAAAGCCAATGCAACTCTTGAAGCCCTCCATCATCATAATGCTGCTTTTAAAGCTAGAGTTTGGAGATTTACCTTCTGGTGGGGGTAGATCCCTGAAAATTGGTTTTACATGCCTGTGAGCTTTGGCCTACAAAGTCCTTAGACCTCAAGATTTTTTTTTTCTTCAATGCATCATCTGGGCAGATTGAATGTTCCTCTTTGATCTCATGTGCCCAATCCTTTGTGCATTTACTTAGAAGTAATTCTCACTGAATTCAGCAAGGCTCACTCCTATGTATGTGTACACGGAATTTCAGTAAAATATTCCCAAACATTGAAACCTTGCTCTTGCAAAAGGAAACCCTGTCTCTTAATTTCTGTCTTAACCACTGGGAGGACACAGACAACAGTTTAGCTGGACTATCTCATCTTGATTAGTAGTATAAAAACCCTGTTCTGTTTATTCATTGTTGTTGTTTTAAATCCCCTAGGGACTTTTTATCCTGGGGCAGAATGTTTTTGTTTTTAATAAATTCTTTTTTCCTCTCTGGGCTTTCACATTTCTAATCCAGTCCTTTAACCCACCAATTTGAAGGTTTGGAAATGTATTGTAGGCATGAGCCCTGCTTCTGTTGTCTCCCCCTCTTTCCACCTGCTCACACAAATACTTCCTTCATTTTGGAATTTGTAGTTACCATGACCTGCTGTTATGTCCAAACTGGGTAAGCCATAATGATTATTGACCTCCAAACCATGATTATTGACCTCCAAACTATGGTTTCAAGTGTATTCTCGAATCATTGCCCAGTTCATGCATCGTAAATGGATTTCATCATACATAAAAATGGGTGATGGAATAGGTGTACAGGAAAGTGTATAAGTTTTGCTGATCTTCCAGATGATGGTTTGGATGACCATGGGAACTTAGCCTTAGCTTTTAGTGGCCAAGCGTGTTTGGTAACCCTTCTAAATATCTTGCATTAAGACTAGGGCACTGTTCTTCTTCTTGCTTCTAGATGTTTCACTTCAATTGTATGTATAAGATCAAACATTGCTTTAAGCCTACGTAAGAAGGAAATTGACTATGAAGATTTTGTTGAGTCTCACTAATTCTGTTGACCTTGAATGGCATCACCTAAATTAAGCATATGGATATCTATCCCTGTAAAAGAAATAGTCAACTTTCCTCTTAGCTCTAGGTATACCAATTAAAACTGGGATAACGCATATTTCGTTGTTACTTTTAAAGACTTTATAATCAGGCTGATCGGTAATGCAGTGAAATTGTCATGCATTTTTAATACAGTCTATATAAAATGCTTTTATAGATTCTGTTTTTCACAATGTAATTGTTTCTTTCCAACCAAAATCTAATAGTCTAGAAGGCCATGTTACTTCAGTTTATTTAATTAAACGTCTTGAATTAAAATTTGTTTAAACAAGTTTCTAAATTAAAGAAATTTGCAGTTTCTGCAGCATACTATGTAAGGAATATACATAGTGAAAAATCCTTGCTCTTCATTTCAGTTATCTAGAAAAGTACGAGAAAGTACATCACTTTGGAGAGGATGATGATGAGGTACAACCAGGCAATCCAAAGCCACAACTTCCTATAGGTGCAATTCCATCTTCCTATAATTACCAGCAACACAGCGTGTCAGGTAAATTTTGACAAATTAGTTAATAGCAGTACAATTTTTCTTAGATTTCTGTGGGAAGAATGGCCCAAGAGCCTGTAGGTACATTGTTACTAATGGTGTATTTTTGCCTTTATAAATAGATTTTCTTCGACAAAGTTATGGGCTATCTATGGACTTTAATTCACCAAATGACTATAATAAATTGGTGCTTTCTCTGTTATCTGGACTCCCCAATGAAGTGGACTTCGCTATTAATGTGTGTACTCTTCTGTCAAATGAAAGCAAACATGTTATGCAGCTTGAAAAGGACCCCAAAATCATCACTTTATTACTTGCTAATGCTGGGGTATTTGATGACAGTAAGTTTCTAATTTGAATAACCCTTTTAAACATGAAATGTACTGCTACATAATAAAGTTCTCTTGCTCATTTTTCTTTTGTTCCTGCATGCTCTGACTGTTCCTCTCTTTTGGCTTTCATGTTGCACAATCTTATGTAAGAAAAGCCCTGCAAGAATGGACCAAGGCTAGTATCCTGGCTAGCCCAGTATCCTGTGACCAGCACATGCCAGCTAGATGCTTCTGGGAAGTAAGCCCCATTGAACTCAGTGGGACTTACTTTTTGAGTAGTCATGCAGAGGAATGCACTGGGTTAGTTGGAGTAGTGACCATCACCACATCTTCAGGCAGCGGATTCTATAAATGAATTCTGTATTGTGTGAAGCTTTCTTTTGTTTGCCCTGAATCTATTGCCTGTCAGTTTTCACTAGGTAGTTCTAGTATGAGAAAGAGAAAACCTTTATGTGTCTATTCTTTCCACATCATCTATACTTTTATAAACTTTGTTCATGCTTTCTCTTAGGCATTCTTCTTGGTTGAATAGTGTCAAACATTTGAGTTTTTTGTTGTAGAGCAGATGTTCTAAGTCATTGATAATTTTGGGTGCCATTTCTGCACCTTTTCCACTTGTATGGTGATATTCTTAAAATGCAGTGATGTGTTCAAAACTGTACTCAGGGGAGATTTGCTTTTCAGTCACTTCTGATAATCCCAGGTATGGTATTTTCCTGCTTTACAGAAAAGACTTGGTCAAATAGTCGTTAAGTTTCTGAGAAAGAAGATACACAAGACCATTACAATCAGTCAGTTATGTACATTACCATTATTCCAGGTGCAAAAAGTTTATAAGCCCAGTCTTAAAAGCTGAGAGGGACAGCTATTGGGTTTAGGTCCAGAATCTGCCTTTTATAAACAGAAAGGCTCTGCTTTCAGAATGTGCCAGTGCCTGATTTTTAGGGATTTTCCCTATGCTACAGATCTCCCCATTCAGCAGGGTTTTTCAACCCTCTGTGTAGCATTTTTTTGGTTTTCTTAAGCATTTCCATGGGGAGTAAAGGATATAGAAATTTTTGTCTGACAAACAAAATGTATGCATCTAAATCAGGATCAAACCCTGGTACACCTTTATCTTTCCTGCTGTAAGTTTTCCTTTCCTCATATAGAACATTTTTTTAACTATTTTAAAATGCTCTCATATTTCATAGTAGTTTGAATACATTCAACATATCTTGTGCTTTATAGAAACAATCAGGTAACCCTATGTAGCTATGTCACAGAACAGTGTAGACCATATTTACCCAACCTGGACCACCACCAACTCCTAGGATTCCTGACCATTGGCTGTTCTGGGTGGAACTCTTGAGAACTGAAGTCCAAAACTATGGAAGGAACCAGGCTGGGGGGCGTGGGGAGGTATTGTTTAGACCAAGGATTCTATACAAATATTGGCCAGACACATAAAAAAGAGAAATAACAAACTAGAGGAATTAATTTTGTCATCTGAGAATTAGATGAGAACTGTCACTGAAGATAGGTATTCTACGAACACTCACCATGGGAGCAGTCAACAATGTAATCATTATGTCTCAGTACCATTATTAAAACTGACTGAATTTTATGACTAACTCATTCTGTAATGGTTACCTAGTTTCCAACTGAAGCTGAAACTACTTATATGTAATGTTGGTGCCTAGAGAATTGTTTGCTTCATTATCTTTTCTCAGAAAATAAACCTTTAAGAGACAGTTTTGTCACATTTGCCTAAAAATAAATTTCAGATTATGGCTTCATCTTCCATATGTATATTCTAGACAGCAGAATTTAAAATAAGGGTACGGATTGATCCAGTATTTAGAATGAAAAGTCTAAAGTTTCAGGTATGTGGGGCCTTCCTGTTCACTGTGGTGAAGTGGCCAATTCTCTTCATTTAGGAAGAGGATTATTTATGCTTGGGATATCTCTCCCTTATGTTATGACTTAAAGATACATCCTATATCCCCTATTGTCCGCCCCTTCCCTAGTTGCTTCTAAGAAAATTCCACACACATTAGCAAACAACATGAGCAACATTGTGCAAGTAAGGAAGCTGGCTGCAATATTACTGGCATAATTTGTTTTGAACACAAAATTTGAACTTTCATAGCATACAGTTTTTCTGTAGCATAGATTTTTGGCTTGGGTTTTTGTTTTTGCTTTTCTGTTTTTCCTATGATATAAGTATAGCAGGTATGTAGCATTTCTTTTATTCTTCAGGATTAATAGAAAATCATTTTTCTGTCATCCCAGTTAACAGCGGTCTAACTCATGTAGCTTTAGAATTGTGCTTGTGATAATGGGCTTTGCCTAACTCAGTTACAAAGCACTCTTCTTCTGATCCATGTTGCAGTCTGAGATCTCCTGATTCAGGGAGAAAAGCATAATGTTCAAAAAAGTAAAAAAAGCAAACAAAAATAAAACTATGCCATTTCTAATTAACAAGAATTCTGCTGCTACAGGAGAACAGTATATATTGCAACTGAATTAGGTTGCACTCACAGTTGGCTTGACACAATACCTCAAAATTACTCTGTTTTCAATTACCTATAGTATTATCAAAGCTGTTTGTGGACTTTTTTTTAATTGTAACTTTAATGCTTTTTAACTCATAGCTTTAGGTTCATTTTCTACTGTGTTTGGTGAAGAATGGAAGGAGAAAACGGATAGAGATTTTGTTAAGGTAACTTTAAAAATATGGTTTAAAAACAATTGATCAAAAATATTTTTTGTGTGAGAGAAACTCACTGTCCAACAATGTATTTTGGCTTAAACAATAGTTGCAGAACTAAACTAACAGGGTTTATATAATGATGGAACAGATGGAGAGCACTTGTATCTCAACTAAATTTGCTGCTGTAGGGAATAATAGAGTGCCCCCACCCACATAGGTGGTGGAAAAAGGTAATAATACATAACTGTTACAGACTAATTGATAAGCAGCCTGTAGGTTACAATAAACTAGTTCTAAAGCAATGAAGTAAAGATAATCTGTGTGTGTGTGTGTGTGTGTGTGTGTGTGTTCAGTTGAGCTTGCCCACTTTATAAATGAGGTTTTTAAAAGTATGGATACAATAGCCATGATAAGTCAGCTGTGCATTTCTTTTTCTTCAGACTGCATTTTGCTCACCATTATTCTCAACCTTCTATGCTAGATTTTGCTTTTTTGTTTGTAATAAGCATTCAGGTAATTTCTGTGCCATGAACACTATATTTTCCTCCAAAAAGTGGTAGTTCTCACACACAGTGGGTGTGATACTTGTGTTTAAGACCTCTTCCCCCCAAAAAAGGTTGATTGACCTACTAGAAGTCATGATCTACTATACTAAAGAACTAGCAAGAAAATGTGGCTTGAAACATCTATTTTGTGTGAATGTGCTATTTCATTTTGCAAACAGAACTGTGAAGATGCATAGCACTGACTGAGATAATATATATGGGGATGTTTTGATTTAAAAATACAGAATCAAAATCTGCAACCAAGTATTTAGTAGCTGAGAATAATAACATTGAAATAGCTTGTCAATATAATCTGCTTGTATACATTCATGGAATTTAATTTCTTTGGTAGAAGAGAGTTGAATTAAGACAGATCACTGTATTCTGTTGTTGTTACTGTTGTCGTTCAGACTTTTAAAGGTTTTTGCAAAAAGTTTCCATATATGATAATTGGCTAAATATGTTCAGGCAGTCAGCTATTGCTAATTTCTAAATAAGTTCTTTTTCAGAGAGAAATACATTAAAAATGAGAAAATGAGATACTTATAAAATAAGTAGAATCATGTAGAAGTATCTTTATAACAATACTGGTAACATCCTGTATTAAGAATTGTTTGTCACTGCAGTTTTATTTTAAGCATTTTGAAATACTAGCTAGTCAAAACATATTTAATTATTTTGGATTCAAAAATCAACAGTTTTTTCTCATTAAGTACGGCAATGTATGATCAATGCTAGTCAATGATCAGCATGGCCAGGGATTTGCAAGGAAGGGCACATTATGAATCAGTCCACTATGGGTCCAGTATTGCTGCCCAGTGCCAATAACTCAGCTCCCACTTCCCCCACCCCATGTTTTTGTGTTGACACTTCTAAAAGGGAACAGAGCTAGTGCTTACCTCCAACTTTTTCAAGAACTTGCCATGTTAGACTACCTAAAATGCAGCATTCAACCTATTTTGGGTGGGGGTGTTATTTGAACAACTGCCACAGATAGTAACTCAGCATCAGCTCATTTCTCATTGAAAACTAATGCCAGCAACAGTACACAGCTGCCACCTATCCAGGATAGCCATCCAAAAACACAGTCATTACTGCTCACTAAGGAAACACCATATTCAGGGTGATGAGATTGGTAGTGGCAATGTACGGCAGTATGGGATGGATGTTGCATTAATGGAAAGCTGCAGCAGCAGCACCAGTCTCAGCACTAGTCAGGGCCAATTGGTGCCAAGAACCTGCTGTGCTCTGGCATTTACCATGAGCAATGCGAGTACAATATCCCTTATATCCAAGGGGAAGCTGCATCACTGCATGTTTGTCAATAGGAAAAATAGGCCTGTGAACTTTCCACATGTCCTCATCCAGCCCAATACCTCCATTTGATCAAAAATACAAGTTTGAAGGGTAGGTTAAATGTACAGTAAAACATGGCCTGCACACTGACATTTATGTCTTTGTGCATAGGTGAAAGAGGAAAACAGGGTTGTGCCTATGACTTACGGGGTCACTGTGCACATAGATACTGTGCTCACAAGGAAGGATTGTATCCTATGTCAGTGGTGGCTTTATCAAGGAGTTAGGTACAGAGCTTAGTTCTGGATGGACATATAGAAATATACTGGATTGTACTTTGAGGAAAGATGGTTCCAAATGTCTCATAATTTAGACTCAGTTGAAACAATGTAGGTACAGTATGCTGTGGATTCTGTTGTTTTTTCTAATAGGAAGCTGAATGCATTTTGAAGCCTGTTTAGGAGTGCTACACTGTATATATAGTGTATATAATACAGTAATACAGTTGCAAATTAAACTTCTTCAATAATGCTATTTGGTTACATGTCTTCTAAAAACAACTAATTTTTGGAAATCTTGCTTTTCTTCTTTTTAATGTAGAGTACTGCATTTTGTTTAGTCATTATATAGGTAAATGTGCTATATTCCATTAAATAAATTAGATATATTTAAAGGAAGGAGTGTATTTTATTTTTGAGGTGTAATTTCTGTTACTGTACCTTTGGTAAGTGATAGGGAGAGTGTGCTTGCAAAACCTGAATTTTTACAGTTTTTTTGTTCTATACCCTTCGGTTTTATTTTCTTCTTTAATTTGCAAACTAGTAGAAGAATGCTTGAACTGTTTTTATTGTGCCTTTCTCCCCTTCCCGCCAAGTGTGAATCAACGCCATTTCTTTGGCATGTTTTTTATAGTAACCAAAAAAAAAAAATCATTTTAAAAGAGAAAAAATTAGATTGATAAGATTAAACATAGAACTTCTATAAAATAGAAGTTGCAGTTTTTTGTTTTGGTATATACACAAATATTTTTAAAGCAAATTATTTTGATTTAGCTGTTGCCCCAAACTAATGCTATTACAGCATTGTCAAGTTAAGTTGCAAAGAAAATAGCTGGGATACATTAAGCTAAGGATGCCAGAATATGGCCTCAAAAATTGGTACATCAAAGAAAGGTACGAAAGAGAGTAGGTTGAGAAGTGTACAATCCAGCCCCCTTACACATGTTGAACATTTGGATATTCATGCAGCTGCTGAGGGCAAACAAGCATTTTTAAGTAAGGAGTCTGCAGCCCTATGCCAAAATGAACTGTTATTTTTATTATGTTATTTATCTCATAATGAAGTTATCAAATTTAGTAGTATCCTTTTATTTATTACACAGTATAATTTTCACTGAATTCTACCTTGTTAAATTAAATGTCATACTTAAAAAGTAATTTCTTTTTTTCTTCAGTTTTGGAAGGATATTGTTGAAGATAATGAAGTACGTGACCTCATTTCTGACAGAAACAAATCTCAAGGTGAGTTACATGGAATAAGTGTTAAACTAAATCTAATATATCTAGAACAGAAGCCACTGAAGTTAATACTTTTATCTTTTTGATAGATACTACATCAGAAGACTGGATACGGGAGTCTTTATTTCATCCACCACGCAAGTTGGGCATTAATGATATTGAAGGACAGCGGGTACTCCAAATTGCAGTGATTTTGCGAAATCTTTCCTTTGAGGAAGGAAATGTTAAGCTGTTGGCAGCTAATCGTACCTGTCTTCGTTTCTTGTTACTCTCTGCTCACAGTCATTTTATTTCTTTAAGACAGTTGGGGCTTGATACACTAGGAAACATAGCTGCAGAGGTAAGGAATAAATCATAGAAGTAGAACCTATACAATAAATTGCATAATACCAAAGTTAGAATGTGCTTAAAACATTTTGAAACCCAAAAACATTAGAAATTGTTTTATGAAAGAAAAACAAATGGAAATTGGTGAGTCTTTTTGTGTTGATTCATATCATCTTTCTAAAGATTTTCAAATAAAATGAGTTGGAGTCATACTTAGTCAAACTTAAAATAGACCTAGTGAAACCTGTTACACCCTCAATGCTCATAAACCCTGAATGCAGAGGTTTATGAACATCCAGACCAGCAAGGGGTGATAAAAGTCCTGTTCTCATACTCTTTCTGCTCCTGCAATGCCTCCAATTTCCTGATCAAGGAAGCAGATTACACGGTTCTTTCTGTATTGACTGTGAGGAGGAAGGAAGGGGATTGGAGCACAGATTCCCAGGTTCAGTGACTAGTGGAGTCCATAGGATCATTCTTTAGGTATTTAATATTTTTACTGATTTGCTATTTTGAAATCTTCATTGCTGTGTTTAGTGTTTTGGTTGTTATTTCATTGTTGTGTTGGGGTTATGTTTAAAAACTACCATGAAGGCATCTGCCAGGTGTGAGGTATATGAATTTTGATGATGATGATGACGACGACAACTTAGAAATTCTTTAAAATAAACAAATACAAGAATAAAAAATAGTATTTTTGTTAGTCTGAAATACAATTTAAGAATTAAATGTTCCCCAGTCACAGCAAAAAAAAAAAAAAAAAAACACTGTAGGAAGAGATACCCTGAAATAATAATTCATAAAATGTAAGAACCCATTCTCTTTCAAGAGCATTTTTAAAAAATTCCCAGTAAAACCAAGCCAGAAATTGTCAGTAAAAATATTGTTAAAAATTAAATATTAGTTTTCCTTAATATGTGCCTAATATAGTGAACAATTGTGTCCATTGCAACCATTCAGGAGGATAAAATAATTCCTTCACTTTTTGAAACTGTATGTTTATATTTCAATTCTTTGCACACTTGCCTGGGAGTAAGTCTCATTGGATTCAGTGGGAAATATATTTTAAGTAAGCTTGCATAGGATTGCAGTGTTGTTGTTTTTTTCTGGTATATTTGATGCTAAGTTATATCTTGTGATTTAACCCAAATTCAAAGTTCATCCAGCAATAATGTGCCTACAGTAAATAAAACCTTACAGCACAATTTCATGCACAAGTCCCACTGTATTCAATTGGACATACAGGTGCATAGCCACACCTGCACATATTTGCTTGGATATAGTTCTCAAATGGATTTACTTCTGATAAAAATAAATAGCTTTGAACTTTAAATTCAATTGTATTAACAACCAATTTGTAGTATTTGAAAATGTTTTGAATGATGAATTTGAATACTTTCCAATAACCTAGTGGCTGTAAATATTACTGTATGAATAACTCCAGTCATTATAAATATATCACATTAATGTGTGTTCTTTTCTCCTTCAGCTTCTGCTGGACCCAGTTGATTTCAAAACAACTCATCTAATGTTTCATACTGTTACAAAATGCTTAATGTCAAGAGATAGATTCTTAAAAATGAGGGGTAAGTTGTTAAGCAGTTGCAGCTTCTAGTCTGGATGGTTAAAGAATAACTTTTCCCTCTAAAGTGTTCTTTTTTCTCCCAGGCATGGAAATCTTAAGTAATCTTTGTAAAGCTGAAGACAATGGTGTCTTAATTTGTGAATATGTAGATCAAGAATCCTACAAAGAAATCATCTGTCATCTCACTTTGCCTGATGTGCTACTTGTCATATCAGCTCTAGAGGTGCTCTATATGCTAACTGAAATGGGTGAAGTGGCTTGCACAAAGATAGCTAAAGTTGACAAAAGCATAGGTGAGTTGACAATTTTAAAAAATTAGCAGTGTCATAAAAATACACAATTGAACATGCTTCCTATTAAGGTATTGAGAAACAATGTAATTTAGCGGGTATAGTTGGACAGAGTGAACACAACATGGAATGTAAAGCACTTAGCAAGTTGAAAATGCAATATTAATGAAAAGTTGTTGTTGTTTGTTGTTAGTCACGAAGTCATGTCCAACCCATCGCGACCCCATGGACAACATTCCTCCAGGTCTTCCTGTCTTCCACCATCCCCTGGAGCCCACTCAAGCTCACACCAACTGCTTCAGTGACTCCATCCAGCCACCTCATTCTCTGCCGTCCCCTTCTTCTTTTGCCATCTATTGTTCCCAGCATTAGGCTCTTCTCCAGGGAGTCCTTCCTTCTCATTAGGGGGCCAAAGTATTTGAGTTTCATCTTCAAATTCTTTGACTGGCCTTCTAAAGAGCAGTCAGGGTTGTCTCCTCTAGGATTGACTGGTTTGATCGCCTTGCGGTCCAAGGGACTCGCAGTTGTCTCCTCCAGCACCACAATTCAAAGGCCTCAATCCTTTGGCACTCAGCCTTCCTTATGGTCCAGCTTTCACAGCCATACATTGCAACTGGGAAAACCATAGCCTTGACTAGACGCACTTTTGTTGGCAGGGTGATGTCTCTGCTTTTTAGTATGCTGTCTAGATTTGCCATAGCTTTCCTCCCCAGGAGCAAGCGTCTTTTAATTTCTTGGCTGCAGTCCTTGTCTGCGGTGATCTTGGAGCCCAGGAAAATAAAATCTGTCACTACCTCCATTTCTTCCCCATCTATTTGCCAGGAAGTGAGAGGACCGGATGCCATGATCTTAGTTTTCTTAATGTTGAGTTTCAAGCCAACTTTTGCAGTCTCTTTTTTCACCCGTATCAAGAGGATCTTTAGTTCCTCTTCAGTTTCTGCCATTAGAGTGGTATCATCTGCATATCTGAGGTTATTGATATTTCTTCCAGCAATCTTAATTCCAACTGGTGATTCATCTAGCCCCGCCTTTCTCATGATGTGCTCTGCATATAAGTTAAATAGGCAGGGCGACAGTATATAGCCTTGCCGAACTCCTTTCTCAATTTTGAACCAATCAGTGGTTCCGTGTCCAGTTCTCACTGTTGCTTCTTGACCCGCATATAGGTTTCTCAAGAGACAAATAAGATGGCCTGGTACTCCCATCTCTTTAAGAACTTGCCACAATTTGTTGTGATCCACACAATCAAAGGCTTTAGCATAGTCAATGAAGCAGAAGTAGATGTTTTTCTGGAACTCCCTAGTTTCCTCCATGATTCAGCATATGTTGGCAATTTGATCTCTAGTTCCTCTCCCTCTTTGAAATTCTGCCTGTACTTCTGGTAGTTCTTGGTCCACATACTGCTGGAGCCTAGCTTGTAGGATTTTGGGCATGACTTTGCTGGCATGTGAAATGAGTGCAATGGTGTGGTAGTTTGAACATTCTTTGGCGTTGCCCTTCTTTGGGATCGGAATGTAAACTGACTTTTTCTAATCCTGTGGCCACTGTTGAGTTTTCCAAATTTGCTGGCATATTGAGTCTAGCACTTTTACTGCATCGTCTTTTAAGATTTTGAATAGCTCAGCTGGAATACTGTCACCTCCACTAGCTTTGTTGTTGCTCAGACTTCCTAAGGCCCATTTGACTTCACATTCCAGGATGTCTGGCTTGAGTTCAGTGACCACCCCATCGTGGTTATCAGGGACGTTAAGCTCTTTCTTGTATAGTTTCTCTGTGTAATCTTGCCACTTCTTCTTAATCTCTTCTGCCTCTGTTAGGTCCCTGCCATTTTGGTCCTTTTTCATGCCCATCTTTGCATGAAACATTCCCTTCATATCTCCAATTTTCTTGAAGAGATCTCTGGTCCTCCCTATTCTATTGTTTTCATCTGTTTCTTTGCACTGTTCATTTAAGAAGGCATTCTTATCTCTTCTAGCTATTCTCTAGAATTCTGCATTCAATTGGGTGTATCTTTCTCTTTCTCCCTTGCCTTTTGCTTCCCTTCTTTCCTCAGCTTCCGCAGACAGTCATTTTGCTTTCTTTCATTTCTTTTTCTTTGGGATGGTTTTAGTTGCTGCCTCTTGTACAGTGTTGCGAACCTCCATCCATAGTTCTTCAGGCACTCTGTCAGATCTAATTCCTTAAATCCATTTGTCACCTCTACTGTATATTCATCAGGGATATGATTTAGGTCATACATGCCTAGTGCTTTTCCCTACTTTCTTCAATTTAAGCCTAAATTTTGCAACCAGAAGCTCATGATCTGAGCCACAGTCGGCTCCTGGTCTAGTTTTTACTGACTGTATAGAGCTTCTCCATCTTTGGCTGCAGAGCACATAGTCAATCTGATTTCTTTGTTGACCGTCTGGTGATGTCCATGTGTAGAGTCGTCTCTTGGGTTGTTGGAAAAGAGTGTTTGCTATGACCATCGTATTCTCTTGACAAAATTCTACCGGCCTGTGCCCTGCTTCATTTTGTACTCCAAGGCCAAACTTGCCTGTTATTCCAGTAATCTTTTGGCTTCCTACTTTAGCATTCCAATCCCCCATGATGATAAGGACATCATTTTTTTGGTGTTAATTCTAGAAGGTGTTGTAGGCCTTCATAGATCCGATCAACTTCAGCCTCTTCAGCACCAGTGATTGGGGCATAGACTTGGACTATTGTGATGTTGAATGGTTTGCCATGGATTCGAACTGAGATCATTCTGTCATTTTGGAGATTGTATCCCAGTACTGCTTTTCCTACTCTTTTATTGACTATGAAGGCTACTCCATTTCTTCTGAGGGAGTCTTGCCCACAGTAGTATACCTGATGGTCAACTGAATTAAGTTCACCCATTCCTGTCCATTTTAGTTCACTGATTCCTAAGATGTCAATGTTCAGTCTTGTCATCTCTTGTTTGACCACATCTAGCTTGCCTTAATTCATGGATCTTACATTCCAGGTTCCTATGGAGTATAGATCTTTGCAGCATCGGACTTTCCTTTCACCATATTAATGAAATGAATATTAATGAATATTTTCATTAATGAATATTAATGAAAATTTGTAGGAATACTTTTCTTTATGTTTTTCTCCAAACTGTGCTCTTCCCCCCCCCCCACACACACATTTTTCTATATAGGAGACTCAAGTTCTTTGTACAAAGTAAACTATGTATATAAGCAAGTTATGTAAACATTTAAAATCTGCATTCTTTTGGTTATTGTATGATAACTATTATACAGCTAGGAGAATCCAGATTTATGTATTGGATTAAAAGTTTTTCAGGAAAGATAAATAGCCTTTCATCCTTTTTAAAATTCAGCCTGTATGTCCAGCATGAATAATGGAATCTGTCTTCTTAAATAACATGCAAGTTTGTAAATGATCCATATGAAGTTCTAGATCTTGTACAAGGTTTTATTATCAATTTTCCTCTTGCTACGATACCTTCTTGTTACTGAATATCTCCTTTTTGAAGGATAAATGAAGGAAATCAAAGAAAGTAGCAGGATTCTTCAGTTAGATATTCAACCTACAAGAAAAACATAAAGGCTTTCTGGTAGAAATATTTTTCCATTGGTTGAATAAAGAAACTTCTTGCATGAATTTTCCTTGAGACTTTGTGGAATAATCATATTAATATTAATGTTTCAGATACATTAGTATGTCTGGTTTCAGTAGACATCCAGATGTTTGGGCCTGATGCCCTCAGTGCAGTAAAACTTGTTGAACATCAAAGTACCAACCACCAAGTACTATCTGAAATTAGACCACAAGCAGTGGAACAGGTTCCATCTCAGGCCCATGCTCCTGCTACCCCAGGTTGGTATTGCATTTATAAAGCAATTTGTCTAGAAAGTATCAGTGGTGCATGTTTTTTCATCCTTACTATGTGGACTAGATGAAAAACACACTCATGCTTTAGTACTACTGAAGGTGGAATATTTGGACATATACTTTAAAATAGTAATGTTGTTTTAAAACATTTATTTCAAGATAATGCCCTGCTTAAGAAACTATGGGCAGGGTTAGAACACTGACTACCCAAACTTATTTATTTATTTTCCTATTTATATCCTGCCTTTTTCCTACAAAGGGCTCAAGGCAGCTTACATCATTCTCCTCCTCCATCTTATCCCCACAACAACAACCCTGTGAGGTAGGTTGGGCTGAGAGTCTGTGACTGGCCCAAAGTCACCTGGTTGGCTCCATGGCTGAGCGGGGACTAGAACCCAGATTGTCTGAGTCCCAGTCCCATGCTCTTAACCACTGCACCACACTGGCTTTTTAAGATCTATCCTTATTCAGTACTGCTGCACGGAAAGTGATCTGATTGCTGGTCATTTTTAGTAAGATAGGCAAGAATGATTCTTATCTTTTGTGATAAGACCTAGACAGTTAAATGTACAAACATGAAGAAAATCTCTTAAAAGTTATTTAAGCACCATTTTTTTTCTAAGATGCCATTGATTGCAGTGATGCAATAGGCATAGTAATAGTAAAAATTAAAAATGTTGCTTGTGTTAAAATTGTATTGTTTTTTGCTGGGTACAAGATTAAATATTGGTGTACTGTGCAAGCACAAAGGCTTCAGTGCACATTGTGGGTGTCCTCCAGATGTTTTGGATTATAACTTGCACAGTCCCTGACAATTAGCCATAGTGACTGGAATTTATGAGGTTGTAGTCCAAAAATCTGGAAGGCAACAGTTTGCCTCCTTCTGTCCTAGTGTATGAACTAAAAAAAATAAGATTACATTTATAACAACATCTGATCACATCCATAATTTGTGGAGAGATAATGTGTAGTCCCTAAGAAACGTAATGCTAAGGAGTGCAGAACTATAAGATCATTGCACTAATTACCCATGGCAAGCAAATTGATGCTCAAGGTGCTGCATCAAATATTACGCTATTTGGAATTCGAAAGGCTGGATTCCAGAAAGAAGAGGCACTCGAGATCCCATCACAAATATATGTAGGCTGGTAGAATATACCAAAGAATTTCAAAAGAAGATTAGTCTGTGCTTTATAGCAAGGCAAAGCTATGTGGATCATGAGAAGCTATGGATGGTCCTTTGATTCTCCTGGTGTGACACCTGTATGTAAGGACAAAATATGAAGAAACAGAACTGTTTTTTATAGGTAAATTATCGGCCAAGAGTGTATTTTGTATCCCTGTCTGTTCCATCTGTACTCAGAACATATCATAAGCTTGATTAGGATCAGATGAAGCCAGGAGTGAAAAATGATTGACAGTGCATCAATAATTTAAAATAAGCAGATGGTACCATCTTACTGGCAGAAAGAAGCAGCAAATTGAAAGGACTCCTGATGAAATTGAAAGAAGAAACTGCAAAAGCAGGACTGCAGCTGAATAAGAAAACAAAAATCATGACTAAGGAAGAATTAGACCATTTTAATGTCAACATTGAAGAAATTGAAATTGTGAAAGATTTTACATGCCTTGGCTCAGTCTTCAGTTGAAACAGAGAAACTGAAGTTGCAGCCAAGAAATTAGTAGATGACTGGAACTTGGAAGGGGAGCAGTAAAGGAACTAGAAAAGATCATCCAGTGTAAGGTTGTTTCACTAGAGACCAATGCCAAGATCATTCACGCTATTGTATTTCCAATTTCTTTGGTTGTGAAAGCTGGACAGTGAGGAGGAAGAACATGGATGAGTTCAAAACTTGGTGCCACAGGAGAGCTTTGTGAATATCCTGGACCAATAGGGTCCTAGAACACATCAAGCTAGAACTTTCCTTGAAAGTAAAAATGACAAAACTGAGACTATTGTACTTCATGCACATCATGAGAAGGCAAGACTCACTGGAGCAGACAGTAACACTAAGCAAATTTGAAGGAGGAGGAGGAGACAGAGAAGAGCAAATAAGTGATGAATTGAGTCCATAATGGTAGTTACAGCCTTGAGTTTACAAGAGCTTGGCAGGGCTGTCAAGGACAGGACATTTTGGAGGGGATTCATTCATAAGGTCACCATAACAAAATGTGTAGTCCTAAGTAGGAATCGTATAACTAAGATATGCTTAGTTTCATCTTCTTTTTTCATTGTCTGTCTCTCAGTCGAAACCATAGTATTTGACATAGTTAAAAATAATGTAATGCTTTGTCTACAGCTAGTTTATACATGGAGAAAAATTAGTACAGGACTGAGTCAAGCCCTGTTGCAGCCCACTTTCTTGTTTGATATAGGAGTTGGAAGCATAGGTATCTTGTAACTGGAAGCAGGGGTGGGGAACTGAATAAAGATAGGGAGGCATGGTTTGGGCATTGCAGTGCATGTATAGCAGGAAGAAGTGGGAGTAACAAAACTATATTGAGCCTTTAGTGATCCCTCTTTGCCAGGATAGATCACACCCTTAATTTTATATGGAATTAGGGCTTTTTACTACCTCTGGTGTATAATAGATACATTTAATAAGAGTCAAAGGAAATGGATTTTCCAGTACAACTGCCAACTGGTTCCAGGTACATCTGCTAATTATTAGAACAACAAATTAACTAACCTCCATGATTTTTAGGAAATATATTATTGGACCACATATATTTACAGAGAGCTATGTTGGATAAATAGGAATGAGAACTAGACAAATATAAGTTGTTGAAAGATAGTGACCCAGTTTACATGAGTTGACTCTGACTCATTTTTTCCACCAAGCTTCAAGACCACCGCAGCATGTTGTTCCTCCTCCAGGGATAGTAGAAATAGACAGTGAAAAATTTGCATGTCAGTGGTGAGTATCTCATTCTATCAAAGCAGTCATATGACCAATGAAATATCCTAGCTTGTTCTGTTTATTATATATCATTTTCTGCAAAATATAAAGCAAAAATATTTCAGTTTTGTTTTGAAGGACTATTGATCAATTCATTTGAATATTTGCTGTGTAGTAGAGGATGTTTTAATCTATTTTCTTAATGTTACTATAAAACATTTAAAAAGTTGATCCAATAATTAACAGCCTTCTGTAAAACAGCCTATGGAATAGGAGTCATAATTCAGTGGCAAAGTACATGGTTTGTATAATAAACATCAAAATAAAATGGCAATGGATTTGTTAAAGGCAGTTTAAAAGAATGCTGTTTCACTTAACCATTCATGGGGGTTGGGGGTGCAGGACCCCTATGAAAGTGGGAAAACTGCAAATAGCTCTAGGAAGCTACACATACTAGGCATCTGTTTGGGGATGCCATGCTCTTTGTCTCAGTACTAGCTAGCCACACATCTTTTGTCTGTCTGTGGGTGCAAAAACTCTAGCGATACTTGTGGTTTTCCACTTTTGCAGGGATCCTGCACCCCAAGCACCACGAATGTAGTTTAGTTTTTATTTTTTGGTCATGGACCAGGAAGCCAGAATAGCAGTAGAAAAATTGAGACAGTTTTTAAAAGTACAATGTATACAATGTTGCCACTTAAATGGGTGACCACATTTTTCCTTGTTTGTATTGCAGCCATAAAAAAAATTCGTAACATTTCCAGTAACATAAGTGGAAACATCCTCAGACACATCGTTTAGCAAGCCACAAATGTAGTGTTTACTACTATCTGCAGTTTCAGGCATATGCTGGGATAGACCAGAAACCTATCTGCCATGGATATGGTGGTAGTTAGTACATAATACCATAGTTAGTACACCATCCAGGCACAGTTGAGCGTATTTAAGTTCTATAGATTTTTTATATTCTAAATTTATAGTATGTTAGCCTGTTGTCTGGACAGGCTGGTAGATGCTTGTATTTCAGATTATTCAGTATAAAGGAATTAATTATATCTTCACAAGTGTTTGATTTTATCCAAGTATTGTATCATTCTTCCTGATGAAATAAATTTGACAATAAGCTTGACCATATATTTGAACATTTTCATACATAAACACTACTTGGATAGTTTTATGCCAGTATATTATTACTTTTTAACAAAGGATGATTTGGAAATGTTTCTACTAATGAGCTACAGGTTATTAAGATATTTTTATTGGACCAACTTCTTCGGAGATGTATTTAATCTTTTTTCCAGAAAAATAATGTTCCCATAAGGCAACTTTGCATGAGGTCATGAGCTGTATAGCACCATGCTGACTGAGCTATATTCATGATTAATTTTGAATATAAAATAAATAATCTTATTGAAAGACTGCACATTCTTTGTCAAATGATGCCCTGCAGGTAGATACATGGGCAGGTAGCTTACCTGGTGGGCCACTTGCTAGGATATCTTTCCAGACTGTGTCAGAAGTATATGTAGAAGTCCTTCCTTACAGGGTAATAGGAAGGACCAAAAGGCTTAACCAGTGCCCTGCTTTATTCAGAAGTTTGTGCAATGTACAGAGATTCCATATAGTAAAGTAGATGTAGAAAATACTTTCTTAAGTTATTTGAAAACCATTGTGCTAAATAAGCAGTTACAGATAAGCCTTATCTGAGGCTCTGTTACATGTACTGTAACTTAAAGTAGTAAAGTTGGTGGGAACTTGAGATAAGACCTTTTCTTCAGCAGCACAATTATGGATCCCCTTTTCCAAGGGATTTAAGATTAGCCTCTTTATTGTCGTTCAGACAGGTATCGAAGACAGTGTTTTCCTTCGATGTTTAATTGTTAATATTATTCTTTAGTTTTATTGCAATTAAGATTGTGGGATGGAATTTACTTCTGTTTTTCACTGATTGATGTTTTCATTTTATGTTGCTTTATTAATTTTATTGAATTATCTATTGCCTTAAGTACCTGTTGAGAGGAGGTATGATTTATACATATTTTATGTTTTAAAAGATCAAAGAAATAAGGGTGCAGTCCACTTGGGATGCCTGTAACATTCCATACTCGCAGGATTATGGGCATCCTATACAGGGCAGAAGGCATTTAGCAAGAGAGCTTACTTTCTTGCTGCTCCCATCCTGCAAACATTTAGAAGGCTGATTTCAGGTAAACATGGCACCTTGAAGCAGGAGGGAAGATACAGCTAGGCTATATCGTATCATGGTGGCACTCCTCCCCTCCTTGCCCCTGAAGCCCTTCTATCTGAGCTCACTTTTGTGACCTTGGAGACATGGCTGCTACAGTTTGTTCTATGCCAGCTGGTAGCAGGATGATCAGAGGTCCAGTCCTCAGCTGTGTCACCAGAGCTATTTTCTGACATCCAGACTGGCAAACTGTGCAATCCTGTGGCCATCTAGATGCCATCTAACAGCCATAGGATGGTTTTGTAAGCCACTTAATTTTTGTCATGTGCTTATCCAGGTATTTTAAACCATTTTTCTCCTTAGGCTGAATGCCCATTTTGAGATAAATTTGGATTGCTCTGTCTCCCGAGCTGAAATGTATTCTGAATACCTCTCCACATGCAGTAAACTCGCTCGAGGTGGAATCTTAACGTCAACTGGATTTTATAAATGTCTTCGGTAAGATGAACTCATTCCTAGACTAAACCACATCCTGGTATCTTGTAGTGTTCTGTAGTTTCTGTAGATTGCCAAAGATGGGAAAGTGTGCTTTGGCTATGGCATATCATAAATCTTGTGTAGTTGTAGGCAGTAGTTGCTTGAAAAAGGGGAAAAGGTTTCTATAAAGATGTGTTTTTACTTTACTTTTCTCTACTTTTGGAAACTGAAAACTAACTTTTCATCCAAGGATCTGAACGTGCTTCCTGTGCACTTGCTGATCTGGGAAAGGCTACAGGATACAAACATGATAACCCACTGAGTAAAATCTCACATGGGTTACAGCACTTCCCCTTGGAATTGTTGGATTCCCTCCTTAAAAAGCAATCATCATGATTCTCTAATACAGCCCTAAGCTTTATATGTGCTCTCATCCTTTGAAGGTTGCTTGAGAATAGAGGACTGAATTTATCCCCTGCCTTAATCCTTGTTTCAAATATAACTGAATAAAAGTCATGGCCTAGCAGACGGTTTCAGCACTTTCCCATCCATTTCTTCTCATGTAATTCATTATTCTCTTATTCTCCGTACCAATTCTTTTGCCAATGCCTACCCTCTCATGGTGCTGAAATACGAGCTAATGCCACAAAACAAAGAGCAAATCTGCCTGTAGCAACCTTCACCACTTTCAAAATGGTTTCACAGGAATTGAACTGTCCAGCAGTTGCCTCCAGGAATATTTCTTGACTGATACAGGTTACCACACTAAGACATATACTTGCATAGAAAGCAAATTTTTATATGTTAAGAAATTGGTGCAAATACTAGCAAAATAAGTTCTTTTATTATTGTTGAAAGTAATACAAGTTTTTGCTTGTGTTTGACAGGACTGTCTATCCAAATCATTCAGTGAAGAGAGTAGAGGATTCAAATAACAATGGGCAAGCACATATTCATGTGGTAGGAGTAAAAAGGAGGGCTATACCACTCCCTATTCAGATGTACTATCAGCAACAACCTTCTTCAACCCCTGTCCTCCGGGTTGATTCTGTTCCTGATGTAGCTCCATCTCCTTCACCAGCAGGTATTTATATATTGTGAATTGTGTGCTGCTTTACATTGTTTCAGACTGCAAATGCATGCTAGTAGTGTTCCAGATAAAATAATGTCTATAATGTATTTCATACCCCACCCCCAAAAGCTTCAACTGTAGGGCAGTACAGAAATGAAATAAATCATAATGAAATAATACTTGTGTACATACTATGGCCATCCTGGAAAAAGCATATTTTGATGGACAGGGTATAGATATTAAAATAAATTAAGTGTACTACGTAACAATTACTGATCTCTTATAAAGTGCCTAAAATTTTCTAGATACCCTGAAGGTATTAATAAACATCAGTCCCTGCCTATAATCTAACTGAAATGATAAAAAAGGAAAACAAGATTAGGAATGAGGACAAAAGCAACTAGAATTAGAGTAGAGTTATTCCTAACAAACTGGCGTGAAAAGTACATTCCTGAACCTATGTTTTCCCTGACCAGTGAATGAGGCCAGGCTGCCCTACCCCTATCACCTAAGCTGATCCTTGGACTAGTGACTAATTGGAGAAGTCAGTTGTATGCTTCTTCTCACACTTGCAAGGCTGGTCTTCTTGCATCGTTTTGGCAGCTGATCCTAGGAACCAGATGACTAAACACAGTATTTTATAAGATTTGATAACTGGTTTTGGTTAGATTTCACTTCAGCTGGTTTCCTAGTTTCCCTGTCTGGTTGGTAATGCCATTTAATATTGAATAATATTCATTCTAATCCATTCACAAGTTATAACAAACCAACCAGCCACTTGTGGTGTCTGAAAACAGCTGCTAAATCAGTTCAAGTGGACATTCAGCTGGGATGAACCATAACAGTGGCGGGCTTTAAATTATTATGGAGGAAAGGAGAAAAGCATAGACATCATTTCGGAGCTCAGTAGAAGATATTTGTCCCAGAAACTCTGTCTGGGGCTCCAACAATCTATACTTGTGCTGGCTCCACAGATAATTAAAAATGGAGTGATCAGTTGTTGCATTTTAAATATTATTTCTTGTTAATTATAAGGTTCCCACTTCAGATGTTTGTGTTTGTTTGGTCAACAGGACTCCCACATGGGCCACCAAGTATAGGAAACCATTTTCAGAGGACTCCTGTTAATCAGTCTTCAACTTTAACTGCAACACAAATGTCTTTTCCCATTCAAGGTGCACCTACAGTGGTACAGGCTGTTTCCCGAATACCACAAAACCCTTCAGTTCACAGTCACCACCAACAAAATGCTCCTGTGACTGTCATACAGAATAAAGCTCCAATTTCTTGTGAAGTAGTAAAGGCCACAGTAATACAGAGCGCTGTTCCTCAGTCTGCAGTTCCTGTTACTATCGCTGTAGGAGGTGGAGCACAAATGTCAAATCAGAATCCTAGTAGTACTGGACCACAACCATCTGTTACTGTTGTTAGTTCTCAGACTTTATTCCATCAACCTGTAATTCAGCAGTCCCCTTTACATGCAGTAGTACCAGGACAAATACCTTCAGGCACTCCTGTGACAGTAATTCAACAAGCTGTACCTCAGGGTCATATATTTGGCAGAGTACAGAATATACCAGCATGCACTTCAGCAGTTTCCCAGGGTCAACAGCTAATTACCACATCATCACAACAAACATCATCTCAGCAGTCCGCAGCTGGTAACCAGCAGCAAGACACAGTCATCATAACACCTCAGCAGTATGTCACAACTTCAGCATCCAATATAGTTTCAGCTACAACCGTTCAGAATTTCCAAGTTGCAGCTGGACAGGTAGTTACTATTGCTGGTGTCCAAAATCCGCCAACTTCTAGGGTAGGGTTTCAGAATATTGCACCAAAGCCCCTGCCTTCTCAGCAGGTTCCCACAACAGTGGTACAGCAACCCATGCAGCAACCGCAGCAGCCACCTCCACCACCTCAACAAAGTGTTGTGATTGTAAGCCAGCCAGCTCAGCAAGGTCCGACGTATGCACCAGCCATTCACCAAATTGTTCTTACGAATCCAGCTTCAATCCCAGCTGGCCAGAGTGGCCAGTTGGGTGGGCAGCCAAACCTAACTCCAACTTCTTCCCCATCTCCTGGACCAATTTCAAATAACCAAGTCCCAACAGTAATATCATCTCCATCTCTGACCCCTCAGACACAAGGACCCCCACCCACTGTCAGCCAGATGCTTTCTGTGAAGAGGCAGCAACAGCAGCAGCATTCACCAGCACCACCCCAGCCTCAGATACAAGTCCCACAGCAACAGCAGGTACAGATGCAAGTTCAGCCACAACAAAATAATCCTGGGATGGGGCAGCCATCTCCTAGTGAATCCAGCCTGATCAAACAGCTGTTGCTTCCTAAACGAGGTCCTTCTACTCCTGGTGGTAAACTTATTCTCCCAGCTCCACAGATTCCTCCTCCAAACAATGCAAGAGCCCCCAGCCCTCAGGTGGTTTATCAGATGGCTAATAACCAAGCAACAGGTTTTGGAGTTCAAGGGCAGTCTTCAGCTCAGCCACTACTAGTTGGACAGCAAAATGTTCAATTGGTCCAGAGTGCAATCCAATCCCCAGGGACAGTACAAACAGTGCCCATTTCTAATTTACAAATATTGCCTGGCCAGTTGATCTCCAATAGCCCAGCAACCATTTTCCAAGGGACTTCTGGCAATCAGGTTACCATAACAGTTGTGCCAAATACTAGTTTTGCTACAGCAACTGCGAGTCAGGGAAATGCAACTCAAATCATTGCTCCAGCTGGAATTACAATGAGTGGGACACAGGCAGGAGTCGGGCTTCAGGTGCAAGCGCTTCCACCTACCCAGGCACCTCTAGCTGGACAATCAACATGTTCTGCTACTGCTCCGCCATTCAAAGGAGATAAAATCATTTGCCAAAAGGAAGAAGAAGCAAACGAGGCAACAGGTTTACATATTCATGAGCGTAAAATTGAGGTCATGGAGAATCCTTCTTGCCGACGAGGAGCTGCAAACACCAGCAATGGCGATGCAAAGGAAAACGAAACACAAATGGGAAGTCTTCTAAATGGAAGAAAGCATGACTCCAGTCTACCTCCAGCTAACTCAGGGAAAATTCAGAATGAGGCCAATCAGTTCTCACAGGTCAGTAATGGCCCATCATTAGACTTGGGTGAGAATGGAGCTCTTGGAAAGCAGAACTTTGAACAACCAGACATGCAGGAAATTAAAAGTGATTTGAGGAAGCCTCTCATTAATGGAATCTGTGACTTTGAAAAAGGTGATGGTTCCCATTTAAGCAAAAACATTCCAAATCACAAAACTTCCAATCATGTAGGAAATGGCGAGATTTCTCTAGCAGAACAAGGGAATTTGGATGCCACACAACAAGATGCTGCCAAAGGTGATCAAGGGGAAAGATTTTCCAATGGGCCTGTATTAGGTTTTGGTACTACGTCTGCTGTAAGCAGTACACAAGAGGCTTCAAAACTGTTAACCCAGCAACTTAGTGGTACCAACGCTGATGTACCTAATGGACCTCTAGCTTCAAGTTTGAATTCAGATGTGCCTCAGCAACGCCCAAGTGTAGTTGTCTCGCCACAGTCAACAGCCTCTGTTATACAGGGGCACCAAATCATAGCAGTTCCGCACTCAGGACCTCGTGGGCCCCTGGCTACCCTGTCATCTGAAGTTCGGTCGACTAACGGCACAACAGAATGCAAAACTGTAAAGAGGCCAGCGGAGGATAATGATAGGGAAACTGTTCCAGGAATCCCAAATAAAGTAGGAGTTAGAATTGTTACAATCAGTGACCCTAACAATGCTGGCTGCAGCGCAACTATGGTTGCTGTGCCAGCTGGAGCAGATCCAAGTACTGTAGCAAAAGTAGCAATAGAAAGTGCTGTTCAGCAAAAGCAGCAGCAGCAGCAACAGCAGCAGCAGCAGCAGCAACAGCATCCAACACCATACATGCAAAGTATGGTCACACAGGTAGGTCTGGTGCCATTTTGTTTATTTACCTAAATTACTAAAAAGTATTTTTATATGCCCATTGGAAGAATTTAAAGTTCAACTCTTACATTATTTCATTAAACTAGAAAATGGTATGAAAAATATTTTGAACTTTCATATATTGATGTGGTATCTTACTGTTTGTTGTATGAACAATAGTACATCAGCTTAAATTTATTAGAAATGAATTGCAGTACATCAGTTTATAATGTGATTATGCACTGGAGAAACCATTGTATTTACGTTTATTTGATTCCTCAGTTACCCTAAAAACTGAGGAATATTTCCTTGCATTTTATACTTTGTAAGCAATTTTCCCAGTTCTGCATATGTCATATTTCAAGACACTATTTTGCATCTTAAAGCCTCCATTTGTAATCAATATCTTACTTACACAGCAGGTGTGCTTTACATATGCCTAATACAATTTTGTATTGAAGAAACCACAAACATGTAACCAAGGGATATATTTCATTGGTATTTCTGCACAAAATTGCTTTCAAAAACAACAGGTTAAATGGATTAAATCAATAATGCCAACTCTTCTGTATCAATGGATATGCTATCTGTTCACCAGCTTAAAAGGATACTCTTTCCCCTACTACTTTACCAGTGATTATGTATGTGCAGCTGTTTTATGACAATTGATGTTCGTTGGTCTGGTTGCAAATTTTTAATCTTCCTTGTAATGAAAGCAATATGTACGTCATATATATGTTAAAATATCTTGCTACTACATTGTATTTTGGACCCTTATTTTCTTCAGTAGACTCAATAATGCTGACAGTAAAACTGCTGGCTTTTCCTTGATATGTGCATTTTATTGATACTGTGCTAGAGTGTTATATGCTGTTTTTAAAATTCCAAAATGAGCATAAGGCATTTTCCCATTCTGATCCATATTAGAGGTTGAAGATTTGGGGAAAAGGTCCCTTAACTATCAGAGGAGGGAAAGAAATATAGAAATGTTTTTATTTATCTGTTATCTTTCCACAAGATTCAAGGTTTATTACAAAAGTGTAAATAATAACCTATCATTCTAAAATAGCAAGCGGGAAAAAAGGCAGAAAATCAAATTCTCCAGAAAAAAACAAAAATTAAATGTAGAACTTAAGTAACAGGAAATGTAAACAGGGAAAAAGGCTTTGGTTTTGCTCTTAAGAACATGATACCTTAGCCAAAATGGAAATCCAAGGAAAATGAACCATTAATCAAAGCAAGCATGGATCAAATCATTGTGGGAATCCAACAAACATTGCACTTCAGATATATAGAATAATTTTCTTTCTGTTTTTAAATAATACTGGCTAAAAAAAATTAAGTAGCAGCTGTAGATGGTATTGAGCTAGCCAGAATTTAGCACTTTTACGTTCCAATAATTCATTTGAAGAAATTGAAGAATGTTTTTAGAAATACTTTATTGGAAAAGTGCTGTTATGTTTTACAAACTATCCCATATTTTGCTGTACAGTCAAAATCTATACTTGCTGGGTTTTGCTATTTTGTTTCTATAAGATGTACTTTACAAATTTGTTAATTTTTTACTATTTAAAATATGATATGTATACACAATTGTGTATGTTGTATTTCACTGTCATGATGCTAGAATTTCAAATGTACCATGAAATGTGGGAAGAAGGAAAATGGGAAGAGAAGAATGTGTGCATATGCATATATTCTCTGTTTATGTTATTCATAGTCAATTCTGAGTTTACTGGAATCTTCCCTAGTTAAAATTTATAATGATTAATGGTGCAGATCGGGTTTAAAAGTCCTGAATACTGTAGGTGAACCAACGGTTGTTACATAAAATTGGGGTTTTCAAACAATGTTTCAGAAACACTTGCCTTCTAAATCTTCAGGTGCTTATCAAGGTTTCTCCCCCCCCCCCCCCCAGGTCATGGCTGGTTAACAAACAGATAGGGAAATAATGTTTAATTAAAACTTTTTAAAGAATCATGGACTGGCGGGGGAGACCTGAGGTTAAACATTTATTGTTTGTTTATCCGGTCACATTGGTAGTTCCACTGGGAAGTGGAAAGGAAGAAGTCCCCCTGTTGATTCTACTGGACCTCCTAATAGATTATGGTAGTATAAACCATGATATTCAGGTAGCTCTCTGGAATGAGAGTTGGAGAGACTGTTGTTCCACTCATTCTTGGAAGGACAATTTCACTCAATGGTGCTGGAGGAATTCCTGTTCAGTTCCGTACCTGCTGTCCTGCGTTGTTCCCAAGGGCTCCATCTTGTTCCTATAATATTTAACAGACACAGGTGAAAACTTTTGTCTGGACTTTGGGATTTTGGTGCCACCAGTTTGCTAATGAAACTGATCTCATTCTTCTTTCCATCTGTTTTCAAGGAAGCTGTTCTAACTGTCCATCAGTGTCAGATGTTGGTAATAGGCTGAATGAGGACAAACAATTGAAATAATCCAAACAAAAATAGAGGAACTTTTGGATATCTGAATGGCAAATCAAGAAACCAGGGGGTTAAATGAGGCTAAATGACATTGCACTTGATTTGGAGACTTCATTTTACAGTCTTGTGTACCCCTAGATTTAGCCCTGGACCTAGATAGTCATATTTCAGTGGTGTCCATGACTCTATTTGCTCAGCTGAGGCTAATGTACCAGCTGTGCTCATTCCGGGAGATGACTGATCTGTCCATGGTGAAAAACATTTTGGTTGCATCCCATTTGTACTACTTCTATGAGCCTTCAGAGTTGCTGTTCTAGTGCTCTGGAATGTTCTACCCAGGGAAGCTAGGTAGGTTCCCTTTGTGTTCTGGAAGGTATTTTTTTTAAAAAAATCATACAGTTCTTTGGTGTAAGCTGGTGTTATTATCGGACTGCATATTGCTTATTTCTTTCATTGTAGCTTTTAATTTATTTGCTTTTATGTTATATTTTAATTGCATATTTGTTTCAATCTCTGTTCTGTTATTGTCAGCCACACTGGGTACCATTTTGAGTGGAGAGATGGACTATAAATTAAATAAATATTTATTGCATTTTAAACTGCTATTGTAAACTGTCCAGAGAGCTTCAAATATAGGCCAGTATAGAAATATTATAATAATAATAAACCAGCCGTTAAGCCAAATATAAAGTCCAAACAATAAAACAATGGATAAAAACAGCACATAAAACCAAGCTAAAGAATAAAAACACCACAGTACATAAAACTGAAGTAAAACAAGTAGGGCAATAACAGTTCAATGATCTATAAGCAGTATAACACTTCCTAAAATAGCTTGGGAAATTCAAAAAAAAAACCCTTGACCTGGTACTGAAAAGGCCATAATATAACCAACCAAGCCTCTCTGTGTTAGGTATTTCATAGACTGGGTGCCACTTCCGGAAATTTCATCTCTTTATAGGTACCTGCTCCACCTCAGTTGGGGGTGAGCATCTGGAAGAGGGCCTCAGATGATAAGAAGTGAGCTGTGCTGGACTGTACCAGAATACTGGTCTATCTAGTCCAGTGTTCTGTTTGTATAGTTACCAACCAACTGTGCATAGGATCCCAGAAACAGAATATGAGTACTATAGCACCTTCCTGCACAGGTCCCCCTGCAACTGATGTAATTAGTCATGCTGCCTCTGATACTGGACGTCGCATATAGCCATTAAGACTAGTAGTCATTGTTAGCCACCTTCTCCAACAATGTGTCCTTTTAGAGCCTTATAGAAGCATCCATATTGGTGGATGCTACTATGTAGAACTGAATTTCATAGTCTATGTGGTCTGTAAAGAAATATTTACTTTTATCTATCCTGAATCTCCCACTTGGATAACCCCAAGTTCTAATGTTATGGGAGAGAGACAGAAATATCTAACCCCCTGTTGCCAATCGTGCCTGTAAAGCAGAATCTCGGGAGAGAGTAAGGGTGTTCTGGATTGTATTCTTGATTCACATAACACGTTAGCCATGGGATCCTTTAAAACAGGAATTGAGCCCTTTTCAGCCTGTACTAACTTTTGTTTTGGAAAAGCTCTTTGGAGTCATATTCCAGTAATGGATGAGGCCCAGGTAAAGAGGTAGACCCAGTGGTGAAATGGTGGAGCCAAAAGTAACAAAATTACCAGCATATTTTATCCTACAGTTCTTGCTGCCAGTGACTAAGCCTTAGGAGAGCCATTTAACCTTTTAGAATAGGGAAAACTTGATCACCTGTTGGAGGGAAGGGTATTGTTAAAATAAAGTTTTGTTTTTTGCACAAGAAGAAAGAAGGAGATTGGCTGTTGTGATGTCTTAAGTATGTCATCCAAGTCTGTTTCTCTAGGAATTGCTAGTAATGGTACTGCTGCTGAGCTCATCAGTTTGCCTCCTTGATATCCTTTGAGAGATCTTGTCAACCCTCTAAGATGAAGAAGTTGGTTAAGATGTGCATGCTTGTGTGTGTGGAGACACACACAAGGTTTTAATGGAATCCCTTTTGCTAGCAAGTGTTCCTCACTTGAGCCTGTGATAGAGCTATGAGGAGTTGCTTCTGGACCACAGAGAGAAATACTGCATTGAAATTTCTCCCATTTGCTTAGTCCATCCTGGGATATCTTTCTTTATCATTGTGGGAATAAATTAGATGTGAATCTTGACAGTAATTCCTTTATTTTATAGAAGTTAGGCCCTGAAATTCCTACTTTATAATTCCAGGTATGTACAATATACTGCAGTGGTTCTGTGATGAAGGAACTCTGTACATGCATAGCAGGAGTTTTAATTTTTATTGCACCTATTTCAGGTGTCAGCCCAGGTGCTTAAATCAAAGTAATGATAACCACTGCTAAACATACAGTTCAGCTCTTCTCTACTAAGCAATTCAGGGCATGTTCTAAGGGGAAAGATTAAAAGGGGTGTCGAGATATCTGGTTCTCCTTGTGCTTGTAAAAATATTGGTAGTCTTGTTAATTACTTTACCAATATCTCTCTATATCATCTGGTTTGCTCTGTCTTGTATGGTTTTCATGAAAATGCAGTGTGAATGTGTGTAGCAGTGTGCACTTAGCTGTTTACAAGCCCAAGGTATGGGAGAAGCAATGTGTGAAAGCTCATTCAGGAAATGTTTCATGTGTGGATTTATTTGTGATAGCCTCCTTTTTCTCTGCAACAAAAACAGCTGAAACAAAGATGTGAAAACTGTGTGGTAATATAATGTAAGACTTTTCATTTACCCTGCAATGGTCACAGTTTATCATAACCATATTTTCTGTTACAAGTCCCAGGTAAATCCCTGTCCAAAGACAATACTCTTGTAAGACAGCACAGCACAGCTCATATCATTCTCTGTGGTAGAATCAAGAGGTAGAGAAGAATTTAACTTGGGATATGCAGGGTGCATTTATAGATACCACCAGTAGCAGTGACTATAAATGGTTACATTGATATTCCTCTGACTTCTTAGTTCTGTTCAGTTGTGGAAGTAAGATATGTGTGAATATTTTAATGGTATTTCATGTTACAGTATCCTCCAACACCCATCCCCATAAAAGACTGCAACCTTTTCTTCAAAGGATTACTGCAGCCTTTCCCAATTGTTTTAAGCTACAGTTCTCAGTATTCGTGACCATTATTATTATTATTATTATTATTATTATTATTATTATTATTAT
>NW_025335408.1:3719938-3747371 GCF_004798865.1 Varanus komodoensis | reverse complement strand
CAAAGTCGTCACAGCGGGCCTTTGAGGGTGGCATCGGATCTTCCTTAGGACCCAGGCGAACCAGGCCTTGCACCACTCGAAAAAGCTCCGCTGGACGGCATTGTGAGGAGGCAATGGTTTAGGCATTCCTGCTAGGGCTGATGAAATTAGAAACCAAAAATATCTGGAGAGCACCAAGTTGGGTAATGCTGGCTTACAGTGGGAAGACAAGATTTAGTGGCCTGCAAAATAAGACAGTGATTAGTCCATTTTACAGCAGAAACTTCAGTAGTTGAAGTGACAGAGCTGTGACATTGTAACCATCAGCTATTAGAGAAGCATTTTCAGGCTTTCTCAAGATTAAGTTGAAATATCTTATGCTGAAAACTGCAAGAGTTACAATAGTGGGTCTTATTCCTAAGTGTTGACTAACTTACAACTCATACTGAAACCTAAGATTTAGGAATAGTCTAAAAAATCTCTGCTGGAGATAGTTTATAAAGCTATGGACTTAGCTATATTCCCAATTATGTGTCTGCTTTGCCATCATGTTAGATTTAAAGTTTACAATATTTTGATTGTTATTTATGGGAGCCACACACACATATAGACACATGCTTAAAAAAAAAAACCTTATACATAAAGGATTGGGATTAATGTTCTTGACAAGGATCCTCATAAACCTGATCAAGAGGACTTTAAACAAATTCCTGGGGATGAGGCAAAAGGCCAGAGTTAATTACTGAGTCAAGTAGGAACAAGAACATGAAGGGCAAAGGAGATGGCAAGACAGCAGTGCTCAGTACTGTAGAGCTAAGTTCCACAGTGAAATTGGGAAGATGCAACAATAGTAACGTGCAATGGCTTTAAATGCAGGGAACAAGCAGGTTGAAGTTGAACTCATTATACAGGATGGGAGTTATGAGTTGATAGGTATCAGTGACACTTGATGCAATGAGACTTATTATTGGAATGCAGCAATTGAAAGGGGAAGAGTAGCAGTATGTATAATATAATGTAGACACCTACAAGGATTTTCATGAAAGAGCATGAAAAAACAAGAGGGTGTGCTGTGTCAGTATACTAGTCTACTAGTCTACCTATCTGGAAGGCATGGATGCTGTTTCCTGGAAGAGATGGTAAAAATTTCACAGAGGCAAGCCATAATATTAATAGGGGATTTGGACTATGCTAATAACTGCTACAAGTCTCTGCTAGGCATGGAACAGCCAATATATTTTGACTTGGCCTGCTGACAGCTTGATCTTTGAAAAAAATGAAGAAACAAGAGGATCTTAAACTTGATCCTGACAAACAAGAAACTCATTGATTAAGTGAAACTGGCAGGAACCTCAGGGAAAAGTGACTTACTTGGTGGGTGCTGTGAAAACTGAACTTACTCAGTTATGTACCTTCCATTTTAGGATAGCCAATTTCAAAAAAGCTCACAGGTAAGTTGAGTAGGAGATTAATTACACCCCCAAGTTCTAAAGCAACATATGGACATTATTTCAGTTCCATTGTTTGTAATCTTTGAAAATTCCTGGAGGACATATATGTCATGTCCCTAAAGGGAAGACAGTGAAACTACAGACCACTCAACCTAATGTCAATATGGGGCAAAATACCAGACCAGGTTATTAAGCAGTTTGTCTTCAAGCATTTGGAAGGTAATGAAATTCATTGATCAGTTAGCAGGAACCAACATGACTTTGTCAGGAATAAGTCATGCTGGACCAAGTTTGTCTTTTTTGGCAGAGCTACTCATACAGTAAATCAGGAGAGTACATCTTGATTTCAGCAAAGCATTTGGCAAAGTTTATCATATCCTTGTTGACATGGTGCTGTAACATCTGGATTGTTAAATAGATCCACAGCTGGTTCAACAGGTCATCAGTGGCTCTGTATCATCCTAGGGAGAGGTCTCTAGCATGCTGCAGGACTCTGTCCTGGGCCCTTGCTGTTCGACATTGTTTTAAATGACCTGAATGAAGGTGTAGAGGGATGGTTCATTGGATTTACAAAAACTAGGAGGAATAGCAGCATGATAGAAGACTGAATCATGATGCTAAAGGATCTTGAGTGGCTGGAGCACAGGACTGAAACTAACAAGATGAAATTCAATAACAATACATTTAGATACAAAAAAAGACAAGGCATGAGTATAAGGTCAGGAAAACCTGGCTTAGCACCAGTACCTGTGGAAAAGGCATAAGTATCTTAGTGGATCACAAACTGAATGTGAGACAACAGCATGAGGTGATTAAAAAGGTGAACATAAAATTACTATAGACTAATAGAGTAGCAGTGTCCCAGGCCCAGGAAGCTCTGATCCATATTAGCCAGCCTGCACTTGGAGTAATTAGTTTAGAGCACCACATTTTAAGAAAGACACATGACAGACTGGCGCATATTCAGAGAAGAGTGATCAGGATAGCAAGCAACAGCATGTTGTGTGGAATCATTGAAAGAACTGGAAAGTTTAGCCTGGAGAAGAGAAGATTAAGTAAAGATGTGATAGCAGTCTTAAATAGTGTAATGACTGACATTCAGAAGGCAGGGCTAAGACCTGTGATGAGAATTTCCTGGGAAGCTGATTTCAGTTGAATATTAGAAGAAGCTCCCAAAATGTGACAGCTGTTAGGCAATGGAACTGACTGCCTTAGAAGATGGTGCGCACTCTTTCTTTAGAGGTATTTCTGTAGATGCTGGATGGACAACTGTTAGGATGCTGTAGTCACATCCTGCATTGCAGAAGCTGTATTCAGCAGGAGTTGGATTGAATCACTGGAGGATCTCTACAGTCCCAACTTTTACGATTCTACAATCAAGAAATAGGCCTTAA
The DNA here is from genome assembly GCF_004798865.1 of Varanus komodoensis. Classification (NCBI taxonomy): domain Eukaryota; kingdom Metazoa; phylum Chordata; class Lepidosauria; order Squamata; family Varanidae; genus Varanus; species Varanus komodoensis. The sequence continues at coordinate 3,744,547 of NW_025335408.1, read as the reverse complement.
TACCTGTAAAATTATGTTCTTCAGCAACAAAATGCATCCTTTAAATGAAAATATGTTTAACAATTTCTGTATAAGTAACAAAATTTCCTTTATCCTTTGGTAAGTGATCTTGCTATACAGGGAAAATTAATGTTTGCTTGTACTTTTGTTAAAACGAAATTTACGGTAAATACTTCAGTCCTTTGAATGATGTATAGATTATCTCTCATGACTAGTTCTTTAACACTGTAATGCTGAAAGGTGCTTTTGAAAGTTGCTCTGTGTCCACAAGCATAATTTAGGAGACATAAAACAGATCAGAAAAACATGGGAACATAAACTGGCTTCACACTTCACAACAACCCATCATGGGTAATTAGATACTAATTTGTCCACAGATTCATTGAAATAACTGTTGAAAATAGCAAGAGAAGTTGGTCTTCCAAAATCAGGGTGGCAGCAAGTTCTCCTCTTAGCAGTGTAATCCTTTGGACTTCAAGTACTGAATGATTTTTCTCCATGTCCTCCACATTTTTTACATTGTTACAGATTTGCAGCTACTGCAGAAAGGCAAAATATTATCCCTGCCCTGTCTATGGCTCCGTTTGGCAGGATAAAATTAAGTAATTCCTGGAAGTTCTTTTTAAAACACTGAGAGAGTGACTTGATGTCACAGAGTGAACGGTGCCACATTCAGAAGGTATAAATCCCACTGATGCTGGCACCCCACTGGTCTGTCATGTTCTGTGCACCTCTCTTGGTTAGTTTATTTGTTTAATGTTTAGGGGAAATTTTGCATTTGTAAACTGGAAAATATATGTAAAATTCATGGCTGGGTTAAATGGAAGGAAAATATAATGCAAGTTTCTCTTATATGTATGTATATAAAATATAACGTACATTTCCTTTCCATTTCATGATGTTTATCTCCATAATGTTTGAAGCTTTAAAAGAAGAAATAGAATACATGAAAAATAGTGTTAGTCCTTTGAGAAAGAGTAATTTTGTTATCTATATTATAATTGTTAAGCTACCATATATTTATGCTTCTAAAAATATCAGCAGCTTTTTCCATCTCAGATTCAAGCCTGGGTATATGTAATGCTGATATATAATGGGCAGTCATATCTGTTAAGATAAATATGCCCAGTTGCAATTAACATGGGCCCTTTGCTATTTGAATTATGTATGTTTTGCCTAGATTGTATTTGAAATGTATTGAGTAATGATAAATCAGAATAATGGTTAAATTATTATGTATTTTTAAATAATGAACAACACAAATCAGTGTACTTATGGGGACAGTTCAGATTTAAGATTCAGTACTGCAGAAGCTGAAAAGACTGTTAGTAAATGCAGTATACTTTGGTTTCATGCCTTACCCCATCCCCAAACTTCATTGTAATTATAGATTAATTATTTACAGTTCTGTATATGTGTATGTATATTACCAAGGTCTGGTGAAAAGCTGCAGCTGGGGCCTCTATTGGCTTTGTTTTTTCCAGCCAGGATCTCAGCAAAGCAGCAGGTAATAGAGGTGAGGGAAATACTAACTCCTTTTTAAAGATACCCAGTGTAGACCAAATAAAGTTGTGATTGCTTGTACTTTCTGCAGTCAGAATGAGGGTCCTTTAAGCATACGTGTACATTTAAACCTGTATCCAAGGTTCTGATCTCAGAACTGATCTGAACTAATCTCAGATCTAGTGTTGAAGGAAGCCAGTTTGGGAAGACTATGCCATGCAAGCCTACCTTGGAAATTATATGGTTGTCCATCACTGGTGCTCTTTTCTGACTCTAGTAAAACGGGCTTCTTCTATTCCCATCCTTGCTGATGGAACCACAGACGGCATTGGTAGCTTTTCATCATCTACATCTAATTTGCAGGTGTTCACTTATTAAATCCAAATGATTTTGAATTGGTACATGAAAAGGTGTCACACGGAGGTGGGTCAAGAGCTCTTTTCCCCTGCAGAGGAGGGCAAGACACGTTCCAATGGAGCAAAACTCAGGGAACCAAGGTTCAATTTGGATGCCAGGAAGCATTTCTTGATGGTTAGGACCCCTAGGATATGGAATGGGCTTTCAAGGGAGGTGATTGAAGTGTTCAAGGAAAGATTGCACAACCACATGTTGGGGATTACATGAGAAGAGCTGGATGGAGCCAGGGGTCAGACTAGATGGCCCAGAAGACCCCTTCTGACTCACCATGTTTCTTCTATAGACTTTAGGTGAGTCTGCCTTTTGAAGGTATTCTTAAACTTATAGCTGATATAGGTGGTAGGTATTTGTCTCCTAGACAAAGAAGGAGAAACAGATACTACTTTATTTTATGAGCCCTGTTTCTGCTTTTTTTATACATGTTCTTCTCATGTAAATCCTTCTATCCATTCATCTCTGAAGAGAGGTTCTTGTAAGGGGTCTCTTCTTTGTCCATTAAATTAAATTGGACAGGATTTGAAACAGGGTTTTCTCAGTTGCTTCCCTGCTGACCAGTGATTTTAGAAATTAATCACTTAAGAAGATGGACTTCTGACTTTTCCTGTGGATATTTTAGGGGAAGTTATGTTTTTAAAAAACCCAGAGTAACACGGCAGTAGAAAAAGAAGGTGGAACAATAATTTTCACTGATTTCCCCTTTCTTCTACAACTCCCTGAAAAGTTGTTCTGAACAGCACAAGGAGGGATACTGGGGGCTACAGGTGGAAGGCAAGATTGGCCAAAAACGGACTCTTCCCCTTCCTGCAGTGGAGAGTCTCTGTTAGATTTCATTTCCTTCTGCAGATCCATTTTGTTAGTGGAAGAACAATTCTAGAGCCAATTCCCTTAAAAAAATCTATCCATACAAACATATCTGAGAAATCATTGTGCATTAGCTTATTTTGATATTTGTGTAGGGTTTCCTTAGATGAATGCCAGCTTTGACTTTTTATTTGTTTAATTGAAGCATTTTTACTCCACTACTCAGTCAAAAATCTTCCAAAGCAGCTCATATGAGATCAGTACATGGCAGTTTCTGCATACAAGCTTATCCATTTCTTCAATTGGCTGAGTATCACAGAAAGAAAGGTCTCCATCTACACCTTTTGCCCTCCATTACTTGCCCCTCTTGTCTTCTTGGAAGTTCCTGGAACCAAGTTTACCAACACAACTTGCTGCCTTTTCTCTTTTCATCTAATACCGTTTTATCGGAAGTTGCTGTATAAGGTGTTGGTAGCTTTAACCTCATCCTTTGTTGATGTAGCTGGCCCAGTCATGTTCCAAAGGCTCCAGTTCAACATGTGTGAAAGAACAGTAAGCCCAGTTTCACACACAGGGATATCATTAACTCTGCCGTTCTCATTATCTTATTGGCTCTCTCTTCCACTGCTTTTCAACAGAGCTCCTGCTGGAAGATCCAGACATGAATTAATGGATAGTTGTGGAAATATTTATCTACTAACAGACAAAAAAGAATAAAATCTCATTTTCAAAAGCTAAAAGATTTTTTCTCAGCATGAAGTGTGCATTATGCCCAAATCGAGGAGAAGCCACCATACCACTGTACACTAAATGTTTCGGCCCTTGGACACATTTGGCAATTAGAGAAGCCTGGACACTATCACAAAATGACTGTCATGGAAGAAATGGCTAGTCACAAAAAACAACCTGCCCGAAATATTTGAGTACAAGGCAAAGGTAGAGTCTCAACCTCAACGCGAGATATCACAGTTTTCAGTACCAACAAAAATTTGTTTCACAGAAGGAAAATTCTTGTTCTTTCCCCATCCTCATGGCAGTCAACTTATGCCTCTAGATTACTACCCATACTCTCTCTTTCTCACACACACTTTCCCATGTTTATCACAAATCCCATCATGCATGCATTCATATGTACTTTTTACTGGTCTCCTTTCTGTCCTGGATTGCTTCCTGCAGGCTTCTCTGACCCAACCACTCCCCTGTTTCCTGCTGCCCTGCTTATCCTCCTCAGCACTCTCATTCGCCTCCTGCGGCTCTTTTTAACTCACCTCCCCCAAGACAACAATAAGGAGCCCTGTTTCTGGGCAGCTAGGTACACTGTCTCTGCCTTGCATTGTATGGTCAGAGACATTAATGAGGATGGTGACTAGAGACCTTCGGTTTGCTTTGAAGCAATCTTAGTTGCCAGTAAGTAAGCTGGTTGTGTTTAGTTTTGAAATTAAAAAGTGGAGAGATGTTCCATTGTTGGTATGAAGAGTGTTTGCAGGCTCATTAGAAACTGTAGCCATGTTGCTTATCAGGGTAAAAGAATCTCAGGTAAAATTACTAGCATTGAAAAACCTGTTTCAAGTATTCTGATTATCCTGTTTTAGGCTGCTTTCTTCTTCAGATGCTTCACTCAAGTGTAAACAAAAGTTGAGTGACCATGTCCCAGTTTACATAGCCTGTAAGCAGTCTGCACAGGGGCAGTGCAGTTTTGATGTTCTTGAAAGCATTTGGCAGATGGATGAAACCAAGTAAATGTTGAATAGCTTCAACAGTGCTACAAGAAGGTGACTAATTTAAATCCAGTAGGATTTTAGCAAATTAGAAAAACCACTTTGTACAAGATACCATGGTACAAAATTGCCGTATTTGAATGTGTTACTTTGCATTACATTTGCAGTTTCATATGGACAACTAATTTGCCACAACTTGAGGCAGAAAGGACTTGGCATAACTTCTTTGCTTCTCTGTTTTTCCTTAGAGGCATTGCTTTTGAGCGGTGGTTGAAAAAAGGAACAAAGAGCTGTGTATTACTTGACCTTTTTTAAATTGAATACCCACAAAACTTCAGTTGAGCATAGTTGTATGTGTCTTACGAGTAGCACCACCACCACCACCTTGATTTTTCATTAACGTGCTCAGGCCAGTTTTCCAAAATTGGAAAATCTGGTGCTTTTAAACTATGGCATCCTCTGTATCACTCTAGAGCCCTTTTATAAACAAACACTTGATCTATCCTTTTTAAAATGGTATGCGGGTAAAGCAACTTGGCTTACTTCAAGTAGCTGCAAACAATGGACTGCTGCCTCCCCTTGGTTCAGCAGAGCTGCTAGAAAGCAGAAGCTGCAATCCAGGAGGCCTTGTGTGTTACTGTACATAGAGCAGGGGTGGCCAAACCAAGGCTCATGAACTATGTGGCTCTTTGAATTTATTTTGCCACTCAGAGAGGGGCCCTAACTTGAGCATAGGAACGCAAGAAGCTGGGGATGTTTTTTCCCTCTTCACCCTCCATGTGAGTAGCCCCACCCCTTGGCTGGGTAGGGCTGGGCAGCTGCAGCTTGGTTACAATTTGGTCTGGGGAACTCAGGCGACATGGAAAGTGAGGGTGGGGAGTTGTGTGGAGGAAAGGGACAATGAGTTCCCCAGACCAAATTGTAGGAAAACTAAGTATGAAGTGAGCAAGGGCCAGTGTAGGACAAGTAAGGGATGGGAGTGTAAAAAAGTGGATTTTCTAGGGCAGGAATTCAAAGAGCAAAAAAGGTGGCTAAAGGACCAGTGTTCAAATTAATGAGAGAGCAACTTGGGGTAGTTGTTGGAGAGCAGCTGTGGAAATGTTTGGGGAAGAGTTTCCAGGGTAGCTTGACAGAGCGATAGTTGGTAGGGATTTGGGAGAAGGTGGTGATAAGAAAGAAGACAGCTGGGGAACCCACTTTGCATGGCAAGTGGTGCCTGAAGGAGAGAGCAGTGGTATTAAGTGACCTGGAGACAGGAGGTGTATAGGGGAAGATCAGCTGGGTCACAGATAGAGGAGGGAGACTGCAGTAGGCCTCAGACTGCAATGCTGAGCACAGATATTCTGATCAAGGCAGACTGGTCTGTGTTTTGTAGAATAAATGAGATGAAGGTATCAGGGATGAAGTAGATCCTGAACTGAAGTGTGAGTATAGGGAAGAAACTATTGCAACTTCAGTAAGTGGAAGGTAATTGTGGGACTGGATTAAGTGGGTCTAGATGCAGAGAAGTAGGAAGTGTGGTGGTTGGAGAGGCAAGTGTCTGCAGTGTTGAGTAGGGTGCAGTTGTTATTGTGGCTTACAAAGATGGAGACTCACAAGACCTCTAGTAGCAGTAACTAGCCTAATAATTGTATCAATGTTTGTTTGGTCTTAATTAATAGTTGTTTGTGTCTTGTGGCTCTCAAACATCTGACATTTACCATAAGTGGCTGTTCCTTTGAACAAGACTGGTCACCTCTTGTATAGAGCTTTTAAATTTCACAGATACAGTGACTAACTTGTCATCTGACAATTATTCACTTCTGAAGAACATGACTATACTGAGTGTTGCTCATCAACAAAATAAACCCCCCAAATATGCCAAGCAGCCAATTCAGTCCTCACAGTCTTAATCATCTTAATTATTTCAAGATTGTTTGCAGTTTTTTCTGAATTTCTGTAGGACTGTTATTAAAAAGATATTGTCTATGTGCTGTGTTTTCCTTAGTTTATTTTTAGCAAGTGTGCAGTGCTGAGTCTCACTTTTTAGTTGATTTGGCAATTTTCACATCAAGCTTGTAGCCAAGTCCCATGGTATGGAAGCGGAGTGGGCACTTTTATGGAGGCAGAGGCCATTTTCATTCCCTTGGGCCCTGCCCAGCAGGGCACATTCTGGATGCCCAGACATTTGGAGTAGCAGCAAAAACGTTGCCAGTTTGCAACCAAAAATGACTGAAAACTGACAGCTGCTTTTCTTCTGCCACTGCAAATTTATTGCCCACCCCAGTATAATTAGTATGGCCATTATTGTATGTCTTAACATAAATAAATATTTAAGAAATATAAGTCTCCTTTAGAGAGCCCTAAATGCTTTCAAAATGTCTGTGTTTAAAGTTCATCCTTACCACATTGGAAAGTTATATTTGTCTGCTAAATGATGGCTTGTTGGTAAGTTGGATTTACTGGAATTCTGTATAGCTTGCATTTGATTAGAAAACTCAAATGACTATAGTTTACAAACTACAACATAGAGAAGGCTAATCAGAGATAGGGAGGTGTATTGCCTGCTGCAGCTTTCTGCAATTCAGTGGTCCAAGTCCAATGTTTTATTCCATGCCCTTCCCAAAAGCTTGCTTCTTAATAGTTATTGCTATAGTTTGCTACTCTTTTGCTGGGGGACAGTGCATGGGAATAACTTACTTATTTATTTAGTGATTGCATTCTACATGAATCCTGTAGGATATATTTCTTTTCCATATTATAACTTATCCTCAGATGGAATCAGATCAAAATTTTACCAGGTCAGAGCTTTCAAATATAGTAAGTCATCTGCGGAGCAACATAAACATGTTTTTGATATTTGAGAGAGGCTGTATTAGTATAATTGCCAATCTTCACCTTAAAAATAATCCTATGTGCAGTCTTACTGGAACTTCACAATGCAACTGAGGTTGTGGGAATAGGTAGTTATCATGTCTGAAGTCTATCTCTAATTAAGAACAGAACCAACTGTGGAAACCACAGATGTCAGAGAAAAGGATTCTAGCTTAATCTTGTCCTTAGCATGCAAGCTTTTTTCTTGCTGAGTTTATCTTTGTTAGGGAAACTTTTGAACATGTTGTTCCTTATCTTTACTTGTAAGTGGTACAGGAAGGCTTAAGAAGGTGACTGCCCCTCACCCCTTAAAGGTGAACATTGATGATTACATTAAGTACTTAATTTGACCTTATTGCCCATCAACAACATGTGTACATTTTAAAAAGGAAATGTGGATTAGTTCTTAGATGTGCTAATTCAAGCCTTGCTCATATTTCCTTATCACAGTGAAAAAGGAATCCACAATATATGGTAGCTTTGCCAATGCTTTAAAGTGCTCAATCTGATTCTGCACGTATGTTACATTGCACAATTGCTTTGTTTCTATAAAAAATGAATGCCATCTGGAAAGTTTCCTAAAAGCTGGGCCTAATTCTGTGTTGAACCTAGAAAATAAAAATAGAGCAGCTATAGAATACGAGCAGCGTCTGTAAATAGTTACATGATTTTATTATTTAGTAACAGTGGGTACAATGTATGTGCTGTTGAAATCGATAACAAAGCAGCAATTTAAATCCTAATTATTTTACTTTTCCACAGAGCACACCCGTTGCACCAGTATCAACAATGCAAGTCCAGGGGCCACCTGTGAGCTTGCCTCCTTCTGTGTATGCTGTACCAAGTCCACATGCAGAACAAGTGAAAAAACCCGGACAGAATTTCATGTGTCTGTGGCAATCTTGTAAAAAGTAAGTATCTCTGTTCAAATTAATAGTATTTTCATGATTCCTCACTAAGAGCTAACTTCAGACAATATGATCGTTTGTACTTTTTGACTACATCATTTTTGTTACTCATTTATTTAAACAAGTTGTATCTCGACCTTCAGCCAAAGAGTCATCCACGGCAGTTTACAAATATAAGAAAGTAAGACCTTTTGGAAGTCCTCTCTATAGAGGTGGACCACACATTATATGCATGGTTCGTTTTTCAGAGTTTTTTAGATGCATAAGTCAGACCTACATCTAGAAATATAGTAATCCTGTAATGTGGGAATTGAAGACACTCTCATTTAAATGACATCATACAGTCACTCCTGTGGGTGGGTGACTAGGTTCCTTACTTATTGTCTAAAACCAAAAGCTATGATAAGTTACACAGCTGATGGTACTGTCAGTACTATCAAATGTTGCCCATCAGCCAGCCAACTAAGACTGCAAGTATTATAGGAGTGAGAAGTGCTGGCTATCTTTAGTACATTTTCTATATCTTCAAGCACTGGTAATCACCTTCTCAGAGGTTTCTTGAATATGGAAGTCAGAAGACCACCCTTAGAAGAAAAAGAGTTTTACCCTTAGTGTACAATTTCAGAGAATTTCACTGGACAAAAGCAATTTTTCCATCACAATGTAGTAATGTTTTTTGTGAAGAGGATTACAAGAGAGGCTTTTGTGTTGTTTCGAGTGTTTAGAGTTAATTATACTTTTAACCTCCCTCCCTGTTATATCAGTAGATTTCAAGGTGGGGTGCAATCAATTAAACAATTTAACATGAAGCATAAATCAGCCTACATCTACATGCATAGAAGATGTGTGTGTGGAATTTCTTCTAGAAACCAAGAGAAGCCCTACTGCATCATACCAAGGATCTATATAATTCAGATTCCCTTGCCCACCATAGCCAGCCAGATGACTCCAGGAAGCCCACAAGCAGGGCTGGAGTTCTTGGCATACAGTCTTTGAAAATGTGAGCCACTGTTGCTAATAATCACTGATAAAGCAAACCTAGAGAGACATAGAGATCCAGTGTGCTGTGGTGGTTAGAATGTTGCAATGGGAACCTGTGAGATCCAGGCTCTAGTCCCCATGCAGCCATGAAGCTTACTTTGAGCTAGTCATTCACTCAGCCTAACCTATCCCACAGGATTGTTTTGAGTATGAAACAGAGCTATGTAAGCTGCCTTGCATCCCTTACAAGAGGGAAAAAAGCAGGATATAATTACACTAGAATAATAATCACCATCATCTCTGTAGATATGCCTGATCCCTGGTTAGCTAATCCAGGGACTTTCCCACATCCTTTAATAAATTAACTGCCTCATGTGAAAAGACCCTCTGGTCAACAAAGGAGTGGAGCCGCTGGTCATGGGCTAACTCCTCCAGCTTTAGAAGGCAGGACTAGCACCTTTAACTTCTGCCCTCGAAGAAGGAAAATCAATTGAATGTTGGCTCTACCTCCTCCAAAAGAACTGGGAGCAGCAGTTAAAAGGGAGGGAGGAAGAAAATAAAAATGGGAGGGGCAGTTTTGTGAGGAGAGTACACACTGTATTCGGCATCTACTTTCCCCTCATGACATTTTTCTTGGTGGCCTGAGACTGTGAGATGCAACTAGAGTAGGCAAAGACCTCTTAGCAAACTACTTTGGTTGTAGTCCTATACATGTCTGTTCAAAAATAAGTCCCACTGAGTACAGCTGGACTTTCTCCCAGCTAAGTGTACATGTTATTGCAGCCACAGTCTTTTTCTCTAATTAAAAAGCCACGAACCTTTAGTCTTTCCTTCAAAGGAAAGTTTTCAAGACCCTAATCCCTTCAATTTCCCTTTTCTACACTAGTTTTCTCTTCTACAACATCCTTTTTAAAACACAGTGACCAGAAGCTATATACATTATACACTATGCCAAATCTGGCCCCAATATACCTTAATATAAAGACATAATGATACTGGCCATTTTACTTTTAGTTCAGTTCATAAAATTTCCTGGCACAGAAATTGGCTTTTTCATTGCCACCACATGTGGAGTTCATGTTTTCATTGGCTTATCCATTGTGACTCCAAGCACTCTGCTCTTATTCAGTTACCATTGGTTCAGACTACACCAATGTACCTCTGAAGCAAAACATGTATTATGTTTTCATTTTCTTACATTGAACCTCATTTGCTCTTTTGTTCTTAGCTTCAAGAGATGCTTATGTAGCTCTTTCCAGTTCACTTAAATTTTACAGTTCTGAATAACTTGGTGTGTAGCCCATAAATTTAGCTATCTTACTGCTCATCCCACCACTGATATTTTAAGAATTAATTTTATACCACTGGTCCCAATAAAGATCTTGGCTTGCCAAAGCTTCTGTCATAAATATATGGATATAGGCCGATACCATACACATTCCTCTCCATATGGTAGTTCCCTCCATATCCTGCCTTGTCTTCCACATTTATTATAATAATACTAGTAGTGTTCCATTATAAAAATGGTGGGTAATAATAATCAGTTTTCTAAGGTAAATCCTTTGGCATTTTGGGAAGTCTCAGAGCCTCTAGAGATGGATATATTATTATATACAGTTAGTGTTTATCTTCACTCTCATGTCACAAGTTGAGCAGACATTTTGGCCCCATTAAAAACTTGTTTTTGCAAGTATTCCATCTTACAAATGTTTAAAGTTATATCAGTGAAGAGGAAGTCTTCAGAGACTTCATTAATTGCTGGTCAAAAATGGTGTGAATTCATTCATTTTGGTTTTGTGGTCGCCCTGTACGACGACCTGTGCAGGGAGAAGGACAGGGGGAGTACATCCCTGTTGGTTCTTCTGGACCTCTCGGCGGCTTTCGATACCATCGACCATGGTATCCTTCTGGATAGACTTGCGGGATTGGGGGTTGGAGGCACTGCTTTGCAGTGGTTCCGCTCCTATCTCGACGGTCGATTCCAGAAGGTAGTGCTGGGGGACCATGTCTCTACGTCATGGCAGCTATGCCATGGGGTACCACAGGGCTCCATTCTATCCCCTCTGCTATTTAACATCTATATGAAACCACTGGGAGAGGTCTTCAGGAGGTGTGGGCTGCGGAATCATCAATACGCTGATGATACCCAGCTTTACCTCTCATTCTCCACTAATCCAGGTGAGGCAGTGGCTGTGCTGAACCGGTGCTTGGCCGAGGTAAGGGAATGGATGAGGGCCAATAAACTGAAACTCAACCCAGACAAGACGGAGGTCCTGTTGGTTGGCGGATCGGGTTTCGGAGAGGGTGGATTTGACCTGGTCCTGAATGGTGCAACACTCCCTCTTAGGGATAAGGTCCGCAACTTAGGAGTACTCCTCGACCCGGAGCTTTCTTTGGAAGCTCAGGTGACAGCGGTAGTGAGGAACGCCTTCCTTCAGCTTCGGCTGATTAATCAGCTGCGCCCCTACCTGGAGTACGACTGCCTGGCGACGGTGACACACGCGCTGGTGACTTCCCGCCTAGACTTCCGTAACGCGCTTTACGTGGGGCTTCCCCTGAAGACAGTCCGAACACTTCAATTGGTGCAAAATAGAGCTGCCAGGTTGCTGACGGGGACGGGGCGTTATGCTCACATGACTCCAGTCCTCCATCAGCTTCACTGGCTTCCCATTGAAGCCCGGGCCCAATTCAAGGTGTTGATTATGACCTACAAAGCCCTAAACGGCTTGGGTCCTGGCTACCTGAACGAGCGCTTATGTCTGTATATGCCCGACCGCCCTTTGAGATCTGCGGGAGAGTCCCTTCTCCAGGAACCCTCCATGAAAGAAATTAGGAGAGTAAGTACCCGGAGGAGGGCTTTCTCTGCGGTGGCGCCCAACCTATGGAATTCACTCCCCAAAGAGGTCCGCCTGGCACCGCCGTTACTGGTTTTTCGGCGCCAGGTAAAGACCTTTTTATTTAAACATCATTTCAATTGTTAAAACATATGATCTGGCTGGGGCAACTTCTTCTTCCTTCTCTTTCTCCTCCTATATTTTTATTTTATACTGATAATTTTAATTTTGTATTTGTAAATCAATGTATTTTTTGTATTTTTATATTTAATGGTAATTTATTATGTACTATTGTATTTCAATGTATTTTATCATGTTGTAAGCCGCCCCGAGGTTTCGGCAAGGGGCGGCATAGAAATGTTATAGTAGTAGTAGTAGTAGTAGTAGTAGTAGTAGTAGTAGTAGTAGTAATAATAATAATAATAATAATAATAATAATAATAATAATAGTATAGCTCTGATATTGCTGCCTAGAGGGTTTGTATAAGTAGCTGTTGAAAATGGTAAGTGGAACTTCTGAACAATTAAGTTTTGCCACTTAGTAAATAGTACTCCTTTAAAACATTTACTGCCCAGACAACTAAAATGTGAGGCAAATAGTGTCCCTTTTTCTGTTAAGTTAGAACATCTTGCATTTTCTAGATGGTTTCAAACGCCAGCCCAGGTTTTCTATCATGCTGCAACTGAGCATGGAGGAAAAGATGTCTATCCTGGACAGTGTTTATGGGAGGGCTGTGAACCTTTCCAGCGGCAAAGGTTTTCTTTCATTACCCACTTACAGGTAAGAATGTATCGCTTTTCTTTTCTAAGTATAGATGTGAAATTTAATAGACGTAATTTTCTTACAGATAAAGAGATCTGTGCTAATAATTATACATATTCCTTGTAAACCAAACATTTGGTGGCACTCCAGGTCTATATAAATACATTAGGTTGTACATTAAAAGAAAATGAAAGTACAAGAGAGGAGGCCAAAGATGACTGGGCACACTCAGGGGCCTTCATGAACCCTGCATTGTCGGAGTGCAGGAAAGGAAAACAGGAGATAATTGACCCATCTGAGCCCTTCATAATTTATAGTGGACTAGAGGTGAGAACCAGGCATGTGCACCACAAGGTAAAAACCCCTGGCTCCCCAACACACACCCCTTAAGCCTTTCATGTTGTACAACAGACCGGGAAAAGGTTTTTCTCTAGGTTGGTGTGTGGAAGGCATCCCTACAATGACATAACTCAATCACCTAGGAAAAAGCAGGAACTATGTAACAGACTTGTGTGTAGTTTGCTCCTCCAAGTTCTCCCTCCAGGTTTATCCAGGATTATTGTCTCCTGTCTGCTGCAATTTTTGCAACTTGCTGTCTTTCAACTATTTTCTTTATATTACTTAGTCATTTTACCTCTTCAACTTGCTTTTTCTTCCTACCATAAAAAAGTAAAACAGTTACTTCCATCTTTGGCTTCTACACTGTTTTTTTCCTTCTGTGCCTCCTTGTCTTCATTATGGATCCTCTGGGAAAGAAAGCGTGAAAGAAAATAAACAGAAATGCAACTTGCTTCAAGGCTTCCTAGAAGCCTGTCAAAGCTAAACAGTCCTGCTGCTGTGGTTCCACACCAGAACTTGATTCCACTGGCTACACACGGGGAGAGATGTAGTAAAATTCAGCCTGCTATCTTCAGCTGTCGACAAAATCTCACAGACATCAATGCAAGCAGCAACAGCCTGACCTTGAGGGAACTGGGTTTAGCTAAAGGAGTTGGAGCATCTGCATACTTGGACAACAACCACCCTCCCTCAAACTGGTCTGGAACTCCTCAGGAGCATAATTCAGCCTCAGAAGACAGAAGGATCCAGAGGTCATCAACATGAAGGGTTGGCTCTTCAGCAAAGAGAATAATAAAAATTGCCTCCTATTTCCCACCCCTGGTAAATTGCAAAATGCAACTGGCAGCTATTCTGAATGCTTGCTTCATTTTCAAGAGTGAGGATGAATTCACTCTTCCTTCATCTGTGTTACCCAGGCAAACTGAGCCTAGTTGGGGAGTCTGTGTCTGCCACGCCCCAGACAAGTCTTGTGGTTTGATATGTCAGTCCTCTTTCAGTTTAGAAAAGCTGTCTTGGACTAATAGACTGTCTCCTAGATAAGCAGACTCCAAAACCAACTCACCCTGCTAAATGCACCTGCAGACCTCACTCTTGTTTCCTTTCACTTGCACTGTCTTCCAACATCCAAGAGTACTGCTCCACTCACCATCTCTCTCTGGCGAAACAATCTGCTTCCACTTTCAGTCAGCATTCTTCTGTAGACTCCTGAGAGGGTTCAGCTTGCCCTGCTGGATAGCCAGTATAGCCTTCAGAGCTCTAATCCAAGCCATTGCCAGATATAGAAATATTAGAAGTTCCCTATAGTGAGAGATTCTTTAATGAGGTAGAGTAATGAATATGCTTACTTTACAAAGCAATAGCTACTTTAGCCACTGAGTCAACAGAACCAGAAACAACACAAGCGCTCTCATAAGAAATGGCTGTGTTCTCTGATCCAAGCAAGATACCATAAAAGTTCCCTTCCCAAATTCTTTCAAGCAACTAATTGAAAGAATTTATGTTTCCTCTTCAAGGTAAAAAGGGGAAAGTGCTGTTCAGTACTGCAGTATACTGCCACAAGATATTACAGAAGAGCTTAAAAAATCCCTTGTATGTGCTGCAATTATTAGCATTTAACATCAGAAGCCATTTTGCCAAGATTTAAGGAACTGTGCTCCTTAAAGACCAGAGTGAGTGAAAATCTGGTACTGCCCCAAAGAAAGCTCATGATGTGTCAGGCCTTGCCTTAAATGCCTCAGCAGTCTCCTCTTATTCTGCCAGAGCCTAAATTCTGTTGGTAGAAGATACAACCAATAAAGATCTGAATAACATGTCACTCTACAGAGTACTAATCAAACTTTTAAAAGCGTCCACCTTTATAGCAGGATCCTTTTCTATTTAGAGTCCACACTATCCCAATTGCTGCTGTGCTCACAGGTCCATTTGGCTAAAACATTGGAACATGGGCATTTTCTCCGGTGGCAACCTAGTTATGGTGCTATTCTTAGGAGCCCATTTGTTTAGGAAAAAAATAACTTATTCATCTTTTTTGGAATACTAATCAGTCTTCCCTTTGTTTCAGAGTTTATAGATAGCCCAGACTCAGCTGGTCTCAGTCACACTTCCAACCCAGAAGCCCCACCTCCAGCAACCCCTCCTTCAAACCCCCTTCTTCCTTCCAACAACCCAAACTAGGTCACACACAGTTTTGACCACCTCCGTGGGCAGAAGACTGCAACAGTTTCTATCAGGCTGGCAGCAGTTATCCTCAGATTCCTGGGTACTTAACCATATACAATGGCTACTCCATAGAATTCTAGCAACCTTCTCATACCTGGTTCATCTTCAGTTCATCACACTCAATTGCAAAAATCACATAATGTCCCAAGAGTTCCAGCACTTGATTGACATTGGAGCCAAGTACTAGTACCATATCAAGAAAAATTCACAGGTGTGTACGCTATCATTTTCTTCCTGCCCCAAATATATATAACCTAGAGAACCATATTGCCCCTCAGACTTATTAGCAAATATATAAAATGCAGACAATTCAAAATAGAAACAGTCTGGAGAAGAGATTTACTCTCTTCAGTTGGACACCTAACACGACATTCCAGTCTCTGCACAACACAGAAAGTTCCTTGCCTACCAAACTCATCACTTCCAATAAAATATAATGTCCTTAGCCTAACCTTAATCTTCATAAAAATTACAGTAGGCTCAAAGGGAATAGACATTTACATTTATCTGGACGATCCATTACACAGACTCATGTCCAAACCAATGGACTTCAACAGCTTAGCCTAAAGCATTGCTTGCCACAACCATCATGACTTCCTCATGAACAAGAAGAGTCACCTTCAGCCAACCCAGTCCCTTCTTCATCTCTCATCGATAGTTCCTGGGCACACATTTTTCTTCTTCTGGAGAAGCAATAAAACTCCTGTGAGAGGTAGGACAATTCAAGTGAGGAAACTAGTTTTTCACTTGGGTTTAGTGTTACCTGGTGTAAGCATTGTGCCTTAGACACACCTACATTTTTGCTTCCTACAATGGCTACTCTCCCCCTTTCAGATTCAGATAGTGCTTAAAGAACATAGCATATACATTCTTCAAGTCAAAATCTCATTTCTGTGATAGCAGCATCTATAGAATTTGCTTCAGGAAACACCATTTCATGAACCTCAAGAAGATTACGCTGACCACAGGTGCTAGCCTCAATGTCATTACAACAATCAGGTCACCCAAGCCCAACTCGGAAGATGTAGAGACAAGGAGACATTACATCATCATTGCATTTATACTCCACTTTTCTTCCTGTTGCAAGGTAGCTAGCTAAAATGTCCAGTCCTTCTGCCAACCTGACTCCCTTTTTGTTTCCTCTTATCCAACACCCATGGGTCAGAATGTTTCCATATCCATGCTAAACCTGGTGGCTCAGAGCATGCATTTTTTCTGCCTGTGAGGCTTCATGCCTTCCTAAAGCACTATTGGTCATGATACACTCCACCAGGTCAGTAGCCACCTTAGTGTCCCTCTCAATTAATTTTTTAGTAGAAATATGTAAGGCTGTGTAGTGGGCTAATTGAGAATCGTTCATTAGAAACATAGAAACAGAAAACAGAGCGAGTCAGAAGGGGTCTCCCGGGCCATCTAGTCTGACCTCCGGCACCAGCAGGCTCCGCTCACGACATGCCCACCATGTGGACGTCCAGCCTATCCTTGAACACCCATACCGATGGGGCCTCAACAACCTTTCGTGGAAGCCCATTCCACACCCTCGGGGTCCTGACTGTCAGGAAGTGCTTCCTGGCATCCAAACGAAACCTTGGCTCCCTGAGCTTTGCTCCGTTGGAGTGCATTCTGCCTTCCTCTGCAGGGGAGAACAGGTCTCTACCCATCTCCATGTGACATCCCCTCACATACCTGTATGTCTCCAACATATCCCCTCTGAGTCTCCTCTTCTCCAGGCTGAAGAGACCCAGTTCCCTCAGTCTCGCCTCATACGGCATCCCCTGCAAACCGGCCATCAATCTTGTGGCCCTACACTGCACTGACTCCAACCTGGCTATATCCTTTCTGTAATGAGGGGCCCAAAACTGAACACAATACTCCAGTTGCGGGCGCACTAGAGTCGTGTAGAGTGGTAGTAATACCTCTCTTGATCTAGAAGCCACACTTCTGGCTATGCAACCAAGGGTGGCGTTCGCCCTCTTGACCACCGCTTCACACTGCTCACTCATGTTTAGCCTGCAGTCAACCAGTACCCCGAGGTCCCTTTCACAAGTGCTGTTCTCCAGCCACTTATCACCTAACCTGTACGTATGACAGCTATTCCTATGCCCCAAGTGCAAGACCTTGCACTTATCCACATTGAACGCCATCCTGTTGTCTCCTGCCCACTTCCATAGTCTGTCCAGATCCTTTTGGATCTGGACTACCTGCTCCTCAGTTGTGGCCACTGCTCCAGTTTTAGTGTCGTCTGCGAATTTGATCAGCAGACTGTTCACCCCTTCTTCCATGTTGTTAATGAAAAGATTAAACAGGATCGGCCCCAGGACAGAGCCCTGGGGGACCCCGCTTGTCACTGGTCGCCATCCCGATGATTCCTCGTTAATGGTTACCTTCTGCTTACGGTCAGTCAACCATGCCCTAATCCACCGGACAGTGCTTTGATGTATCCCAAAACTCCTCAGTTTCTCCACCAGGATATCATGGGGCACTTTGTCAAAGGCCTTGCTGAAATCCAGGTATACCACATCCACTGCATCCCCTCCATCTAGCCATCGCGAAACCTTGTTATAGAATTCCACAAGGTTTGTCTGGCAGGACCTGCTTTTGCGGAAGCCGTGTTGTGTGGCTGTCAGCCTCCCTTCCCTATCTAGCATCACTAGATCTCTCTCTATTACGAGCCTTTCCATTGTTTTCCCTACAATGGACATAAGGCTAACCGGTCTATAATTCCCCATGTCCTTTCTACTACCCTTTTTGAAAATTGGGACCACTGATGCCACCCTCCAGTCCTCTGGAACTTCACCCGTTCTCCACGAGGTCTCAAAAATGGAGGCCAGCGGGCATGAGAGAACCCCTGCCAACTCTCTAAGTACTCTCGGGTGTAACTCGTCAGGGCCTGGCGCCTTTGTAATGTCCAATGCCCTGAGGAGCCGCTCGACTTCAAGGGGGGTGACTCTAATCTGTGCCCCTAAGTCCCCAGCCTCATCTAATCTCCTATGCGAATATTCCCCGTCCTGCTTTGGGGAGAACACAGAGGCAAAATAGTCATTTAGCATCTGTGCCCGTTCCCTCATATCAGTCACTGGATCTCCTTCCTCCTTATTTAGTGGTCCCACCACTTGTCTCCCCTTCCTCTTCCTATTTACATGCTGAAAGAAGCCCTTTTTATTGCTCTTGATATTCTTGGCAAGTCTCAGCTCGTAATCAACCTTAGCCTTGCGAAGAATCCTTCTCCAATGGGCCTCCTCCTCCTGGTATACCCTTTTGTCTATTTCCCCCAGTACCCATTTCCTACAGAGGTTCTTCTTTTGTCTAATCCCTCTAACCACCTCCTTTTGCATCCATGGCGGCACTCTCCTCCGCCTCCCCACCTTACTGACTAGAGGTATCGTCAAGGCTTGCGCCTCCAAAACCTCCCTTTTGAGTCTATCCACCCCTCCTCAACTCACTTACCTTCCAGTAACCTATCCCAGGAGAGTTTCCCCAGTCTGGCCTTCAGTTGGCCAAAGTTGGCCCTCTTGAAGTCCCAGCTTCTAGTGCTCGACCTGCTGCCCATCCGCAGTCCCCTGATCTCAAAGCAAAGAATGGAATGATCGCTCGCATCCAGAGCTCCCCTAAGCTGTGCTTCATCTATCAGCTCCTCCCTATTGGTCAAGACCAAGTCAAGGATGTTTCCCCCCCTCGTCGCCTCCTGGACCCTCTGTGTGAAAACACTCCCTCAATAGCTTCTAGGAAGTGACGTGACCTGGCTGTCACCACCGAGTGAGTCTCTCAAGTAATATCCGGGATATTGAAATCTCCCATAATTACAGTGTCTCTCCCGCAAGATATCCTTAGAATCTGGCCTGTCAGGACATCATCCAGGGTCTCAAGTTGACCTGGAGGGCGATAACATACCCCCACTGTCAGGTCCCTTTCCCTGACAAAACCCCTAAGTTTCACCCAGAGTGCCTCTACCGAATCCCCATCTGTGCTGTATTCTATCTCACTGCATCCTATCCCTTCCCTGACGTATAAAGCCACGCCCCCACCTCTCTTTCCCTACCTGTCCTTTCTAAAAAGGTGATACCCTTCTATGTTCACATTCCAGACTTGCCTTTCATCCCACCAAGTTTCTGTGATTCCCACCAGATTATACCCTCCTATTCCCAGGAGAGCTTCAAGCTCTTCCTGCTTATTACCCATGCTCCTAGCATTGGTGTACATGCACCTCAACTCCTTCCCACCGCTTCCTTTCCTTGGAGTTCCCAGCCTCATCCTTCCTCCCATCCTCCCTAATACCTGGCCCCTCTCTGTAGGAGTCTTGTCAGTCCCTGCAGTATCTCTAAAACCCTGCTCCCAGAGCCCTGATCCTCCCCCCACACTTGTCCAGTGCAGACACGTTCCTGGGGGACCTGACCCCCCCCCCAGCTCAGTTTAAAGTCTTCCGGACGAAGCTCACTAGAGCATCTCCAAAGGACCTTTTCCCCATCCTCGTGAGGTGTAACCTGTCCCTTGCCAGAAGTCCATTGGCAAGAAAACAAGTGCCGTGGTTGAGGAACCCGAAGCGTTCCTTCTGGCACCACACCCTAAGCCAGTCGTTCACCTCAGAGGCCCTCCTGTCCCTTCCTGGGCCAAATCCCCGGACAGGTAAGATTGACGAGAAGACCACTTGGGCCTTCAGCTCCCGGAGTTTCTTCCCCAAGGCCTCAAAGTCCCTGGTGGTCCCAACCACACCCTACCTGGCCACATCGTTTGTGCCCACATGGATCACCAGGAGCGGTTGGTGACCCCCGGAGTGAACAAGACACTCCACTCTGTCCATCACATGCCGGATGCATGCGCCCGGCAGGCAGCAAACCTCCCTTGTCTCTAGGTTGGGGCGGCACACCGCCAGCTCAGTGCCCCTCATCAGGGAGTCCCCAACAACAATCACCCGCCGCCGTACCTTTCCAGTGCTGGTGGGTGGCCATGCCCTGCCCTCGCCTCTCCTGTAGCGGCCCCCTTGCCACCTGACGTCTCAGGCTGGGGGTCCCGCTGGTCCCCCGAGGTCTCATCAGCCCCAGCCTCCCCAAGTTGAGAGTACCTGTTTCCCAGCTCCAGATTGGTGCCAGGCGAAGGAGGAGGCCATGCTGGCCTCCTCCTCCTGTGGGTGACATACCTCCATGTCTCCACAGCTGCTCCTCCCATGGCCTCTCCCTCAACCCTCTGTCCAGAGGGGGGCTGCTCCGGGGGGACCTGGAGAGCTCTCTTGGCCCTCAGGCACCTCATCTCCTCTTCTAGCAGGGTCACCATCTTGCACCGAGGGCAAGTGTATCCCTGCTTCTCCTGGGGGAGAAGGGCGAACATGTCGCAGCGGACAGCAACACCCGTGACTCCTGCCATGGCCATCTCCTGGTCTGCCATCGTTATCCCTTCCGAGACCTTACCTTGGTCCCCTGCCCTGTTAGACCTGCAGTTCATCTCACTCGCCCAGTTCTCCCAGATGAAAACCCACTCGCACACACACACACACACAGATAAAATAAACTTAAATTTAAATTGGAAGAAAAACAAAGCACAGCACAAACAAACAATCACACCCCTGTGTCTCAGGGAAGAGAGTCTCCGGACAGCCCGGGCCGCAGCTGAGGGACGCAGACTTCTGTCTTCTTTGGCAGGAAGTTTCTTCACCAAGTTATTAGTTACCAAATGTCATCCCACCTTAATTGACATCCCATTGTAGCGATGACTTCCTTGTACTAGCCTGGGGAATGGAGCATTGGTATTTGCCAAGAAGGTGCCTTATAGGTTGTATGAGGAAAGCATCACAGATGGTTGCTTAGTCTATTAAATTATATCATCCGCCATTTCAGTGTAGCATAGAGGTCGGAGGGATGGTCTGGGACTGACACCTGGCTTTTCATCCCCATTCAGCCTTCAAGTTCACCAAGTGTCTTTCAGCCAGTCACAGACTCAGCCTAACCTACCTCACAGGGTTGTTGTGGGGATAACACAGAGAGAAGGAGAACTTTGTAAGCTGCCTTGGGTTCCTTGCAAGAGGAAGAAAAGTGGGGTTTAAATACAATGTTGAGGCAATGTCTGCTTGTCTCTACATCTTCTGAGCCAGGCCTTCTCCTTGAGATCTGATTTCTTTTTCCTTTATGTATCTGTGCTTCCCCAAAAAGTTTTTCCTCCCCTCTGTGGTCTTTACATTTTTTTTCCATTTATGCTGAGGATTTTTTTCTTTGACCTTTGTTACTGAGTGGAAGCCATGAATGGAACTGGCATGGAGGATTCTAGGACCAGTGGACTATAGAAAAGTCTGTTACATGGTCCCAGCCTTTTTCTGGGCGATAGGGATAATTAACTCATTATAACGATGTTTTCATCACAGTAACCCAGAAGGAACCTTCTCAGTAAGTATCAATGTTCTGTTCTGTATATGCAGAGAATCTCCAGGTAGTGATGGAGAATGGCACAAGTGGACAGTGTCAGTCGGGGTATGTACATTGACCAGTCATAATACGTATTTTCCACTTTGGGGTTATCATACCAGATGGACCAGGTATCATACCAAGTTGAAGAGGAAGCTAGATTTATATTTTGTTTATAAAATTTCCTACGGATATCCCAAATATGCATAAATACAAAAGCAAGAAAAAATATTAAAAATACTGAAAGGGACAATGATCTCTCAGTACTAAGAGCTAACAGATCAATTTAAAATGCAAAGTAATCCATATTGATAAAAAGTTTGGCATGTATGAGTTCCATGGATCATAGGTTGGATCCATATTTAGTCTTACTTAGAGAAGATTGGATCCAACCCAGAATATATTTTAAAAATGCAATCCTGTACCCATACCTGAGTATAAGTCTCACTGAACTCAGTAAGCTTTATTTCTGAGTAGATATTATACTGCCATATCATTTTATATAAGATCTTAGTTTGGTTGCATCTGTTGAAAGCCTTTAAGATTTCTGAAACTTTGATATTAAGATAACATACCAGATCTCCTTGCACCATTAATCAAGTGACGGTAAGTCTGACCTTTTTAGATCCTTTACTCTTGGGCACCAGCTACAAGCTGGTGTTGTTCTCCTTCATCGTGTTTCATTCTTTAATAAATAATGAAGCTATACAAATTAAATACACAGCATACAAAATTCTCTGATATATGGTGCTGATTATTCATATTTACTAGACAGTATGCAAAATCTCCTCTTAATGCTACCCCTTTGTGTGCATTCTTCATGTATCCATGTAAATGTGCATAATCATCAGAGTTTATGTGTGTTTACCATCAGTTTATATTAATCCCAACTCTCCTCACCCTCTCTCCTGGGCCTGTGTATTTTTTTCCCTCAAACAGGATAAACACTGCTCAAGAGATGCCCTCCTTGCAGGATTAAAGCAAGATGAACACGGACAAGCAGGAAGCTCAAAATCTTCCACAAAGTAAGTAACATGAGCTTCATTGGGCATCTTAACAGCACAATCCTGCACATGCTTACCCAGAAGTAAATTGCACTGTGTTCAATGGAACTTATTCCCAATATTCATACAATTGCAGGGTAAAGTCTATAAGAGAAAATTTGTGAAATGTCCAGCTAATTGTTCCAGGTTAAGGCAAAGTAATGCTACTTAATGAGCAGGCCACTAAAGCCCCCACTAAAAGTGACAGAGCCAGCCTTGCTCCATCTGATCATTTGCTGACAAAGGATGGAAGATCTTTGCAGATGTCATGTTGCCCCCTTTGTCCCACAGTGTTCTAAAAATTGCACTAAAGACTGTGCTTAGATCCACAGGATTCAGACATTTCTACTCATCTCTCTCTCCATTTTGCATGAGTCTAGCTGCTAATACTAAATATCTTGATCTCTGCAAAACCATAACAATTCTCTCACTGTTATGGATTTTTTAAAAATTGCCCAAGCAGTGCAAAAGTCTCATACCTATGGATTTAACAATGCCAACTCTGCCTCATCACAAAGTTGGTGAAAGAGAACCTAATAGCCATTATCGGGTTAGGTCATATTCAATGAGAAGCATCATAGTTTTGTTTTCAATTATCCCAGTTTCAGATTATCCTTTTCCCATAGCCACTTTCCTCACACACAAATGAGTAACTATAGGACTGAAGAGAGCTCTGATCTTCCCATCTCCCACTCAGCGAAGATCAGCATGTGTGTAGATAACATGACAAATTATGAGAAGCAGAAGGTTTCTGTGCATCTCATCCATCTCCATCTAGCCTTCTGCTCATTTCAGTTCAGTTGTACCACCTTTGGAGACTGTAGAGTATGACCTGAATGGGCATGGGTTTAATAAAACATGCATAGACCTCACATTGTCTGGGCTGTCCTGGTTGTTTGTGTACAGAAGGAAGGAAAACGGACAACTGCTAAGCCTTCTGGGTACACTTTAAGGTATTGGAGGAGGATCATACCTAACATGCTTCAAACTATGGCTGTCAACTATTTTAAAAAAACTTAGATCATTATTTGACGGGATTGGCTAAGTTGGCATAAATGTCTATACTAACAAAACCAACATTAGAAAGAGCAGCTTCGTAATGTGTTAACAAGTACAATTTAATAAGCAACTTAACACTTAAATGTGTCTCATGTCTTAGCACTTAAAAGTTTGCATAGACTAACTTCTGTGATTCTTACTACCTGTCATCACAAAGCCGCAGGAAATACTTATTGCTTGGAAAACCTCCTTTAATTCATTTTAATTTTAAATCTGTTTAGGCCACTAACTGCAGGGAGTGCATCTTCCACTCCCAGAGCACAGAAGGCCATCGTCAATCATCCTAGTGCTGCTCTCATGGCACTAAGGAGGGGATCAAGAAACCTTGTTTTCAGAGATTTCACAGTAAGTTGCAAGTGCATGGATTCTATAGGAGAAAGTTATTGCTGTCATAATTGTTCTAATACTATTTTTTTCTGTCTAAGGATGAAAAAGAGGGACCAATTACTAAACACATCCGATTAACAGCTGCCTTAATATTAAAAAATATTGGTAAATATTCAGAATGTGGTCGCAGGTGAGCAGTTTGTTTATTTAAAATTACTTGAATAATTTGAAATACTTCATATTTGCTACTATAAATCTACAACTGATGAACTGGTTCCGGGCCAATTTTTCTGATAGAAAATTTGTGTGTTTGATTATGCACCTTGATAGATTTGCTATGCAGGAATGGAATCTGCTGTCTCCTTCAGTTTTATTTACCGTGATATATTTAAGCTTTCTTTTCAGTGGAATTTGGACACTATCTCACCAAGGAAAAGCTAGCTCAATTCTTTTC